>NC_081411.1:256300808-256668308 GCF_030272615.1 Cryptomeria japonica
AAATACAAGGGAAGAACTTTTCCCTCGACAAGACAATATACCTTTGGCAGCCCTTACTCAACAAATGCAGATGTTGCAAAGGCAAATACAGGATATGCAACAAGGGACCACAGTATGATACTCTTTAAACGAAATCTGTCCTTATCCATTTGATAGAAGATTGAACATGGTGCCTTTTCCTCCAAACTCAGACATCCCCAAATTTGATAAATGTGATGGGAAAAGTGATCCCCAAGATCATGTTCGAGAATTTTGCACACTGAGCCTTGAATTTTCTCATAATGACACCTATTTGATGAGGTTATTCCCCAGAAGCTTGGGAGGGCAAACCATGGAATGGTTATCCAAAATTACATCGCCTGTTAGCTCATTTGATGAATTCATTAACAAATTCATAACCCAATATTCCTATAACATCCAACATGCCATAACCATGCTAGATGTTTGCAACACCAAACAAAACAACAACGAAACATTCATGGTGTTCCTTCAACGCTGGCGACGCATGGTCTCTAGATATCCTCGAGATATTCCCGAAAAGGAGAAAATGGAAATCTTCATCGATAACTTGAATAGTGAAATGAGTTATAGACTAAAACTTCAATGCATACCATCTTTCAGTAAATTGATTGAAAATGGCATTCAAGTAGAGGAAGCCTGTGTCAAAAAGGGAACACTCAAATTTTACAAGGAAGGAACAAACTCATCAAACTACAATAACCAGAACAACACCAACCTTAACAAATCTTGATTTTGGACTCGAAACAAAAACGAAGGCAATAATGAATCATATGATCCCAAATCTAAGCAACCAGTGCTCGCATTGTCTGGAAATCCTCAAAACACGAAAAATCCTAAAAATGCTAACACATATGCACCTAACACCGATCAAGGACAACTCAACACAAACAACACCAATGATACTCAAAGCAAAAACATGAATCCAGGACCTAACAACAATTCACACAACAACACAAACAATTTCCAAAAGCATATCTTCACACCACTGGGGCAATCACTAGAGTCAGCATTCAGAGAACTTTTGGCACACAAGATTTTTTTCTTGCCTCCAATCAACAACTATGAACCTCAAATCAAACCACCTTGGTGGAATGATTCACACTATTGTGATTACCATTGTAACAAGGGTCATCAGACGAACGATTGCATGAGGTTAAAACACGTGGTGCAAGATATGATTGATCGAGGTGACTTAACAATAGATGGTCTCAAAACAAATGGTGATCATGGAGCCTTTAAAAATCCTCTTCCAAATTACAAAGATGGAGCTTCAACCTCGGATAATACATGCGGAGCTCGAATCAACCATATCTACAACAACACCATAAATCACATATCAACTGAAGATCATCAAGTAAATGTCATCACCATCCGAGATAAGCATGATCATGAATCTATCAATGTAACAACCCAAACTCAGAAATATGTCTTGAAAGGACATACTACACCTACAACTACCACACCAAAAATCCAATATGACTTGGTCAGCCAACTACGTAAAACTCCAACACAGATATATATACTAGAATTGTTGAAACTATCATCAAAGCACAAAGACATATTAGAACAAGCGCTATTGGAAACCAATGTACCTCCAAATTTGGATACGGACAGATTTCAAGCCATGGTCGCCCATATGACTGGACCTCATAACCTTACCTTCTCAGAACATGACGATGTTTCATTAATCCATCTGCATAATACTCCTCTCCATATCGAAGTCATTGTTTGCAAACACCAAGTAAAAAGAGTCCTAATAGATGGAGGAGCCGGACTTAATATATGTACTTTAAAGCTTATCCGTGCATTAGGCTTCTCAGAAGAATCTATTGATCCCTGCAAGAAGATTACCATAAAGGCATATGATGATGAGGAAAGATCCTCTAAAGGAACTGTGATATTACCTATTCAAGTGGGACCAATACAAAAGGATACTGTATGTCAGGTCTTGGACATAGACCTTACCTACAATATTTTATTAGGGCGACCCTGGATACATTAAATGCAAGCAGTACCTTCCACATATCACCAGTGTGTAAAATTTCCTTATGATGGACAAGAAGTCTCCATATCTGCTGATCACAATCCATTTCAACATTGCAACGCAATGGGGGCAGCTCAAGATAGTTTGGTTCCTCATAATAGAGAAAAGCAGTGATCTTCCACATCAGATCAACAAACAATGAAATCTAACTCCTTATGGGGAGACTTTAAATAGAAAATGCAAATCAAAGACCAAGGTATGGGGGAATACTCTTTGGAGCCTTTATGTTTGGCCAAATTACCAACATCACCTAGATCTCAGGGATTGCCTACTACATCAACACATCTGGTCACTCAGCCCATCACCAAATTTGATGGTACCTTCATCCAATTGGGCACTCTGGCACATGAATTAGAAGACAAAGATATTCTTAGCTAGTTATACAAAGATGAGAAAGAAGATAATAGAGCAGCCGCTCAAGATATTGTTCTACCTACACACCTATATGGAAAAGGATACTTAATCATGCAACAAATGGGATATGACGGTAAAGGACCTATTGGGAAATGCCAGGAAGGAGTCACTGAACCTATAAATCTACCTTCCCAACCCAATAGAAACAAAGCAGGATTGGGTCGTGAGCTCACCTTCCTATTAAAAAGGCCAGCCCACCTAACTACAAAACCTCAATGGAAAGTAAAGATGAAGTGCAAAGAAGAGTCCTGGCAGGAAGCACTCTTTGAATCAGTAGAAACAATCCATAAGGCACGGGAACGTTAGGATCAAAAGTTACATCAGGAAAAGCTTCTAAAACACAAAAGGGCCATATCTGCAGCAGTAGCTCATATTCAGACACCAATATCACAAGAACAAATAAAATCATCTCTGGATACCTTTGTTTCTCCCCGAAGAAGCACAGTCTATGAACAAATACAGACAATAGAAGACGGATCTGACACAGAATCAACAAAAACTATCAAAATGGTATCTATCGTCAAAGATTTGTTTTCACCATACAACATACCAGATTACAGCACTGATAGAATCTAGGATGATGCCTCAGAGACTGATTCCAATGAATATGAATGGGGTACCTGCTCCAATGCTACTACAGATATCCCTAATGATACTGATTCTATATCTCTTTCTCAAGAAGAACATAGCACAAGAGATAGACCTCTTGAATTTGGACCACAGAATATCTATGACGCCACAGATAGCGAACAGGAACATTATGAACAAGTCTATGTAGAAGATAATACCATCGAAGACCTCGACGAAATCATGAACTTCTTTAAAACCAAGAACAATCACGATGAAAACTCTGTCCTAACACTCAAAGTAGCCGAACTTGATCCACCTAATGATTCCTTACCGCTTGTCTTTCCTGACCTCATTGACTGGGATGAACCTGAAATCCATGATATACCAATTTTCCCAAATGATGAATCTATTATCCATTACCTATGTACTGTAAATCTGGAGATAGGCTCTACTAGTGGACAAAATAATGGTGTCTACAAACCAGGGAGTGCCAAGTCTCTCAGTCGCAAAAATGAACCAAATAAAAGATTTGATGTTGAAAACCAGTCAATGGCAGCTCTAGATCACAAAACAGTAAAAATAAAGGACGCATTTGAGGGTGAAAACCTTTTTAAGGCACCTAACGATGGGAGACTTGACACTCTTCCTGAGCACTTTCATGAGTGATCACCTATATTGATTGAGCCCACTCAATCAATCAACATTGGTACCACGAAAGGAGTCAGAAACCTACACCTTGCAGAATCTCTGACAGAGGAAGAAAGATTAACATTCATCATTTTCTTTAAAGAAAAGCAAATTAATTTTGTTTGGTCATATGTTGATATGCCTAGAATGGATCCACACTTAATCATGCATCACTTGTCCATCTCTTCAGGAGTTAAACCAGTCAAGCAAAAGCTACGAAAGATGAATCCACAGGTGGCACTCATGGTCAAAACCGAGCTAAAGAAATTATTAGACGTCGGATTCATCCGACCCATTGACTATGCAGAATGGATTTCCAACATCATTCCAGTATCAAAACCAGATGGTAGTATCAGAATCTGCACTGACTTCAGAGATGTCAATAAGGCTTGTCCAAAGGACGACTTTCCTCTGCCCAGTATCGACGTAATTGTCGATCTCACAGCAGGCCATGCAATGCTCTCACTAATGGATAGTTTCTTAGGCTATAATCAAATCAAAATAGTCCCAGAAGATCAAGATAAAACCGCATTCACCTATCCTTGGGGAACATACTGTTGGAATGTTATGCCTTTTGGCTTAAAGAATGCAGGAGCCACCTACCAAAGAGCAATGACCACAATATTCCATGACATGATGCATACATTTATGGAAGACTATGTGGATGATTTACTCGCTAAGTCCTTCACCAGAGCTGAACATCTCAGCATCCTAACAAAGATCTTTGATCGATTGGAGAAATTTCAAGTCAGGCTCAACCCTAAGAAGTGTGTCTTTGGGGTTACATCAGGCAAGTTACTAGGCTACATTGTCTCAGCTAAAGGTATTGAAGTAGATCCAGCAAAGGTACAAGACATTATAGACATGCCACCACCAAAGAATATCAGTCAACTCAGATCTCTACAGGGATGAATTCAATCAATCAGGTGATTCATCGCTCAGCTAGCAGATAAAAGTCTACCATTTAACCATTTACTCCACAAAAATGTACCATTCAAATGGGAGACCAAGTGTGCAAAATATTTTTACCAAATCAAATAGTACCTGATGAATCCACCAGTTCTAGTACCACCAGTCGCAGGAAAGCGTCTTATCTTATATATCTCAATAATAGATATATCACTGGGGGCACTACTGGCACAAGAAGATCAACAAGGGAAGGAACGCACCATATATTACATCAGTAGGACATTGAATGGCTATGAACTCAACTATACATTCATTGAAAAGGCTTGCCTAATAGTGGTCTTCGCATCTCAGAAGTTTCGACATTATATGCTAGCACACACCATCAAGCTAGTCGCAAAAATTGATCCTCTCAAATATCTACTTAGCAAGGCAGCTCTTACAAGCCGATTGGCTGAATGGGTCATGATTCTCAGTGAATTTGACATCCAATACACAGAAAGACGAGCAATCAAAAGACAAGCAATTGCAGATCAGTTAGCTGAAGCACCGCTACCAGGCAAACACACCATGGAGATTGAATTTCCAGACAGGGACGTTCTTTCTCTTTCTACTAAAAAATGGACCCTATACTTTGATGGATCCTATACACAACATGGTTTCGGTGCTGGCATTCTATTCATCACTCCTGAAGGACACACTATACCAAGATCATATAGGCTTATGTTTCCATGCACAAATAATGTGGCTAAATATGAGGCACTGGTTATAGGCATCAAAATGGTTGTAGAATGGAAAATCATAGAGTTAAAAGTCTATGGGGACTTGCAACTGGTCATCCATTAAATTAACAACAACTATCAGACAAAGGATGACAAGCTACTACCCTACAAACGAATGGTGGATGACTTCAAACAGTATTTTGTGCACATCACCTTCGAGAAAATACCAAGATTGAACAACAAAGCAGCCGATGCAATGGCTACTATCGCTTCACTATTACAAATTCTAGAGCAACAGAGTCGTTACGAATTCCTGGTAGAGCAACTGTTCTCCCCCGCCTATGACCACTCTGAATCCCAGGTTATCTATGCCTTGACTGGTTCAAATTCTCCATTATATGGATCGATATACAACTACCTCAAGCACAATATCTTACCAATTAACCAATCCTGTAACCAAAAACGTAACTTTATCTGACAAGCTGCCCGTTACACCCTTACCGCTAATACTTTATATCGTCGAGGTCTAGATGGTACTCTTCTTCATTGCCTTGATCGTAATGATTCTGATTCTACTTTACATGAGCTTCACGAAGGTATTTGTGGCACTCATTCAAGTGTTACTACTCTTGCTAAAAAGCTTCTAAGGATGGGATACTACTGGCCTACAATGGAGAAAGACTCATATCACTTCGCTAAGAAATGTCCTAAATGCCAGATCCATGGTAATCTGATACATGCACCAGCACAGGAACTACAGCCATTTACAACATCCTGGCCCTTTTGTCAGTGGGGACTGGACTTAGTAGGTAAAATTCATCCTTCATCTTCAAATGGACACAAGTTCATTATAACAGCAATAGAGTACTTTACCAAATGGATAGAAGTAGTTCCCATGACCATAGTGACTGGGAAACAAATTGCCTCTTTTATCCTCAATTATCTAATCTGCAGATATGGTATTCCAAGTTCAATCATCATAGATAATGGACGGCCTTTCAAAAATCAAGATGTCCAAGAACTATGTGAAAAATTCAAAATCCAACATAGATTCTCTACACCATACTATCCACAGGGAAATGGTCAAGCAGAAGCATCTAACAAGACAATATTGAAAATCCTCAAGAAAATAGTAAATGATGTAGGCAAAGATTGGCACATACAACTCAATCCAGCACTTTGGGCATACAAAACCAGCATCCGCACACCTACAGGAGCAACACCATACTCATTGGTATATGGATCAGAAGCCATTTTTCCCTTGGAGGTAGAAATCCCATCTCTCAGAGTCTCTTTGAAAGGTTTAATCCCAAATGAAGAGTATCGAGTTAATCGACTGCAAGAGCTTGAACTATTAGATGAAAGACGTCAACAGGCTTATACTCATCTCAAAGCATATCAGTAGCGCATGTGCAGGAGCTACAATCACAAGGTCATTCTTCGCAACTTCAAGGTTGGTGACCTAGTCCTTAAAGAAAATCCAAGAAATCAGCAAGATCAAGAAAAGAAAGGGAAATTTGAACCTAACTGGTTGGGTCCCTATGTTATCATATCAGTCTATGGATTAGGTGCCTATCAGCTCACAAATTCCGAAGGAGATGTGCTCGATGAACCAACTAACAACATCCATCTAAAGAGGTACTACACGTAAGTAGCCTAGTGCATGGCAAAAGCCAAAAATAAGCAAAAAAATCAAAAAAATCCAGAAAAAGCAAAAACATAAAGTACAATAAAAACAAATGGTGAAAACCTGGTAAACAGGCACTCTTGTGAAAGAATGGCTCCTCTATCTATCTCCTTACTATTTGTCCATCCAAACACTATCTGCCATTGCCCGACACTTAGCACATATCCACTCAGGACATACTTAGCATAGTCACTACCCTGGTTTGTCTATATATATCCTCTTACCACAAATCCACCATGGCTTGGAAATCACTGTACATATTCACATCAAGAGGCACACTCAGCTAGGGGCATTCCAATCGTCTAGATATGGTAAACATTTAAGACATCAGGGCTATTTGCAAAAATCAAAAGCATGACATCCAACAAACCAAAAACTACGCTTCATCGCAAAAGGACAACAAAACAATTCACAAAAATACCAAGGATGGATGACTTTCTGAAGTACTGGATGTTGCATTACAGCATAAATCTTGACTAGTTTTGTATTTTGAACTTTTTTGAATTATTGGATTCTTTTCCTTGTCTGACTAAATGCTTCAAAGCTAGAGATCATGAGGAACTTCCAATATTTTCTTAGTCTTCTGTCTATGAGGCGATCACTTGTACTGTGTGAATACTTGCCTCGAGACGTGATACGTCGAATATCACTGAAGGCCTGATTCCACTTCACACATACAAATGATCTAATCTTGTTTGTTTATGCAATATGCACTCAGGTCGTCCTAGTTCAATTATACCTTGACGCTTGTGCTATCTTGCAAAATCAAAACATCATGTAAATTTTTCTCAGGTCATTATGGTTCAATTATACCATTATGCTTGTATAAATTTTCAACATATCCTAAACAAATCAATGCTCAATGATGATATCTACAAAGAAAGCAAACAAATGGCTATATCGGATGGCAAATACATAATGAGGATGCTACCAAAAACATAGTTGCATATCATTTTAACAATTAGTTGCATATCATTTTAAAAATTAGTTTCATATCATTTTAACATCATTGCATATCATTTTACATTTAGTTGCAAATCAAATCATATATGTCATTTTTAAGATGCATCACACCGCATATCAAATCATACATCTCACTTTTAAGATACATCTCACAGCATATAAAAGCATACATCCTGCATCATACATTATATAATCTATTTAAGCATTGCATCATCGTGAAGAAATAACCCACATCACATGCATCCATATAAACACACCACATGATCAAAGAAAATGGTGCCGTATATATATATATATATCTCAAAAATGATCAAAATGTACAAAATGTATCAACACTGTGTCCAGTACAAAGAATCGCAAATAATAAAAAATACAACAGAGACCAAGTCTCTCAAGTATGACTATCCCCTGACGGAGATGGTCTGGCTCCAAATGCACCTACCCCTGGATCCCCAAGAGGGTCCTGTCTTGGTGGCCCTGTCACACCTCGGCTCTCCGACCACAACCTAGTATCTCAAGATTGACTAGATCTCGACTGTGCAAAGCTCTGTACTCGCCAGTCCCTGGGTACCACAGCCTCATAGTGCCGCCTATAATACTCCGCCTCTTGAGCTCTCAACGCTAGCTCTCTCAGGGTGTCTCTCATAGGACCACCCACCGCTACTCTCTGCATACTAGACATCACCTCCTCTGCTCATCCCCTCCGCTCTATCTCAATGTCCTGCTCAGTGGTCAACTGAGAAATCTACCACTGATAGGTCAAAATCTGTGCCTGTAGCTACTGTACAGTCACCTGTAGGGTCCGGATCTGTGCATCCTCAACATGTGTAGGGATTCGCACCCGTAGTGGTACCTGTGCCAAGGCAACTCCTCCAACCCTGCCTATCCTCAGTGCTGAAGGTGGGAGCACATCTGTCCTCCTCATTTGTGCTGGTCACTTCGCCTCATCATCACCCCCCACCGCAGCTAGCACCTCCCCCACTCTCCCCTCTCCACCGGCTCCAATAGCCAATCCACCTCTCCCCCTATCTATCATCCCCTATCTCATCGCTCTCTCCACACCCCTATCTCCTCTCCTCGCTCTACCTCCTCACCTCCCTCTAGCTCCTCTCCCTCGTCCATCTCCTCCATCCTCTCCATCATCATCATCATCATCTCCCTTTCCCTCCTCCTCATCCGAATCAAAAGCAGGCCTCATCTCATTAGGATCAGATATCCTGGCCACCGCCCAGACAGCAAACAATCGGGAAAACTCATCCGTCATGCTCGCATCCTGAATCTCAAGGGCATAATCCCATATCTGCCCGGCCAACCCAACAAACTCCTCCACCACCACTGCACTATCAATGGTTGGCCCCCAATCTGCTACATCCTGTCGTCGTCGTGCATATAGGAATGCTCCCTATGGAATACCCTGCTGGCGCCCAAACTACCTCAAAACTCGGGTCACCACAAATCTCTCTATCACAATCGGGGTCCTCCCAATCAAGTATCTGGTCATAAAAACAAAGGGCATCTCCAGCCCATCCTCTGCCCACACCTCACATCTTGTGTATGGTCGCCAGGTGACCGTATCTATATCATCCAGCACTCTCCTCCAATACTCTAGTTTGCCCTGCTTGCGCTAGACAACTAGACCCCTGTATCCATACGCATATGTGCATCCCATGGGCCTGTCCCTGTCTGCTAGTGGCCTCGCCGCTGGAATGTGCTCCCAGCACCATACCTGTAACAGTGTCATGCCAGCTGACAAACTGCCGTAACCAAGGTATACCACCTCATGTAGCCCCCTGTATAGATGGGCCAACATAGCTGATCCCCATGAAAACCGTCGGCCCTACATCACCATCTCCTCCAATAACAGCCCCCATCCCACCGAGAATCCCTTTGACCTGCGATCAGGACAAAGGAATCCACCGATGAACCTTGCTAGTACAGATGGCAGTGGTGCATAATCCAGGTCCAAAAACTCCTACCACGGGATCTCATAGCCACAGACTGTCTCGTCGTGGAAGATATAGCACAGTGCCTCTGTCCCACCCTCCTCCGACTACTCATATGGTAGTAGTGCACCTACTACGGGAATCCACAGAATCCTGTAATAGTCCTCTGGAGTGACTGTCATCTCTCCAGTAGAAAAGTGAAAGGTGTTCATATCGCTATGCCACCTCTCTGCAAGTGCTATCAGTAGCCCCTGATTCACAGTGAACCGAGGCATATCCAAAAGAGAGGTCAACCCACATCTCTCAATAATGTCAAGATCGACCTGCGACAACCGTGGTATCAATGTCCACGGCCTCAAAAATCTCTCCCGTGACTAGACCACACCCAATCGCTCATGTCAAACAAGCAAAACAAATCCAATATTAGTTTCCACATCAAAACAAAGATATCAAAATCAAACTCACATCAACAACATGAAACAATTTGCTCATCTACATCAAGTTCAAAATCCTATCATTTCATATCAACTTGTAAAACAACTCAAGTTATCAGAAACCATATCAAAACTTGTAACACAACTCAAGTCTCCACAATCACATAAACTTGTAAAACAACTCAAGTTTCCCACCCATATTAGCTTGTAACACAACTCAAGTTTCTAACCCATATCAGCTTGTAACACAAATCAGGCTTCACACATTGAACTTGAAATACGATACGCAAACAAATCATATTTTGATCAAAACACCACATTGATATCTATACATAACTTGAAAAATCACAAATCAAAACAAGTTATATTGACACTCATATTGGACAAATCCATAAAATCATGACAGACAAACCAAACAAATTTACAAATCGGCTTATCTTGCATAAATTTTCCAAATGCGCTAAAACAGACTCCCGTTGTGCTAAACTTCCCCCATGCGCTAGGCTGTTTTTCCTATGCGCTAATCTATTCACCCTATGCGCTAGATTGACTCTACGCGCTAAATCTTTCCCCCCATGTGCCACCTAACCTACCCTATGCGCTAGACTGACTCTACGTGCTAATCTATACCTCCCAGGTGCTACCCGTTTGACCCTATGCGCTAGGTTATCCCTACACACTAAACCCCCTTACCCATGCGAACCCCTGTGACCCCTATGCGCTAAGTCTACCCTACGCGCTGACCTACTGATCCCACGCGCTACTCGACTGTTGCCATGCGCTATTCTGCATCTATGCGCTAACCTCTATTTCCTATGCGCTACCCTATTTTATTTCGGACACACCCCCTAAAATAAACTTGATGCGCTACTTAAAACTTTGTATGTGCTAATCTATGCTTTAGACGCACTAAAACGCTAAACCCGAGTTTTAAAAATCAAAAAATGACTAAAAATGGTCAAATCCGAAATCAAAAGAGGGTCAAAAATGTTGACTTACTGGTGGTCCATACGCGGCAGGTCTCCGATACCTCCGAACGTGCTCGAAACGGTGTCTGGAATACGGAATAGGCATTTTCTCTGCAGACCAAATTCTCTTTCTCCAAAGTCAACAAGGCACAAATGAATCATATCAAAACTCTTTTCCCCTTTTATAGGAAGAAAATGAAATTAGGGTTAGCCCAATGGACCTGTAATATGGTCGCGGTCTCCCCTATACCTAACACGTTGTACATTATCAGGAGATGAATCAATTTACACACATTTTACATCGATGAAATCCTACACATCCAAGCAACTCATCAAATCAAATAAAAAATTTTCAAAAAATTGATTCATCTCCCGATGGGGCATCACCATCAAAATATTGAATCTGGGGCATCACGCATCAAATCAAATCTGGGGCACAACTTGTAAATCAAAAGAGCGACACAAAAATTGCATTTGATCATAAATCATGATAAAGCATCATTTTCTTTGAAATAACATGTGCACACACGTCACTTCAAAGAGGGGCAAAATGTAGACGTATAAAAACTGACCATATTCCTAAATGAATATTTTATGTTCATTTCTCTATTTAATTAAATCCAATTTAATTAAATTACCTGCATTCCTCTATTTAATTAAGTTATTCAATTTATTTAAATTAAATTCACTATACCCATTTAATGAATAAATCATTTTATTCAATTAAATTCCCCCTATCCACTTTTAATTAAATTCAAATTTAATTAAATAGTTATCCTAATTTGAATAAATCTAATTTATTTAATTTCCCCAAATTGCAACCAAGTTGAATAAATCATTTAATTCAATTAAATCCTATTCTCCCTCCATCCACTTGCAAAATCCTACATCTCCCACTTGCCTTCCTAAAACCCTTTCTAATCCCTTCTAGACTCTTCTAATCGCTTCTAATTAGCCTAACCCATCTTCTAAACTTTGTCACATCCCTAAGCAAAGGGAAGTCACTTCTCAAATCCTCAAAGTCTTTGATAACCATTAAAGGCTTCAAGCCTTCAACCACTTAATTCCTCAAAGTCTTTGATAACCATTAAAGGCTTCAAGTCTTCAACCACTTAATTCCCCAAAGTCTTCAATAACCATTAATGGTTAACTCAAACCCTCTTACATGGTTAAATTATTTCTTTTAACTCAACCTTCATCCAACCCAAGGTCTCATCAAGCATTTAATGCTTTGACCATGATTATCTCTTAATCATTTGCACAAAGGTTTATCCTTGGATTAACTCTTAATCTAGTGGGTAATCCTAACTTAAGCTTGACCCTTACCTTCTAGATAACCCTAAGGTCTTCTCAGGCATTTAATGTCTCCAACCCCTTCTCTCAACCCAACCCTATGTTGACACTTGTCACCATTTCATTGGTGCAAATTGCAAACATGGATCCCCAACTTTCAAACTCAACCCTTGATCAACTCTTTCAATCCTGACCATCCATTGCCCTGTTTTTGCTATAAATAGAGCTCTCATTCCTCCATTTTATCATCCTAAAAATTTGTAGTATCACACGTATGCTCAAATACATTCAAGCTTTCATATATCATTTTTATGTTCATCATTTTTAGCCTCTTTGAAATCAGGAATTAGTCTAAATATGCATGTTTAGAATAATTTCTTTATCATTTTAGCTCAATCATAGACTAATATATCATGTTAAGATAGTATTCATACTAATCTTGTCATCTTATCATTTAGTTTATTGCATTTTAAGATCATGCATAGCTTAGGATGCATTTCATTCTAAAATCTATCAAAGCATCCCTCGTTCTTGCATTTGCCATCCCTAAACCATTTTGCTCAGTGATCTGAGAGCAAAAACATTGGTTTGAGGGACATTGTACGATAGAGAACCATGGGACCAACCTTGGGAAGCTAAGTAATACTTCATTACTCCATAGCTTGCACCAAGAAGTCCTGTGTGTGTGTGTGGACAGGCATTTTTCACATATTGAGTTCTATCAACCCGCTTTTCCCACATACATAAAGTATTTAACTGGACTAGGCTCCTAACAGGGTGAGCTTCAAAAGAGTTCAAAACAAGCTTGTGGGTATTCAATTCCCACCATGGTTTTTCCCATTTGGGTTTCCACATGAAAAATCTATCTGCTATGTGTTATGCATTTTTCATGTGATGTTTATGAAGTATATGGTTGAAAGATTATGAATGCAGAGTTAATAGGTTATGGAATTACTAGTATACCACATGCATAAGTTTATGGGTGAAATTGATGTCAAGTATTGATCGTATTTGAAGTGTTCAAACTTATTAGTTTATGGTGTCTGGTGTCTTACTGTGTTTAACCGGTATTGCCATGGTTAAGTTCAGTAATTGTGATAGCCAGTTGGTATTGCTTTAGGTAGATAAGTTGTTGGGAGAGTTTTTATTTATACTGATTCACCCCCCCCTCTCAATACTAGTTGGGGTATCTGTTGTTCATCATTATGCTTCAATTGGTATCAGAGCTACTCTAGGTCCTTGGTAATATAAGCTTAACCTCTTGAGGTAAAAGATACTGCTGTAATGATGAAGAGGGAAGGTCCTAAGTTCAACAGAGATAACTTTAAGATATGGAAGGACGGAATGAAGATTTACATCAAGAGTATGGGTGCTCAACACTGGAACTATGTTGAGAATGCCTATGTTACTCCCACTAGCACTCTGACTGATGATCAGAAGAGAGAGATCCAAGAAAATGGGCAAGTCATGGAAGCCCTTATCAGAAGCCTATCAGATATTTAATTTATTGATTTACAAGACAAGGACACACCTAAGGATGTATGGGATGCACTGGAAAACATATATGGTGGTGATGAGCATGTAAATAAAGCTATGGAAGAAAGTCTTAGATGTAAATTTGAGGATATGAGGATGGTTGAAGGTGAAACCATTCAGCAGTAAGGTATTAGGATTAAGACTATGGTTGGAGATATGAAAAGCACTGGTGGAACTAATGATGATACGACTATTGTTAGTAAATTTCTTAGATCATTGTTACCAATCTATGCAATCAAAGTTGCTGCTATCTAGGAACTAAGGTATATTGATAAAACCAAGGTATCCTTAGATTCTATCATTGCAAAGTTAACCGCATATGAGTTGAATAGCTATGATGGTAGTGTTCAGAAGACTGAGTCAGCCTTTAAAGCATCTACTGTACCATCCAAAAAGGGAAAAGAAACTAGTACCAGTTATGAGTCCAGACAATGCAAAGATATGGATGATGAAGAGATTCTAATGGAGTTTGAAGCTCTTCTTGCTAAAAGACTTCCAAAGGGAACTGGAAAATATAGAGGTAAACTTCCTTTGAAATGTTTTTCCTACAACAAGATAGGACATATAGTTGTTAATTGTCCTAACAATGACAATAAGGATAAACCAGACAGGTTTAGAAAATATAAAGGAGGAAACAGAAGAAATTATCAAGTTGTTGTGGATGAAGGTGTCACTGATGAAGAATCAGAGGATGAAGAAAATGAAGACATAATTTTTGTAGTAGTAAAGGAAGAAGTGTCAGACAAGAAAGCTCTTGTCTCTCGCATTGACAACTCCAATGAGTAGATAATTGATAGTGGTTGTTCTCACCACATGATTGGTGACCGGAGAAAGTTTATATCTCTGGAGGAATATAATGCAGGTGTTGTCAGATTTGGCAACAATGCACCATGCTTGGTGAAAGGTAAAGGATCCATCTCACTGAATGGCAAGAGCAGTGCAGATGATGTCTACTGGGTAGAAGGTCTTAAGTATAACCTATTGAGTTTTGCTCAACTGAATGACAAAGGAATAATTTTGGAATTCAAAGGGGGAATTTGCAATTTAATTGGGAAGAGTGGTGAAGTTATTGTGACTAGTAAGCAAACCAGAGGTAACCTATTTCAGTTGAATGCCAAGATAAGTCGATGTCTAATGGCTAAGTTTAATGACAGTTGGATATGGTATAGGAGACTCTGTCATATGAACTTTGACAACATCGTTAAAGCCAAAAAGATCAAGGTGGTAAGAGGATTACCTTTGCTAAACAAACCTAAGAATTATTTGTGCAGAGAATGTCAACTTGGGAAGATGTCTTCCTCAAGTTTTAAAGGTAAGTCTTTTTCAGCTGAACATTTACTTGATCTTGTGCATACTGATTTGTGTGGTCCTATGAAAACTAGAAGTATTCAGGGAGATAGGTATTTGATGATTCTTACTGATGATTTCTCAAGAATGATGTGGGTCACATTCTTGAAAGACAAGTCTGAAGGATTTGGAAAATTCAAAGCTTTCAAAGCATTAGTAGAGAAAGAAAGTGGTAAAAAGATAAAATGCCTAAGAGCTGATCAAGGAGGATAATTCACTTCTGATGAATTCAATAAGTACTATGAAGATAATGGTATCAAGAGGTAGTTGTCTGCTCCAAGGACACCTCAACAAAATGGTATAGCAGAAAGAAATAACAGGATTGTAGTTGAAGTGGCTAGAACAATGTTGATTCAAGGAAAGGTTGCTCACACTTTTTGGAGAGAAGCAGTGAGTACTGCAGTCTAGACTATGAACCGGGTACTCGTCAAGAAAGGTAAAGATAAAACCCCTTATGAGTATTGGACCGGGAACTCCCACTATGAGTTACCTTAAAGTGTTTTGGTAGTAAGTGCTATATCAAGAGAGGTGAGAATTTGAGCAAATTTGATGCTAAATGTGACGAAGGAATATTTCTCAGATATTCCACTAACAGAAAAGCTCTCAAGTGCTACAACAATAGAGCACAAAATATTGTTGAAAGTATCAATGTTAGGGTTGATGAATCCCCTGAGGAACTTGAGGAAACATGCAGTGAAGAAGTGGAAGATGAACCGAGAATAGCCTTCTAGGAACTGGTTAAGAAAGAAACTTGTAAAGATCTCAGTTTTCCTATATCGGTAGAAGCTGCAGTTAGTGAAGAAGAAGAAGAAAAGTTAGCAGACCAGGCTAGAATCATTCCTAGATATGTGAAGCTACATCATGATCCAAAGAAAATCATAAGAGATAAAGATGCAGGGATACATACAAGAAGAAAAGTGAAAGAAAACTCTTGCATGATTTCTCAACTTGAACCCAAGACTTCAAGAGAAGCTCTTACAGATGAAGACTGGATTAAATAAATGGAAGAAGAGCTAGAGCAGATACAAAAGAATGCAACATGGTCTTTGGTGCCCAGACCGGAACATAAAAATGTCATAGGTACCAAATGGGTCTTCAGGAATAAGTTGAATGAAGAAGGCACAGTTGTAAGGAACAAGGCTAGGCTTGTATGTAAGGGATAAGCTCAGGAGGAAGGAGAAGACTATGGAGAAACTTTTTCTCTTGTGGCTAGACTAGAAGGTGTTCAAATGCTACTTGCATTTGTAGCATTTAAGGGATTTAAGGTTTATTAGATGGATGTGAAATCTACTTTTCTGAATGGAATCCTAGAAGAGGAAGTGTATATCGAGCAACCATAAGGGTTTGCCTTATCAGAAGATAGTGACATGGTGTGTAGATTACACAAAGCCCTATATGGACTAAAATAGGCACCTAGGGCATGGTATGAAAGACTACACTCTCATCTTGTGAAGATTGGATTTCAGAGAACAAGTGAAGATAGCAACATCTACTTGAAATCAAAAGGTGATCAGATTCTGATTTGTGAAGTGTTTGTGGATGACATAATCTTTGGAGGAGATGGTAAAATGAGTCATGTGTTTGTAGATGAAATGAAGAAAGAGTTTGAGATGTCTTTGATAGGATAAATAAAGTTCTTCATAGGTTTATAGATTCAACAAATGAAAGAGGGTATCTTTATTACCCAGTCAAAGTATGTCAAAGAGGTATTGAAGACTTTTGGCATGGAGGAAAGCAAACCGGTTGTTACACCAATGGCGACTTGCTGTAAAATGACCAAGGAAGATGATTCAAAACTGGTGAATGAAAAGGAGTACCGGTCAATGATAGGTAAGTTGTGCTATGTGGTGCATAACAGACCTGATATTTCTCATGCAGTGGGCATAGTAGCTCATTTTCATAAATGTCCAAGAGAATCCCACTTGGTAGCTGTCAAAAGGATTCTTAGATATCTGAAAGGAACAGTTGATTATGGATTGTGGTATCCATAGAATGGTGACTATAATCTCAAGGTATATACTGATGTTGATTGGGGAGGAAATGTGGACAACTGGAAAAGTACAACTGATGGAGCGTTCTTTCTCAGTGAAAGATTAGTATCATGGACAAGTAAGAAGAAAAGTCGTACTTCTCAATCTACAGCTGAAGCAGAATATGTGGCAACATTTATGAACTCCACTCAAGCAATTTGGATGAAGCATGTATTGGAAGGTTTCAAGGTACCTGTATCTGAATCGGTGAATATATTTTGTGATAATACAAGTGCAATAAATATTCCCAAGAATCTGATATTGCATGCTATAACGAAACATGTTGAGCTTCAATATCACTTTTTGAGAGAAAAAGTTCAAAATAAGGAGGTTGTACTACAACATGTTTCCAATAAGGAGCAGCTAGCAGACATATTCACTAAGCCCTTACCAAAGACAACATTTACCTATTTGAGAGGTGAACTAGGGGTTCTTCCCCTTCATGAAATCAATTAAAGATGTGTGCTCCGCATCAGTCAAGTACTATAGTGTCAAATCTTTCAGGATTGATGTGTTGAAGGATGCTACTCCTTAGGGGGAGAAGCATAATAGATTTTGGAAGCTTATGCCTCCACTTTGGCATTATTATTAAAGAGGGAGAAGATAGCTGATGTATGGGGAGAAGATATCGAATGATGAAGATACATTGGTTTATAATGTTTTCAATAAGAAATGCTACATTGAGTATTGTCATCAATGCCAAAGGGGGAGATTGTTGGATATTCTTGGCATATGGGGAGATTGTTGGATATGATAGCATTTGATGAACCGGTATGTTGATATGATGATAATGTATGTCGTCATTGATGTCAATAAGTGTAAGTGAAATGGTATGTAGATTAAAGAGATGTAGTGAACAGGTGTCGGGGTTTCACTAAGTGTGACTACTGGTTGATAGTCTCAGCTCTATGGTTATTGGTTTTGCGATCCAGCTTGTGCGATGCAACCAATGATAGTCTGTGATGAGTTAGCTAAGAGATGTGAATGAGATCAAGGTGTCATGTCAGCCTTGTGTGCATAAAGGCTTGAGGTATGAGGAGATCGACCACGTTTGAAGTCTACCTCGGGAATGATCATTCTTCTTAGTGGAATGAGAAGAGAGCATGATGGGTTACTGATTCCCATGTGTGGTGAAGAATGAATGATGCAAATTATCTTGTGATCGATTTGAAATTGTAATACTCTATGCAATGTGTTTGGATGGTCAGGATTGGACCGCCTATGTTATAAACCTAAGATGCTTAGGGTTTAGGGTTTATGCTACCGACCTATCTGTTGTCTATAAGATCGATGATTTTGGTTATTATAAATTTATTGGCAAATTTTGTGTGTGTGTATCCGAGTGATGAGATACTTGATACTTGCCAGACCAGTAAGAGGGAAACTGTAGAGTGTGATTGCAGAGTAGAGGATATGAAAAGGATCTGCCTTGGCATGTAGTGTTCTTATCAGATCAAAAGTTTTACCTGTTGTCTTCTAACCATTTCAACAATTGGAAAATCCCTTTACAGGGTAGCTTTAACAAGCTTATTGTAAAACTTGTAACCAGGTGACTCAAGATCATTGAGTTCTTCAAATCCTCTAGCGAGGTAAGCTTTAACAGGGTATATAGCCATCCCTTAATCAGGTAATATCTAATAGGATTAGTTCCTAGCAGAACCTTATTGTAAAGTCTTTAACCGAACTAGGCTCCTAACAGGATGAGCTTCAACAGAGTTCAAAACAAGCTTGTGGGTATTCATTCCCACTGTGGTTTTTCCCATTTGGGTTTCCATGTGAAAAAATTGTGTGTTATATGTTATGCATTTTTCATGTGATGTTTATGAAGTATTTGGTTGAAAGATTATGCATGCAGAGTTAATAGGTTATGGAATTACTAGTATACCACATGGATAAGTTTATGGGTGAAATTGATGTCAAGTATTTATCATATTTGAAGTGTTCAAACTTATCAGTTTATGGTGTCTAGCGTCTTATTGTGTTTAACCCATATTGCCATGGTTAAGTTCAATAATGGTGATAACCAGTTGGTATTGCTTTAGGTAGATAAGTTGTTGGGAGAGTTTTTATTTGTACTGATTCATCCCCCCCTCTCAGTACCAGTTGGGGTATTTGTTGTTCATCATTATTCTTCAAAGGAATGGTTTCACAATAGGGGAACCATGTGATAACCAAGTATGTTGCTCAGACTACCAGTCCCTTGATATTGGATGAACTTAAAGAATAACAGGAAAAAATTTAGGCTCTTGAAGCAATTGTGAGTACTTTGTCTGACTCTGAGTATATTGATGTTCATTGATTAGAGACTGGAAATGAGGTATGAGAGAAATTAAATTTAATTTATGGAGGAGATGAACATGTACAAAGGGCAAAGGAAGAGAGCTTGAGAGGAAAATTTGATGATATGAAAATGATTGACAGTGAGAACATAGCTCAATATGGTCAAAGGATCAGGGAAGTCGTAGGTGGTATAAAGAGTGCCATAGGTAAGATTGAAGATGATATTATTGTTAGTAAAATGCTTAAAACTCTTTTACTACAGTATTCTATCAGTGTCTTCTATTCAAGAACTAAGATCTATTTCCAAAGATAAAGTCACTATTGACTCTCTAATTGGAAAGCTAACTGCTTTTGAGCTAAATAGTTTTGATAATAGTTTTTCTAAACCTTCTGACTCTGCATTTAAGGCTTTTGTAACTGGTACATCAGCAAAGAAAGGAAAATGTGGTTTTCATAATCATGACTACAGGTCTAGTCATGGCAGTAGCAGAGGTGATGGTGATGATGAAGATCATTTGATGGAACTTGAGGCATTAATAGCTAGAAGATTCCCTAGAGGAACAGGTAAATATAAAGGTAAATTACCCTTGAAGTGTTTCTCTTGTAGTAAAATTGGACACATTGCTACTAACTACCCTAAGACTGATAAGAAAGAGAAGTTTAGGAAATTCAAAGGGAAAGGCAAGAAACATTGCTATGTTGTTGTGGATGAAGGTGTGACCGATGATGAATCGGAAGAAGATGACAATGAGGAAATAGTCTTTGTTGTCATGAAGGAGGATCTGATTGATTAGAAGGCATTAGTGTCTCACATGGATAACAATGATGAATGGATAATAGATAGTGGTTGCTCACACCACATGACCGGTGATAAAAGTAAGTTCTTATCCCTTAAATAATTTGATGGAGGTGTTTTAAGATTTGGTAATAACTCTCCCTGCATGGTTAAAGGTAAAGGATCAATTTTATTAATGGGAAGAGTAATGCAGATGATGTCTTTTGGGTTGGACAACTTAATGATAAGGGATATCTACTTGAATTCAAAAGTGGAGTGTGTGGGATTCTTGGGAATAATGGAGAATTGATTTCTATTGGGAAGAAGACTAGAGGTAATTTATTTCATTTGAATACTAATGTAAATGATTGTTTGTTGGCAAATATTGAAGACAACTAGTTGTGGCACAACATATTTTGTCATGTCAAATTTGACAATTTTATTAAACTTAGTAAGTCAAGTATTGTGAGAGGTTTTCCCTAGCTTGTGAAACCGGACAATGTGTTATTCAAAGACTCTCGGATGGATAAGATGGTCATTGTATCTTTTAAGAGTAAATCTTTCTCTTCAGAGAATATTCTTGATTTGGTGCCTACTGATCTTTGTGGTCCTATGAGGACTAAGAGTTATTTTGGTGATAAGTATTTTATGATCTTTAGTGATGATTATTCTGAAATGATGTGGGTAACTTTTCTTACAGAAAAAATTGAGGCATTCAATAAGTTTAAAATATTTAAATCTCTTGTTGAGAAAGATACCAGGAAGAATCTAAAATGTTTGAGATATGACCGAGGAGGTGAATTTACTTCTAATGAATTTGTAAAGTTTTGTGATGCACAGGGAATTAAGAGGCAAATGTCATCTTGTAGAACTCCACAATAGAATGAGATAGTAGAGAGAATGAATTGAACATTTGTTGAAGCTTCTAGAACCATGATGATTCAACGTGAAGTACCGAAGATGTTTTGGAGATAAGCAGTCAACACTGATGTTTATAATTTGAATCGAGTACTTGTAAAAAAAGGTAATAATAAAACCCCTTATGAATTATGGCATGGAAAGACTCCTAGTGTAAGTTACTTCAAAAATTTTGGGAGTAAATTCTATATTAAGAGAGATGATGACACTAAAAAATTTTATGTTATGTGTGATGAAGGATTTTTTTCTGGTTGCTCTACAAAGAGTAAGGCATTTAAATGTTGTAACAAGAGAACTACAAAAATCACTGAGAGTGATAATGTGAAGATTGATGAACTCTCTAAGAAATCTGGAGAGACCAGCAGATCCAAGCTTGCTAAGGATGAAGGAAGACTTGTGTTTATAGAAACAAAAATGCAGAAGACCGATGAGCAAAATGTTGCATAAATAGGTGCTCAACCAGTAAATGTAGAGAGTGATGAAGAAGATGAAGAACATGAAGCATGAAGCATAGCATCAGAACTAGTTATTCCAAGGTATGTCAGGCTAAATCACTCAGAAGAACAAATAATTAGAGATAAAAACGCTCGAGTACTAATGAGGAAATTTAGAGAAAATTACTCTCTGATTTATACTATTGAGCCAAAAATGGTAAGATAGGCATTCAAGGATGATGACTAGATTAATGCAATGAATAAGGAGTTGGATCAGATAGAGAATAACAAGACATGGACACTTGTTCCTAGACCAGAAGACAAGAATGTGATTCATACTAAATGGGTTTGTACAAACAAGTTAAATGAAGAAGGAAAGGTTGTACGAAATAAAGCAAGATTGGTTTGCAAAGCCTATGCACAAGAAGGAGAAGACTCTAGTGAAACCTTTGAACCTATGGCAAGATTGGAAGGAGTAAGAATTCTACTTTCTTATGTTGCATTTAAAGAATTTAAAGTCTATCAAATGGATGTTAAATCGGGTTTTCTTAATAGCATCCTTGAAGAAGAAGTATACATAGAACAACTAGATGGATTTGCTTTGTTTGAAGAAAAAGATATGGTTTGCAAACTACATAAGGATATGTATGGATTGAAGCAGAAACTGAAAGCATGGTTTGAAAGGTTGCATACACACCTGATCAAGATAGGATTCCAGCATACCAGTGAGGATAGTAACATATATCTAAAGACTAGTGGAGATAAAGTATTGATAGCTGAAGTATTTCTGGATAACATAATTTTTTATGGTAATGATGACTTATGCATGGATTTTGTTGAGGAGATGAAAAAGGAATTTGAGATGTCTCTTATTGGTGAAATTAATTTTTTTATTGGGTTGCAGGTCCAGCAATTGGATGGTGGAATTTTTATCTATCAAAGTAAGTATGTCAAAGAGGTATTGAAAATATTTGGCATGGAGGATTGTAAACCACTTGGTACTCTGATGGTGACAGGTTGCAAATTGTCTAAACAAGATGATTCACCATCTGTTGATGAGAAAGAATACATGTCTATGATTGGTAAATTGTATTATGTCATTCATAGTAGACCGGATATTGCACATGTTGTTGGATTGGTTGTTAGATTTCAAAAGGATCCCAAGGAGTCTCACTTGGTAGTGGTAAAAATGATATTCTAGTACCTAAAAATCACAGTAGATTATGGTTTGTGGTATCCTAATAAATGAAATTTTTCTTTGAATGTGTATACTGATGCAGATTGGGCAAGCAATTTTGATGACCAAAAAAGCACTACCGGTGGAGCTCTTCTTCTTGGAGATAGATTGGTTGCTTGGACAAGTAAGAAGAAAACTTGTGTTTCTCAGTTAACAATAGAGGCAGAGTATGTTGCAACATCAATGAATTGCACATAGAATTGAAATATTATTTTATAAGGGAAGGAATACAGGAAAAACAAGTCACAATGGAGTGTGTGACAAACAAAGAGCAACTTACTGACATTTTCACTAAACCATTCCCGAAGAAAACCTTTGAGTACCTCAGAGGTAAATTAGGGGTCAGACCCCTACTCAAAAAGCACTAGGATGCAGGAGATGCATCAATCCAAAGGGCTTATTGACTATTTTTTACTTTGGATTGATGGGATACAGGCTACTCCGTAGGGGGAGCAACTTAGATGAGTTTTGCAGATATGTTGAAGACAACAATAGCAACAGATTTGATAATTAGTGATGCTTATAAACCTTTGGAAATTTTTTCAAAGGGGCAGAATAAATATAATTAATCATGAGAGAAGAAATATGATCAAGAGGAGATGGATGTGTAACAGAAAGGAGGACAAGAAATGAAGATAAAGTGTAACCGGCAGATGAGGTGCAACAAAGAAGAGTAGAGTTGCAGAGAAGGTCTAGAACAAAGTGGAAAAATATGAGTTGAGTATGTTGATGTTTAGTGTTGCAATCAATTCCAAAGGGTGAGATTGTTGGCATGTTTGGCATAACTAATACAGATGGAGAGTGATCACTGAACCGATACAAGATTGTTTGAGATGACATTGTGATGAAGAGATTGAGATTACATGATGGATGACTTTGATCAGTTATTTGTATTGTTATTGAAATAAACTAATGTTTATTCATGTCTACTAATGTTTAATTATGTTGTATTATGTCATCTAACACTTTTGGTCTACCAGAGATAGCTTACCGGTAAAGAATCAAGAAACTGGGTTTTAGGACCTTAATTGGTAAATAAGGAAATATTCTAATTGTATCTGGAGATTGGTGTTGATTGAGGCTTTTTGATTTTCAATGTGAGTTCCTATTATTGTAACCTGTATCTCACTAGAACCGCATCATGTTGTCACAACCAAAATTTATGTTTATAATTTTTCTTGAGTTTTTGCCAGGATTTAAGGACCGGTAAAGAATTATCTTGACCAGTAATTATTTTTGGTTTCGTGGTGATCTACATCAAGTTCACATGTTGATGATAACATGACACAAACCACATGATGTGTTTGAAAGATGTTTTGGCACATTTGGATAATGAATTTCTTGGGAATGTGCAAAGTACTTAGCAGAATGACCTAAGCATTTGAATTTGTACCAGATCGACTTGATGTGATGATGTATGATCAGTCAATGACTCATATTGATTTGTAATTGATTGTAATGACTTGTAAAGATCTATGATGATCTATGTAGTAAGTCTTAGGGTTTTGATGCCGACCTAGCTGTAAAGGTTATTTATGTCAGGAAGGTTGATGTTTTGAAATGTTGGTGATTTTGAGAAGTGTGTGAAGTTGAACCAAGGTGTGACATATCTTCCAGAGTGATGCAGACTTCGACCTTAATTGGATCTGATCAAGCAAGAAGTTGAGTTCTATACATATATTATTCATTGTTGTTCTCTAACAATTATAGTAGCTAAAATCCCTTAATTGGGTAAGTCCTAACATGCCTCACATTGCAAAATCCCCCAATAGGGTGACTCAATATCTGAGTTCTAAATCCTCTTGCGAGGTTGATACTAATAGATCAAAGCTTCTAACAGGGCTGAGGTAAATCCTTTAACCGGGTGACTCCTAATAGGGTCTTCTCCTAACAGGACATCATTGTAAGCTTCTAACTGAGCTTGGCTCCTAATAGGGCACATTCTGAAAGAGTGCAAAATATTTGTGGGTACCAATTCCCGCCGTGGTTTTTCCCTATTTGGGTTTCCATGTGAAAATCATGTTTTTTATATTGTGAATATTTTTTATGTAATTGTATGCTTTACTTTCAGTTTATGCATGGTTAATGAACACTTAAAGTGTAGCATTGATATATTAGTTTACTAGATGTTTATCAGCAGATACTGGTACTTGTAAATGACTCTTGTGTTGATCTATATTTGATTTGGTGAAAATTTTACGAGTCTAAGTTTTTGATTTCAAATTATTTTAAATATTGATTCACCCCCCCACCCCTCTCAGTATTAACCAGATCCTCTAAGATTAACATGGTAGGTAGAGTTGCGTATAGGGTTCAAGGTGGTAGTGGATTCCTTTGTGCATGTTGTTATGTTATATTTGGGAGTATGTACCACCTTAGTGGATCTTTGTGTTCTTTATTTGGGATCCTATAGTGTTGTGATAGGTATGGATTATCTTGAGGCTCATTAGGCTAGGATTGATTGACATGGCAAGAGGGTGTAGTGTTTGGATGATAGTGGGAAGAATGTAGAGATAGTGGATGTATGATGACCTATTTCTCTTTTCATGATTTCCGCTATATAGATGAAGCAAGATGTGCAATAGGGTTGTTAGTTGTTTGCAGTGAGGGTAAATTATTTGGATGAGGGAGAGAATCGATATGATCCCTTTCATCATACCATCCTTTGAGAGTTTTCAGATGTATTTTGTAGTGAGATTCTAGCTATGCCACCTAAGTGTGATATTGACTTTTGGATAGACTTGGTTCCTAGAGCAGAGCCTATATCCAAGGCTCCTTATCAATTGACTACTCAATAGAAGTCTGTTGCGGTTGGAATTGGAGTAGTTTCTAGCTAAGGGATTCATATGCTCTATTGTTTCCCTATGGGGAGCACTTGTGGTGTTTGTTAAGAAGGATGAATTTCTTCACTTATGCATGTATTACAGATAAT
Organism: Cryptomeria japonica; assembly: GCF_030272615.1. Taxonomy (NCBI): domain Eukaryota; kingdom Viridiplantae; phylum Streptophyta; class Pinopsida; order Cupressales; family Cupressaceae; genus Cryptomeria; species Cryptomeria japonica. The sequence continues at coordinate 256,326,950 of NC_081411.1, forward strand.
TGAATAACATGATTGTGAAGAATCGTTATCCTTTGCCAAGGATTGATGACCTCTTTTATCAAATTAAGGATGCTAAGGTCTTCTCTAAGATATACCTTAAGTCGAGGTATCACTAGTTGCAGATTCATGAGGTGGATATTCATCATACAATATTTTGTATTTGATATGGGCATTATGAGTTTATAGTGGTACCTTTTGGGCTTACTATGCACCCTTGGTGTTCATGAGTTTGATGAATGGAGTTTTCCAGACCTATCCGAACAAGTTTTTACTTGTGTTCCTTTATAATATATTGGTGTATTTGAGGACTATGGAGGAGCATGAGGAACATATCAAGTAGGTTTTGAAGTGTCTTCATGGGAATCAATTGTATGCCAATATGGATAAGTATGAGTTCTTTGAGTCAGAGGTTAAGTATATTGGCCATGTTATTTCAAGTGAGGGTATCGTAGTGGATCCCTCTAAGATTCAAGCTATTATGGATTGGCTAGCACCCACTAGTGTGGGAAAGTTTTACAATTTTATGGGCCTTGCAGGTTACTGTCATCGATTTGTTCAGGGAGTCTTGAAGATTGCTCATCCTATCATTTCTCTTCAAAGGAAAGGGAAGAAGTTTGTGTGGTCAAACCAGTGTGAGGAAGTTTTTTAGGTCCTCAAGTAACATTTTGTTAGGTCTCTGAGAAAACTGAGAGGGGGCGGGTGAATCAGTTGTCAAATAAATTCAAAATAAAACAACTTAACCAACTTACTACTTAATACCGGTGAACCAGTCTTTTATACCGGTGAACAGTTTTATCAGATAATTGCAATACCGATAAAGATTAATGCATGAAACAAAAAGATAAAGTCATCCACAACACTTAACACCAATATTTGTACGTGGAAACCCTGTAAGGGGAAAAACCACAGTGGGAAACCTTACCCACAATCAGATGATACTACTACAGATAGTAAGTGTATACAAATGGGGTCTGCACATGTAGAAAGGCCAAGCACCTAGAGCTCACTATTCAAACACAAAATAGGAGTCACACTGACTACAATTGGATGGTTAAATCCAATAAGGATGTACTGCTCAAAATAGCATCTTCATATGCTAGATTCAGTACCGGTATAGTTCTGATATGCTTTCACAAAAAACTTGCTTCACCTTCAAATAATGTCTGTGTGTATAGCTCTTCTTAATCTCTCATATACCTTCACACAATTCTTCTTCGCATTCCACAACTGATCTTACATTTATATCATAGCCTAGGACCAATTTTAGTAGGTTGGCTCTAAAAGATATTACAATAAAATCAATTTACAATTAAATTAATGCCTGATACAATAATCGATTCAACATGTTGGCTTAATGCATTTACAACAATAATAAGTCATCTCCATAGCATGCCAAGCTGATCTGGAAAAGATAAACCCGTCGGTGTATAACCTAGACCTATTTGCCAGTAACAACAAATATGCAAATATAAATATACCAATAATCAAATCTCCAAGACAAGGTGTCCAAACGATCTCTTCAACACAACCAAGTGTTTTCCATTCCATTCCATGTGTTGGTGATCATTATATCTACCGGTGTTTCAGATACTGGTGACTATGCATAAGTCATTTGCTTGTCGGTGAATGTTGTTGATTCTCCAAAGTGTCAGAGTTGATAAGTGTTAGTAGGTGTTGACATCAATGACAAAACCATACCAAAATACTAACAATCTCCCCCTTTGGCATTGATGGCAACACAAGATGGAAAAACCATCAAAGTGCCAAAACAAAAATGGCAAATACCAAAATACCAATAATTATCAAAATATAAGTAATCTTTCTCAAAGTAACAATCTCTCCCCCTGAGAGTGACATATGTTTCTTTTGTTTTTCCATACCAATCTCTCCCCCATTGACATCAAATTCCAAAGTTACTAAAAAAAACAAGTTCATATACAAAATACCAACCAATTTAGTATACCAACTACTCCCCCTGAGAAGTAGCTTCCTCATCAAAGCCGAAGTAAAAAGATTTCTCTGTTAATTATGTTGGTTGATGACAAACATCAACTTTCTAAGTATCTACCAGTGGGGGAATGACCCCAAGCTAATCTCTAAGATATTCAAAAGTCTCCTTAGGCAGAGGTTTAGTGAAAATATATGCAATTTGCTCTTTAATATTCACATAAACTAGTTTAATTTCTTTTGCTTCAACATTCTCCCTTAGAAAATTCAGTTTGATAGAAACATGTCTGGTTTTAGAATGTAGTACCAGATTCTTAGATATATCAATTACTAAAGTGTTGTCACAATACATAGTAATAGGTTCCTTGCATTTTACCTTTATGTCTTTCAACATTTGTTTAAGCCATAGTACCTGTGTACAATTAGTTGCTGCTACAATATATTCTAATTTTGTTATTGATAAGGATGTACAACTTTGTTTCTTACTCAGCCAAGAAACTAGTCTATTTCCAAGAAAAAATTCTCCTCAGGTGGTGCTTTTTCTATCATCCACATCTCCTTCCCAATTTGCATCTGTGTATGCATATAATTCAATTTTTTTCATCTCTAGGATACCATAATCCAAGATTTGTAGTGCCTTGTAAGTACCGGAAAATCCTTTTTACTATTGATTCGTGATTTTCTCTAGGATTACTCTGAAATCTTGAAACAATACCTACTGCATTCATGATATCAGGTCTAGTTTGTGTCAAATACAATAAGACTCCTATCATAGATTTGTACCTAGTTTGATTAACAAGTGTAGATTCATCCCTTAGTGATAGTTTGTCACTTGTAGTCATAGGTGTGCTTACCGGTTTAGAGTTCTCCATCCCAAATTTCTTTAGTAACTCCTTTAAGTACTTGGATTGACTCAAGAATATACCTTTGTCAGTCTATGTAATCTGCAATCCTAAAAAGAATTTTATTTCTCTAATAATAGACATTTCAAATTCTTGTTGCATTTCAATAGAAAATTCTTTACATAGTCCATCTTCTCCTCCAAAGATTATATCATCAACAAAAACTTTTATAACCAAAATTTCATCATTAGTCACTTTATAATATAAGTTGCTGACAGCATTACCTTTAGAAAAACTAGTCTTCAAAAGATACTTATCCAATCTTGCATACCAAGCTCTTGGAGCTTGTTTCAATCCATACAAAGCTTTCCTTAACCTACAAACCATATCTTTGTTATCTATCAAAGAAAATCCATCATGTTGTTCAATGTAAACTTCTTCTTCAAGATCTCCATTCAGAAATGCACATTTAATATCCATTTGATATAATTTGTAGTTCTTGTGTGTTGCAAAAGCCAAAAATAATCTAACTACCTCAATTCTGGCTACCGGTGCAAAGGTCTCATTGTAATCAATTCCTTCTTTTTGAGAATATCCCTTACACACTAGTCTTGCTTTATTTCTGATAAACTTACCATCTTCATTAAGTTTGTTTCTGAATACCCATTTGGTTCCAATTACATTTTTATCTTTAGGCCGGGGAGCTAATGTCCAAGTGTTATTCTTCTCAATTTGTTCTAATTCTTCTTCCATAGCTTTAATCCAGTGTTTATCTTCACATGCCTCATTAACTGATGATGGTTCAATTTCAGAAATAAGACATACCTCTTCATTTGCCAATCTTCCTCTTGTCATAACTCCTTTATACTTGTTTTCAATTATCTGATCTTCAGAATGATTCAATCTTACATACCGGGGTGTCTTTGTTTGCTATTGTTCCTCAGTCATAGTGGAATTTTCAGATGATACCGGTGTAATTGGATCTTCATTCTATACCAATGGGTTCAGTGTAGGTTCATTTGTTAGAACTTTTGTTGCTGGTTCAAAATCTATATACCTTGAAGTTCCTCTGAATTGTTCATCAATCTTCACATTTGTACTCTCAACAATTTTCTGCAATCTTTTGTTAAAACATCTATATGCTTTACTTTTAGATGAATAACCAAGAAATATTCCTTCATCACTTCTAGGATCAAATTTGCCAATATACTCATCCCTTCTAATATAGCATTTGCTTCCAAATATTTTGAAATATTTAAGAGTAAGAGTAATACCAAACCATAGTTCATGAGGGGTCTTACCAGTTTCACCTTTGATGTGAACTTTGTTGAATGTATAGACCATTGTACTTACTGCTTCTCTCCAATATACATGTGGTATATTTGCTTCTGATAACATACTTCTAGTTGCATCCAAGATAGTTCTATTTTTCCTTTCAACAACTCCATTTTGATGTGGTGTCTGAGGTGCTGATAGTTGTCTTCTGATTCCATTCAATTCACAGAATGCATTAAATTCCTTAGATGTAAATTCTCCTCCTTGATCTGATCTTAGACATTTGATTTTCTTATCAGTTTCATTTTCTACCATTGCTTTGAACAGTTTGAACTTCCCAAGTGCTTCTAATTTTTCTCTCAGAAAAGTAACCCAACACATTCTAGAATAATCATCAATGATTAGCATGAAATATCTATCACCTTGCAAGCTTTTAGTTCTATCTGGACCACATAAGTCAGTATGAATTAAGTCAAGAGCATTATTGAATTTTTCTGGAATACTTTTAAAGGTATTTTTAACTTGTTTTCCAAATTGACATTCCTTACATACTATATTGTGAGGTTTGACAATTTTAGGTAAATCTCTAACTACCTTAGTAGTACTAATTTTCACCATGCAATCAAAGTTTACATGATAGAGTCTCTTATGCCATAGCCAACTTTCATCAATATGTGCATTCAAGCATGTCTTTTCATTGTTATTCAAATGAAAGATATTTCCTCTAGTTTGATTTCCGGTTGCAATTTCTAAACTAGTTCTATTCATGATTTTGCATTTTCCATTTTTGAATTGTAACTGAAATCCTTTCTCAACTAATTGACCAACACTCAAAAGATTATGCTTTAAACCTTCAACATAGTAAACATTGTCAGTATTATGCTTACCATCAAGAGATATTGTACCTTTACCTTTGATTAGAGAAGATTTATCATCTCCAAATCTCACTAGACCTCCATTATATTCTTTAAAGTTCAAGAATTTACCTTTATCACCTGTCATATGATGTGAGCATCCTGAATCAATGATCCATTCATCCTTTACTTGAATTTTAGCTGCCAAATCCTATTCTACTTGTTGGACTATGGGTGTCGGTTGATCTTCTATTATAGTAACAAATACCCATCCATTGTCTCTCAGATCCTCATCAAAATCATCAGTCACTCCTTCATTAGCAAGATAACAAGATTTATCTTTATTCTTCTTAAATCTGTATCTATGATATTCAAGGTTAGGTTTGTATGTTCTTCTAGCTTCTTCTCTTAGTCTAGCATGTCTATCAGGGCATCTTGAAGCCATGTGACCAATCTTATTACAGTTAAAACATTTAAAGGGTGCTTTACCTTCATACTTACTTCCAAATGGACCTTTAGGCATTTTCCTTGCAAATAGTACTTCAAGTTCTTCAAGTTCTTCATTTTCTTTCCTGCTTTCTTCAAATTCTCTTGCATAAAAGGCTTTCCAATCAGATTTGTCAAATGATGATGCAGATGATGTTGATGCTTTATAGGCTAAATCTATCTTTATAGTAGCAATAGGACCAAATTCCTCAATTTCAAAGGATGAAAGTTTTCCGATCAATGTATCTCTAATTACTGATGTATTAGGCATTGTTCTTACCTCATTTATAGTAGTGACCTTGATTGTATATGCCAGTGGCGAACCTCTTAAAACTTTTGAAATAGTGTCATCTTCACTTAAGGTTCCTCCACAACATTTAATACCCAAAACAATTTCATTAACTCTTTCCATAAAAGCAGAAATCCTTTCATCTTCTTCCATTTGCAATTTTGACTGTGGAATCTCCTTCATTCAGTGTGTCCAAATGATCCCAAATATCTTTAGCAGTTGATCTATCTGATAATCCCATGATTTGTTGATCTGTTAATGCTCTCAAAAGTGCTTCTCTTGCTTTGCAGTCATTTTCTTCATCTTTAGTCAAGTTAGGTGGATTAGGTTGGCTTTGAGTAGGAGCAATATAGCCATTCTTTGTAACATCCTAGATGTCCTTTCCAATGCAATTTAAATGTGTCTCCATTCTGATCTTCCATATGCCATAGTTGGTTCCATCAAGTTTAGGACTGTCCTTCCTGAAATAGTTAGACATTAGATCTCCTCAAGCTATTAAACTTTTGCAAAAGAGGACTAAGCTCTGATACCAATTGTTAGGTCCCAGAGACAACTGATAGGGGGGGTGAATTAGTTGTCAAATAAATTCAAAATAAAACAACTTAACCAACTTACCTCTTAATACTAGTGAACCAATCTTTTATACCGGTGGATAGTTTTATCAGATAATTGCAATACCGATAAAGATTAATGCATGAAACAAAAAGACAAAGTCATCCACAACACTTAACACCAATATTTGTACGTGGAAACTCTGTAAGGGGGAAAACCCCGATGGGAAACCTTACCCACAATCAGATGATAATACTGCAGATAATAAGTGTATACAAATGGGGTCTGCACATGCAGAAAGGCCAAGCGCATAGAGCTCACTGCTCAAACATAAAATAGAAGTCACATTGACTACAATTGGATGGTTAAATCCAATAAGGATGTACTGCTCAAAATAGCATCTTCATATGCTGGATTCAATACCGGTGTAGTTTTGATATGCTTTAACAAAAACCTTGCTTCACCTTCAAATTATGTCTACATGTATAGCTCTGCTTAATCTCACATATACCTTCACACAATTCTTCTTCGCATTGCACAACCGATCTTACAAATAAGATCTTACATTTATATGATAACCTAGGACCAATTTTAGTAGGTCAGCTCTAAAAGATATTACAATAAAGTCAATATACAATTAAATTAATGCCCAATGCAATAACTGATTCAATATGTCGGCTTAATGCATTTACAACAATAATAAATCATCTCCATAGCGTTCCATGCTGATCTGGAAAAGATAAACTTGTCGGTGTATAACTTCGAACTATTTGCCAGTAACAACAAATATGCAAATATGAATATACCAATAATCAAATCTCCAAGACAAGGTGTCCAAATGATGTCTTCGACATAACCAAGTGCTTTCCATGCCATTCCAAGTGTCGTTGATCATTATGTCCTATTGGTGTACCAGATACCGGTGACTGTGCATAAGTCATTTGCTTTCCAGTGAATGTTGTTGATTCTCCAAAGTGCCAGAGTTGATAAGTGTTAATAGGTGTTGACATCAATGTAAAATCCATACCAAAATACCAACACATTTAACTAGTGCACCTATTCTAGTAGTGCTAGATGCTTTAGGTGATTTACAATATGCATAGATCCTTCTTCAGAGCATCTGGGAGTAGTTCTTATGCAGGATGGTCATTTCATAGCATATGAGTTGCATAAACTCAAAGATCATGAGTTGAATTATCCCACTCATGATTTAGAGTTAGCAGCAATTGCCCATACCTTGCTGAGATGGAGGCATTTTCTTCTTGGGCATTGCTTTGAGTCACACAGTGATCATTGGAGTTTACAATATATCTTCACGCAACTGAACTTGAATGCTAGGCAGCAACACTGGATAGAGTTTCTATGTGAGTATGATTTTTAGGTGAAGTATATTCAAGGCAAGAAGAATGTGGTGTCCGATGCTTTGAGCCGCAGGAGGTATGAGTTTTTAGTGTTGACTCTCAATGTGGATTTGAGGAGTCAGATTCTTAGTGCGCTTCCTTCAGATGCTTGGTACCAGGAGGTTAATGCAAATATTGCTTCAGGTAGATATCTTGATGGGAGGTATCTAGGTTATTCATTGTAGTTTGACATGGTCTCCTTCAACATTTGAGATGCATATATGTTCCACCTTCAGATGGACTTTGATTTTTTATTTTTTTAGAGGCTCATCATACACCTTATTCAACATATCTTGGTGTCAAGAAGATGCACGTAGATATACAACAGTTGTACTATTGGGCTGACATGAGGAGAGATATAGAAGATTTTGTTTCTTCTTGTTTGAAGTGTCAGCAAGTGAAGGCAGAACATAAGCCACTAATACATTTGGGGTCAAATTCCAATGGATTTTTCTGACAGACAAGGAGCATTGTGTGAAAATTTGATTTGTTTTTTTTTAAAATGCCCCTGTTCGTCGGAATTCCGACGATAATCCAATGACATTAGGGTTTTTTTGAAAAAGTGCCTGTGCTTGTCGGAATTTCAATGAACGCATGCATTACTTAAAAAAAAGGAAAAGACCAAAATCTCGCCTCTTTAGAAAATCCCACCTATCTCATTCATCCTTCCTCTGTAGTGATCATTGGTGACAAACACGGCCGCAGTGAGGGAACGGGGGAACAAAGTGCCACGGGCACAAAGTGCCAAGGGCTAGCACATAACTAGCGAGGACGACCACAAGGGAGCCCAAAATGGGCTATGTAAACGGCAACGCCCGGGCCTCCGTCAACAACAATGAGAAAGATTTTTGGATGCGAGCGCTCGAGGACTGGTATTTTTGCAGTGATAAATTTTCTTGAACTTGTGCTATAGTTGTATCAACAAAATTCCTTGCTAGTTAGGGTATTAGAACAGATTAATCAAGATAATTTTTGGTTCATTTTCATTACATTAATATGGTCGGAAAATAAATCTACATCTTGATACAAGATTGTAATCTCCTCCCCCATCACCCCCATTTCTCCCCGTGTAATACAGAGAATCCAGACAGAGGAATTATAGGCACAAATTCAACTACTTCACCGATCACTCATTCAATCCATCCATCTATTAATGATGAAACCATAATAGATTTAATTCCTAGATAATCTTGTTTATTCTTTGCACATTAGAATAATAATAAATTTAATATCAAGTAGGTAGAGTTTTTTACAATTTTAATTATGTAATACTTTATCATTATATATCACTGAGTCATATGAACTCACACTTCATGATTAGTATGTAATATCTCCAATGAGAATATTAAGTAATATTTCACTAAATTTCTCACCTCAAAAATTTCTCCACCTTAATGATAGTTAATGTTAAGGATTGAATGAAACAAACTCTTGTTCATGGATCACCTTCTTAGCCTCCTATGGAAGTCATTCTTTGTGTGGTCTACCATGACCATAATCAGGGTCTTAATAAATGCATTAGATACTCTCTATTATCAATAAGAGAGTTATCACAATATAGTCATGGCGAGTGGTTACAAATTAGATTAGTGGGTCTATAGTTCCCACTTGGTTTGTACTTAGAAACATTATCATTTCTTAGTTGTATGGAAACTACAAATTCATGCATCTAGCCAACAATACACACTAGCTATTATATGATTCCACTAATGAGAAAAGCCTAGTCAATCTTATAGTTTGTGGTTAGTCATGTCCCTCATATAGAATATCTATATATGGAGTATTCTTGCCTATAGATTACCTATTATTTTGCTTAATAATGTGATTATTTCACATACATCATAAAAGTGCCCTTCTAATATGTTTGTGCATCAATCTTGAAACCATATTTTTATTAACCAACCAATGATAAGAATTATCTTAAACACGCCTCTATATATTTGAATCCCACTAGCTTTGATAATCAACCATAATAACCTTAACAATGCATCGACAACAACAATGCCTAATAAATCATCAATTGTCTTAGGTGAATCTAGCCAAAGCCAACCCATCAAATCCACTAATCTCCCTTGCATCCAATCATAAAATTTTATGGTTGTTGGAACAAGCTTGGGAGATTTAGTTCGTCCTTTGCAAATCAACATAGGCTATTTTGGTTTCCCAAATATTTACTAAATAACTTTGAAGATAAATTGGGAAGAGAATCCATCATATAGATATTTATTTTCAACATCCTTAGAGGACATTGTTTTGTCTATCATTTATTATAATAGCTAATACCCAATTTTTTTATAAGATAACAAGCAAAACCTCCTCTTCACAAACTATGTTTTCCTAAATAATCCAAGAATGAAAAAAGGAACCCACATAAAAATTACTTACTCCCTACCATGAAGGCAAAAGAACATCCAATTTAAAGATAGATGTACCAAAAGGAAAGAAATATCACCTCAAAATCTTTCTTGAACTTATACATTGAATCTATACACAAGAGAATCCCCTTAATAACTCTCTCACAACTTTCAATGCTAGAAGAATGAGTGTTTTCACAAGACTTTCATACTATGGTATTTCTATCAAGATTCACTTGGATAGTTTTAGAGTCAAGCTGACCCATTCTCATGAGTAGTTCTTATGAACCCCTCATAAGAATGGATCACTTAGTACTCATTTCATCAAAGTGATGCTCATAGTATATCATAACTATTTTGACAAATTTTGAAACCATTAGAGGTACCTTTTACTTCTGTAGATGAGGCATTCATTCATGTTGATGAGGTAACCTCCATCCTATTTCACTCTTCTTCCTTTGTGTGCCTCTTTTATTCTTCCATTACCTCTTCACTTACCTAAATTCCATATTTGATTAATATTATCCACAACATATCGAAAAGACAAATACCACACTTACTGTGTCATCAACCAAAAATAATTTACTTACATACTCAAAGAGTTCAATAATGGAGAAACATCCATGCGGTGCTCTACACATGTCCTTGAAGGTTCAAGAAATTCTTATCCTCTATTGGTCCAAACTTTAAATCACTTTTCATGCATGAAAATAATTGCAACCATACACAATTTCCCACCCAATAGATTCTATCAAACTAGTTTACTATCTTAACATAGGGTCAAGGAAAAGCAGGCCAAAATAGGAATCCAAGTGTCTTACAAGCCTTCAAGACCATAGTGGTGAGGATTGAATTTCTTTCTTTAGTGGTATCTTTCTGTAGATTAATTAGTTGGGGTAAATGTTTCAAATTTTGTGGATATTTAGGAGACACAAATAAAATATAAATGTAATCATTCCATATAAATGTATTAGGACCTTTTCCTAATTAAAAAAATTATATAAAGATTACATCCCTAAATATTGCATTCATAATAGGATAAATTTCTGCAATATTGAGACTATATTCATAATAGATTTATAGTGATGAATAAAGAAATATTTAAGATTATCAAAAAATTGATGTTTTCTTTTTCCCAACCATCATTGGATATTGGGTGATCTTTGAGGCATTATGTCAAATAGTTCATGTGCCTTATCTAAGCTTACATATTTTGCATGCATGTGTACCTGGGCAATTGTACTACAACATCTATACTCACTAATCACATTTGGTTGGAAGTTTATAAATCCATTCCAAACACATCTTGTGCATATCCTGCAATCTATGCTAATAGTGATTGTCTTTAATGGCTTCATTGTGTGCATAATTGATTGGCTCTTCACTCCTAAGACCTTCAAAAGTCTTTAATGGCTTCATTGAGTCCTTTTGTCTTCCAAATTCACCTGCACCAACTTGAATTCTCCTTCAATGCTTGATTGCCTGTTCACTTGGAATTGAATTGATTTTATAACTAAGAGATCACTTGATTTTATATGTCTTGGAAGTATTTTATCCCGATGGCTTTAAATTAAAGTACTTTCTCTTCTATCTGGTATTGGTGGAGTAGATCCTTTTATGATATGTAAGTTGAGAATATTTTATGAAAGGTCCCTAAATGAATACACTTTAAACTGATTTTAATATACCTTGCACTGTGCAATATGGAAGGTTTGTATTCTTAATCTCTTGCCCATTTCTTAATTTAAAAGATGATATCTTTATTAAATATCTTTATTAACTTGATTTCTCCTTCAATTCTTGATGAATGCTTGATTGCACGTTCACTTGGAATTGAATTGATTTTATAATTAAGAGATCACTTGAATTGTAGGTAAACCCCTTCAAATGACAGGGTAGGCTTCCTTTTATACCTAATATATGTCTTGAAAGTATTTTATTGTGATGGCTTTAAATTAAAGTACTTTCTCTTCTATCCGGTATTGGTGGAGCAGAGGTTGCATTGCATCATCCTAGGATACATATTTCCACAGATAGAACATAAGTTAAATGTATCCCAGGTCGATGCAAAGCAACCTCTGCTCTAGAGATCACCAAAAAATAGAGAAAGAACTTTAATTTAATGCCATCAGGATAAAAGTCTTTAATCAAGACAGATAAAATTTTAGTTTGATTGTCATCATTTACTTTGCCAAATTCTTCACACGTAACTCCTGAATCAATTTCCTACTCACAAGAATTTTATTATGTCTCAAATATATATCTATTTTAACTATTTAATGGTTTATGGATTTGTAATGGTAATTTAATGTTCTTTCATATTTTTGTATATATTCTTTATAATAGCCTATTATATTGATTTGTTCTATTATGCATAATGGTGTGGGTCAGATGGCTTTGCCGTCGGTGCATGAAAGCATTGAACAAGTTCTACTTTTAAAAATTACATGAAACATTTTTAATTTATTTGATTCAGTGTTATTTGCATAAAATGATTATCAATGATGTTTCCTTTCTCCAAGAACTGTCTAGGACCTTTCTGTCAAATAATATGTAACATTGAATGACTAAATCTTTCCATTACAAATGCTTATTTTATTTAATTATTATCTGAGTGTGAATTAAAATTTATATCTGTACGGAAGCAGAACATACAAGTTCAAGAGTCATGTGCAAGAAAATTTCCTAAAAGAAAGCAAGTAGGCATTATCTTGAATGACATGGAAACAAGCTCATCAGCTACCTAGAAGAGAGCAATTGGAGAATGGTAGAGGAAAGTGTTTAAGGGTGATAAATAGATAGATAGTATGCAATACAAACAAACAATGTCTGGAGTGTCTGATGTGACATCTCTAATTTATGTCTAGAGGTTCTAACTGGTTTTGGAGTTCCTGCAAAACCTATTGGGCCATGCTTGGAGGAAATCACTGTGTTCATGCAAGGAGCACCTTTTTTCTATTACGAGAATGATACTTTTGCACCTAGGGATATTTGGAAGTCAATATCCAAAAATTTCTATAGTGTGGAACAAGAGTTGGCGGACTCGAAGTATAATTGTTAGCTTTTAGAAGACCAAGAGGTTATGTACACAATCTCCCAATAGAAGAGCGATTTCAAGAATTACCTCTCCCCCCCATGACTATTCAAGAAGAACTTCCTCAAACAGAGGACTATTGGCCTCCATGGGATCAAAGAAAAAAATTAAAGCATAGACTCTAGATGATGTGGTGGTGTCCTCCGTGAAGAACTCTACACTATAATTGAAAATTCATGAGGGAAACTGCAAGATAGTGAAGAGAAATACAATCTTGAAAAGTGGGAAGAATGGATCTTGGTTTGGGTGGGGCCAAGTCAGGTGGCTCCTCTAGAGGTTGACAAGATAGAAATCATATTAGGATTTGAAAAAGATCACACTCGTGGAACTTCATGTGCGAGTGATCGATTGCGGTGTTTGGGTAATGCATTCCAAATAGATACAATTGCATTCCAAATGGGTAATGTCTTGATGGCATGCAATTGTATCTATTTGGAATGCAACTGTATCTATTTGGAATGCATTACCCAAACACCGCAATCGATCACTCGCACATGAAGTTCCATGAGTGTGATCTTTTTCAAATCCTAATATGATTTCTATCTCGTCAACCTCTAGAGGAGCCACCTGACTTGGCCCCACCCAAACCAAGATCCATTCTTCCCACTTTTCAAGATTGTATTTCTCTTCACTATCTTGCAGTTTCCCTCATGAATTTTCAATTATAGTGTAGAGTTCTTCATGGAGGACACCACCACATCGTCTAGAGTCTATGCTTTAATTTTTTTCTTTGATCCTATGGAGGCCAATAGTCCTTTGTTTGAGGAAGTGCTTCCTGAATAGTCATTGTGGGGAGAGTTAATTCTTGTGGTCACTCTTCTATTTGGGGATTGTGTACATAACCTCTTGGTCTTCTGAAAGCTGACAATTATACTTCGAGTCTGCCAACTCTTGTTCCACACTATAGAAATTTTTGGATATTGACTTCCAAATATCCCTAGGTGCAAAAGTATCATTCTCATAATAGAAAAAAGGTGTTCCTTGCATGAACACATTGATTTCCTCCAAGCGTGGCCCAATAGGTTTCACAGGACTCCAAAACCAGTTAGACCCTTCGGACATAAATTAGAGATGTCACATCAGACACTCCAGACATTGTTTGTTTGTATTGCATACTATCTATCTATTTATCACCCTTAAACGCTTTCCTTTGCCATTCTCCAATTGCTCTCTTCTAGGCAGCAGATGAGCTTGTTTCCATGTCATTCAAGATAATGCCTACTTGCTTTCTTTTAGGAAATTTGCATGCAAGAGACTCTTCAACTTGTATGTTCTGCTTCCGTACAGATATAAATTTTAATTCACGCTGAGATAATACTTAAATTAAATAAGCAATTGTAAAGAAAACATTTATTTATTCGATGTTACATATTATCTGACGGAAAGGTCCTAGACAATTCTTGGAGAAAGGAAACATCATTGATAATCATTTTTTGCAAATAACACTGAATCAAATAAATTAAAAATGTTTCATGTAATTTTTAAAAGTAGAACTCGTTCAATGCTTTCATGCACTGATGGCAAAGTCATTCGACCCACATCATCTCTCGTTGTCGGAATTCCGACAACCACTAATGAAATGCCCGACAAGGATGTTGTGCATCCGACGGCACTTCTCTGTCATAATTTTATACTTTTGTGTCAGAATTCCGATGACAGCCCTAGATGGCGATGGTATTCGTTCGTGGATTGAGCATGCATGGTGGTCATCGGAAAGGTTGGGGTAATGTCGAAATTGTGATGACCACAAGGATAGTCAGAACTCCTGACACAAAGTTTTCGATGGCCGTTTTTGTCGGTAGTGTGATGAAATGTGGTCAGAAATCCGATGATTGGCCGTCGAAATCTTGACCCAAATGTACTAGTGAGCATTCCACAAGTTTTTTGCAATCGAACCTAGTTCTAGATTGGAACTGGGATATCATATCAATGGATTTTATTGTTGTATTACCTATGTATTCTTGTCATCATGATGCTATCATGGTCACTATTGATAGGTTGACCAAGGTTGCAAACTTCTCTCCTATCCAATATTCCTACACAACAGTGAGTGTAGCTCAAATTTTCATGGAGGATATAGTGAGATTGCATGGTATCCCTTACCAGATTATATCAGATCATGATCCAGTGTTCACATCAGAATTATGGACCTCTCTTCAACATGATTTAGGAGCCCAATTGAACTTCAGTTCAACATTTCATCCCAAGACATATGGGCATACTTAGAGAGTAAATTAGGTTTTGGAGGATATGTTGCAGATGTATGTTATGGACCAGCAGCCTCAATGGGAGGATTACCTCTATCTGGAGGATATCATAGTTCGATTGGTATGTCTCCTATTCAGGCATTGTATGGATGACCATCTCACACAACTTTGAGTTGGAATCATTTGGAGGATAGAGTTATTCTTGGCTCAGAGATGTCGTAGGATATAGAGAAGCAAGTGACACGTATTAGAGAGAATTTGATGGTTGCGCAGGACATGCAGATTCTTATCATGTAGATTGATAGTTTTGAATGGGTGACAAGGTATTTTTTAGGGTTCATCCATGAAAGAGTCTTATCCATTATGGAAAAAGCTCTAAGTTGGCACATCGTTTTATTGGACCATTTGAGATTTTGGAAATCATTGGTCATGTGGATGTGTCTAATGTATCATTTTCCAGGCCATATTTTTCTAATGTGACCCATGTGTTGGATTTGAATTCATTGCAAGTAGAGGACGAGCACCTTTCTTTGGAGCCCATGCACATTCTTCAACATCGGGGGCTGACCCTCAGGGGTCGCAACATAGAGCAGGTAAGGTTCCAATGAGACTCGAGTGATCATTCTTCAGCAATTTGGGAGGATGCAACATAGATGAGAGAGATTTACTCCTATTTGTTCTCAAGCTTCCAGGAGTAAGCCTAGTCAAAGGGGGGAGAATGTAGTGTCCATCCTAGATTCATCTATTGATTTATGCATCAATATAATTATTTACAGTCTTTGATGATGTTAAGATCGATACTATGACTTTATTTCTATCTCAGATGCTTATTGATGATGCTAGACATTTTATTTGGATATTTGGTATATGATGACTTATGTGGATGATGATATATTTTGGATTATTATGATGGATAGACTTCTACTTGATGATCTATATACACTCTTTATTCTTTGATGGATTAGATTTCTTATGATGGCATGATGATATCTTGGTGTTACTAACCTCATTTCATGGTTATGTTGGATGAGTTGATGTTATGATTATTGTGACTATCTTACTATTGTATTCATGATAGAGACAATGTCATATCACTCATTACGAGCACGATATGATGTTTGAGTTCGCTTCACTTACCTGATCATTATGATATATGTTATTTTATATGTTGTCTTATGAACATTAGTGGATACAAAATTATAGGTACTAGACATCGACTCCACCTGGTCTCACAGGATGAGTGTGTCTTCATCCCAATAGAAATTTGATTAGAGGTGACATGTGTTCCTTCTAAACACTCTAAGCTTAAGTTGATATTCTTTTCAGATAGTGTCTTGGCTTACTCAATGGCTAGATTCTTCTGATGTTTGATATTGGGTTTCCATGTGGCATTGGGATTATTTGATTATTATTAGGTCAATTATTATTTATTATGTTATTTTGATTAATATTTATTAGCCTTGATTTATTGATTTATTTTTAATTGGTGCTTTTATATTTATTTAATGATTTAATGTATAGTTGGATATTTATTATTTATTTATTTATTATCATATGTACAAAAGTGTGACTGTCAAATAATCAAATTCTTAGTGATACGCCATTAGAACATTATATATTAAAGAATTAAATTGACAAAACAAGTTAAGCAAGCTATTCTTTTAAAAGAGTTCCATTGTTTCTCTATCTCCAAGGATTCCCTATGTCATGATTTTTCTCTCAAATCATTGAGCACATGACCTTTAGAATGACAACCTAATAAACAAGTGCTATAATAATAATCTATATGATATGCAATTAAGATCTAGATGAGATTATCAAAAATCTTGCTATAATGAAGATTTTATGATATGATAATACTATGCTATGATAATGAAACTAACATGCTATACTTATGATATGAGTGATTGTAATTTAAAATGCCTCCAAATGTTTGTATGTGAGAGAGAGTTGTGTAGCACAATTTGGTTCTTGATAATGAAAGAACCTTGATCATGTGTAGCCTTGATAATGAGGGAATGAGCCCTATTTATAGAAGAAATGAGCAATTTGATGGCTAAGTTGGATCTGGCTTAGCAAGGGATAGGATTTCATGAGGAGGGCTTGATCCTCAATCCATGTTTGCAACTTCCACCAATGTCATGGTGATAGGTGGCATCATGAGAAGGCTTGAGAGGAGAGGGAATAACAATTGAATCTTGAATAGACATGAGGGTTACCTTAGGGGATTTGGTTAGGGTTAGGTTAATGGATAAAGATTTTATCCAAGGGGTAAATAAATGTGCAAGGGTTAAAACATAACCTTAGTCAAAGCATTAAATGATTAAAGAGACTTGAGGATTAAAGAAACTTTGGGGGTTAACTTTTGGAAAATAAAAAGCTTTTAATGCTTTTGAGAAGTGACTCCTTCCTAATCCTTGGTTTAGGAATGCGCAAATGTTTAGAAGGGGGTTAGAAGAATTAAGAAGGGTTAATGTACAAGTGGGATTGATTTTAGTTCATTTTAAATAGATATTAATTTATTTAAATGAGAAAGGAGGATTTAATTAAATGTGAATTTAATTAAACAAATATGATTTATTTAATATTTAAAATTTGGATACGTGAATTAATTTAAATAAATTGAATAATTTATTGAACTAATAGGTGAAGGGGTTTAGGATGAATCAATTAAATATTAATTTAATCAATGGTTAAAAAAGAGGAAAGGATTAATTAAATATGAATTTAATTAATAGCTTGATGGATGATAATTAAACAAATATAATATTCATTTAATTGGGTGGACATAAATAGGTGTCTACATTTTGCCCCTCTTCGAAGTGAGGTGTGGTGACATGTTGATTCAAAGAAAAATTCTCTTGATGATGTTGATAAATTTTCTGATTTGCCCTAGATGCAGATTGTCGGATAAGGATGTGATAATGCCCCCTTAGGAGATGAATCAGATAGATTTGGAATTTTTAGGATTTTTCGATGATTTATCAAAAAATATTATTTTTCGGATTTTTGTAGAATTATTAAATTTTACCTGATTCGTTTTCTGATAAAAAAAATGAATTACATATCCCATTAAGTTATTTAGGCAAGTGAAAAAAAAATGCACCCCACTTAAATACTCCCCTTTTACCTCCTTTTAAAAGGTAAAAAGTGAGAATCATTTACCATTTCATTTAATTTGCACATAGTGATTTGAGAATTTGAGCTCATGGAGAAAATGGTGATTATGTACCACACACACTAATTTGAGAAAGTACAATGATTCTAGTGACCCCCTGCATATGGCCCTTGACTACGTACCTCGAGATTCTCTTGTTGTCTAAATTTTGTTTAGTTTTGACAAATGTTTTCAAAATTTTATGTGGATTTTTCACGTTTTCGCATCTACAGCGCATTTTTTAGCGTATAGGGTAAGAGGTTTAGTACTTTAGTTTAAGGGGTCTTAGATTAGTGCATCATGTCAGTCCTCCAACTCATATGGTAAATATTTTAGCATTTTGGGCAATGTAGAGCATAGGGTAAGTTATTTAGTGCATACAGTATATGTTATGCATCTGATAGATTAGTGCATTTAGTTATTTGATCAGTGCATAGAGGAGATCTTTTAGTGCTTTGGGTGATTTAGTGCTTTCATATGGATTTCAGTGCATAGATATGGTTTTTTAGTGCATTCATGTTTTAGCATGTAGGTGTAATTTTCCACCATTTTGAATGGGATAATTTAGCGCATGCCCAGTAGAGTAAAAAAGTTGATGTTGTTTCCTCCTTTTTGATGTGTTATTTATCAATTTCGATTACCATGATGTTAATGCCTAATAGGATAGATTATGATTGACCTCATGATGAATGGGAGTCAATGATAAGTGCTTGAGGAGATTGATTTAAATCTCACATGAGTTTATTAGGTCGATAGATTTATTTGATGATTGACCTCATGATGAATGAAAATCAATGATACACACTCAACAATATTAATTTGAAATCTCCAGCAAGCTCATTAGATTGATAGATAGCTTGATTGATCAAAAGTTGATTTTGTGATATGTTATGGTTTGCAAGAGGATTTAGGTGTATTTTAGTCTCAGGAGTGATAACCAATGACATGGGCATTGATACCTCATCTAGTGCAGGCGGATTTGGATACCATTGCCAGATGTAGATTGTCATCATTTCTTGATATGCTCTAGTATACGATTAACTAGGGCCTATTGACCACTTTGGCTGAGAGGTGGCAAAGTGAGCATAACACCTTCACTTACCTACTGGTGAGATGACAGTTACACCAGAGGATATCTACAAGATTTTGTGTAGCCCCATGATTGGAGATATTGTGACTTATGATGTAACTGAGAAGGGTGGTACTAATGCACTCAGACATATATTTGATGATGACCAAATCTGTGGCTATGAAATCCCATGGCAAGATATGTTTGATTTGTATGATCCATTACCCTCTGTGTTGGCCGATTTCACTGGTGGATTTCTATGTCCCGACCATTCGTTGAAGGGAATATTTATTGGCTAAGGTTGAGTGTTGGAGTGGATGGTTACATAAGGTACATGATATGTCTCAGTTTCTTGTATGTTGGCACATTTGTACCATAATATGCATTAGGTGATTTACCTTGGTGCAATGAGCTTATCACTAGGAGTGATGTTGCTACAGATTTGGGCATGAGAGCACCTAGTTGTTACATGCCCCTTGGTGGACAAGGATCAACCATTCGAGAGGCCCTATATGTATGTATATACAGGTATTGTTGTCCAACAAAAGTTCAAAAAACTTGGGTATTGGAGGCGAGTTTCAGATGATCTAGACTCAACGATTTGTAGGCCATACTTGGATTGTGAGTCATGGCTAGAAGACACTCTCAAGATGCCTTATGTGTTTACTATTAGATATCTGATCGGAGAAACTCCTTTTGTTATTGAGCAATTCATTCTTTCCCAGGTATTGAGATAGTATAGCAGTGTACAAGGATTGCCTCATGGGGATGCATTATACGCACATAGACAACATGATGTCATAGATTGGGGGATGATGATTTCTTATGAGATAACATGTACAAATTATATTGCACTTGGTGCATAGGATTGGGATTATTTGCATGGTGTCCTGGATTGGGGTATGGAAAGGTATTACTCTTAGTATTATCTAACACACCCACTTCTAAGACTATCTTGTCTAGAGGAGCCAGTCGTGGTCTTTGATAATGAGGAGAGACCACCACAACAAGTGCCCAGATGATGGAGAGGCAGAGCTGGGGGTGGAGACAAGGGAGGAGATGGTGGAGGTGGAGATGGTGGTGGGGATGGAGGAGATGGAGGAGGTGGTTCTAGCAGCTTAGGACAGCAAAGAGATTAGAGACAACTGCCACGTGATTTGGAGACATAAGTAGTCAGGAGGAGGAGATCTAGGAGACCTCCTTTGTAGGGTATAGGTGGGATAAATGCCCCTAGTGAGGGAGAAACATAGCAATAGACAGGGTAGCAACAGATATAGATTAGGTTGCCCCCTCACCATTAGTCTTAGGTAGCTTCTCTATAGAGTATGGTCTAGAGGTTACAAGGATAGCTAACACAGGTATAGGAATAGGCACAGACTCAGATTGCCTCTTAGACCACAAAGAGAGACGTGGCCATTAAGAGATATAGGTATGTGGAGGCCCACACAAAGATACTACAAAGAGTGGCTGAGGGGACCACTGTAGGAGATGCCTTCAAATATATTCATCACTCAACCCAAGAGGCAACTTATTATAAGAAATTGTTTAATGAAGTTGTTCTTGCTCATCAACAAGCTCCTAGTTATTCCCAGGCCACAAGTACACGATCAAGACATAGTCGGTCATAGATCAAGAGAAGAGGTGTGACATGACCTCTTTGTAGAGATTCGGTAAGTGGGTACCCAGGTGCAAGACCATCCATTGGTGGTGTGGCAAGTGTAGGTGCAGTGAGACCATCAGCATCTGGGGAGAGCACTTTTTTAGCTTTCATGTGCCTGAGATTTTGTACCATTTTTTATGTATCTCTTATTTATTGATAGATGATATCATTGTACACTTGATACTGATTTTTTTTTTAGATTTTATGAGATGCAGTGGTGATTTTTGGATCTATATGTTGTCTATGTACTTTATGATGTGATGCTTTATGTTTGATATGATGATGCATTTGATTTCTACTTTATATTCTTATATATTTATATTTTTTATGGATGAATACATTTTATTTCTATTATGTTCAATGATTCTATGATGATGTGAGATACATATATGATTTTTATGGTGATATGTTCACATGATGATAATGCATTGGAATGTATGTATCATGATGATAGTTACTCATGCTTGATGTATGTGTGTGTGATGCTTATATATATGATGGATATAATGATGAAATTTATGCAAATGATGATATATGATCATGTTTATGTATGGATGTATTTTCATTATGATGATTGTGGGGATTCTATTTTAGTATAAAGTTACCAACCTAAAACATTCTTGGTCTCACTTTGTGGATGTAGCTTCTGGACATTCATTGTTGATAAGCTTTCAAGTGATCAAAAGAATGCTAAGGATGTTCATCTAGTAGTCCCAACTCTTGTAGTTTGTTAACATTGTATTCCTCATCTCAGATGAGTACTTTCAATGATACCCTGAGTGAAGGTAGTGTGACCTCAATGGGTAAAATATCTTCTAATCCATATAGAAGTGCATATGGTGTGGCTCTAGTAAGGGTGTGGATGCTAGTTCAATATGCCCATGAGGCAAGATTTAGTTGGACATGCTAGTCACAAACAATATCATTCATAGTTTTCTTTAGGATTTTAAAAATGGTTTTGTTTGAAGATTTTGCTTGGCCATTCCCTTGAGGATAATAAGGTGTGGAAAAGAAATGTCGGATATGAAATATTTCACAAAGTTCTTGCACATCTTGGTTTTTGAATGTTCAATCATTGATAGTGATAATAGAACTAGGAATGCCATGCTGATAGATAATGTAGTTCAAAATGAAGGAGGATAATTTTTGCTAGTGACAGTAGTTAATGGAACAACTTTGATTAATTTTATAAAATACACAATGGCGATGATTATGAACATATATCCATTTGAGGAGGTGAGATGGATTTTACCCATGAGGTCAAGTCCCCATTGACAGAACAACCATGATGTCATCAACAGTTGTAGCTCTTGTGCTGGTGCATGTATAAGATTTTCATGGATTTGACATTTTTTACACTTCTTAGCAAATTGATAGGATTTTTTTCCATGTTTGGCTAATAGTATCCTAGTCTTAGAAGTTTCTTGGCTAGAGTAGGACTGCTTGAATGTATACCATAAATACCTTCGTGAACTTCTCGCAAGGTGGTTTTAGATTCGTCACTTTCAAGATACCTAAGGAAAGTACTATCAAGACCTCATCAGTAAAGCGTATTGGTTGTTAGGGTGTAACAAGATGCTTGATGGATGAGGTTTTGTTTTTGGTTTTGATAGATCAAGTGGAACGGTATTGTTTTTTAGATAGGTATAGATCTTCCCATAGGTTAAGGATCCAGAACCGACCAGGTGGTATATGACTTGGGAATCGGGATTATCGTAGGCAGAGGAAAACAATTGTTCCACCAACAACTCATAATAATTTTTCTTTTCTAGTATTTGTAGAAGAGAGGCGATGGTCACCATGGCATCTGCAGCGTTTTTGTACAGTCTTTGAATTTATTCAAATTTAATATCAATAAATTATTTCTTAAAATCATCTACCATTCTTTTGTATGCCATCAACTTATTTCTCTTTGTTTGATAGTCATCATTGACCTAATTTAGGACCAATTGGGAGTATCCATAGTCTAGTAACTATGTGATCTTCATTCCACTGCTACCTTGACGCCAGTGACCAGTGCTCCATATTTATCTATGTTGTTCATGTAGGGGAACATCAACCTATAAGATCTAGGGATTGTGTGTCCCTAAGGGGTAAAAACTAGGTTTCCCGCACCTGATCCATGTTGGGTGTAGGATCCATTAAAGTATAACACCAATGGTTGTGTTGTAATTGCTATCACATTTGTGTTAGCATTTGGCATTATAACAGACAATGGGAGATTGTTGGCATTTCAATAAGGATATTGAGAAGGTTGTTGATGATTATGGATGTAACTGATTAAGGATGTTTACTATCTTGATATTATTATTTTGTCATTGATGTCAAGAAATTGATTTTCTAATTAGGTATGATGTTGCCATATCTTGAGAAGTATGATTTGAAGAGTATAAAGATGTCGGTAAAAGACACAGAAAGATTATGATGAATAAGGGGATGAATAGGTATTCAATGGGCAACTATTACCGAGTCAGACAATGATGAGATCATGATGTTTAGATTTTTTTAACATCATACATATGTTGTAAATTGTAAGGTTAATACTATACTATGTTACCAAGCAAAGAACCTAATCGGTAAACTCTAGGGTTATTGCTATTGGTTAATGAAGGCGGAATGTCTACCGAGTGAAGTTTAGTATTCACCGAGCTATTATAGAGTTGTAACCAAGCTATAACAGAATGCATTAAATGCTTACATGCGTTATTTAATGAAGGAAGCTGATGAGCTAGAACTGATTAAATGATTGGTATGTCATGCATGGAGTTTGTTAATGAATCTATGGCAAAGGAAAATCGGCATGAAGATCTACAACGCAAATTGAACCACAATACCCTAGCACAAGTTCCAAGAAATGTATGCAAGTTCCAAGGCGAGGTAAAACATTTTTCAGATCGAAAGATGCATTGAACCTAGACAAGATTGAAGATCTGATGGCTATGATTGATCATGGGAAATGTGATCAAGGAGATTAAGCGGTTAGCTAATTGTTTATAAATAGGAACCTATTGATAAACAATGGATGCGGGCAAGTGTATGCACAAGGATGCTACATAGTGATTACCGAGCATAGAAGCTTGAAGACCTATTTGAATAACAGAGTATAGAAGCCCAGCAGATGGACAAGATTAGTTCTATGTCTAGATTGTATTGAACAAATAAGAATCTACTTTAGCATTTTAGATGTGAAGTTGCAGATAGATTTTTATTACTATTATTTTGTGAAAGTGATAGAAAATCTCTTAACCGAGTGGACTTAACAGTCTTATTTGTAAAACCTTCTAGCAAGGTGACATTCTAATTGAGCGTTTGAAATCCTTTTACAAGGTCACTTCTAACAAGGTGAAGATCCTAACAGATCTGAGGGAAATCCCTTAACTGGGTCACATCTAGCAATGTGTTTGTAATCTTTAACAGGATTTGCTTTTAACCGAGCATACTCTAGAAGAGTATATTTCTTAGTGGGTCTGAAATCCCATAGTGGTTTTTCCCTATTTGGGTTTCCACGTTAAATCTAGTGTTATGAGGTTTATGATGTTTATATGCTATTGAGTTTGCATGTTTAACAATTTTGGTTATATTACTGAAGTATATGTTACCGAGGTTGAATCTGATGTTTTTATGGAAGATTAAGTTTGTATGATTCACCCCCCCCCCTCTCATCTTGTTGGCTATTGGATCTATACTTATATTAAGTATCAGAACTATCAATTGGTATCAGAGCTTGGGACTCTGAAAGAAAATTTGAAAGGAACTTGAGTTAAAGATCCAAAGATGTATAAGAGGTATGCATCGAAGCTGAACAAGTCAAGTTTCTCTACATGGCAGAAAAGAATGAAGTTGCATCTATCAGGAGTTGGAGAATATGTTGTATACTATCTGGAGAATGATTTTGTTACACTGAGCATCTATCCATTGACTATGGAAGAGATAAAGGCAAAGCAAGAACATATCCAAGCAATGATTGAAATAACATCTGCATTGACCGATTCAGAGTTTAATGATCTAGAAGGCTGCAATGATGCAAAGGCTATGTGGGATAAGCTCATATCAGTATATGGAGGAGATGAACATGTTCAAAGAGAAAAAGTAGATAGTCTAATGGGACAACTTGAATCTATGAGGATGAGTGAAGGTGAGAACATAACTCAGTACAGTACAAGACTAAAGGAGATTGTCAATCAAATCAAAGGAGTAGGTGGAACTATTGAAGAAAAGGATGTAACAAGTAAGTTGTTAAGGACCCTTCTACCAGCTTATGCAATCCGAGTCTCTACAATCAATGAATTAAGGTTTGTACCTAATATGCCAGTTTCTTTAGATGCTACTATTGGTAAGCTACCTACATTTGAGTTAAGTAACTTTGATAACAGTGGATGTTTGGTAAATAAAGTTGAATCTGCATTTAGTTCTTTTCATCTTGATGAATCTAATGATTATAATGAAAGAAACCATAAGTACTCTGAAGGAGATCATAGTGGAGCAAGTGAAAGATTTTGTGAGAACATGGAAGAAGTACACAAACTGTATGAGGAAATCAGAAAGCAAGAAGAGTTTGAAGCACTATTAGCTAGAAGGTTTCCGAGAGGCAAAGGTAAGTATAAAGGAAAACTACCTTTGAAATGTTTCAATTGTGATAAAATAGGACATATAGCTTCTAACTATCATGACAAAGATTCTACTGAAAAGAGAGATTACCGAGATGATAGACAAAAAGATAATCACTACAGAGGACACTGAGATTTTAGAAGAAGATATATAAAGACATGCTTAATAGCTAATGAGGAATCTAATGATGATAAATCAGATGAAACTGATATAAAGGAAGTAGTTTATGTGGCTATCAAAGATGGATCAGATGAAGAAAGGTATGAAGAAAAGGCCCTAATATCTCACATAAACACTAATGACTCTTGGATTATAGATAGTGGATGCTCACATCATATGATAGGAGATAAACACAAGTTTGTTATGTTAGAAGATTATGATGGAGGCTATGTTAGATTTGGTAATGATGCACCTTGTTTGGTAAAAGGTAAAGGATCTATAACACTTCTTGACAATGCAAGATGAAATGATGTTTATTGGTTTGAAGGTTTGAAATACAATTTGTTGAGTGTAGCACAGCTAAACAACAAAGGTTACAGAATAGAATTTCAGAAAGCAATTGTCAAAGTTCATGACAAGAATGGAAAGTTAGCTGCTACCGGGTCACAAACAAACGGTAATACATTTCATCTTGACTCAACTCGGAATAAGTGTTTGTATGCAAAGATAGATGATACTTGGTTATGGCATAAAAGGTTTTGTCATGTAAATTTTGATAATCTGATCAAAATAAGTAAGAAGCACCGAGTAAGAGGTCTACCAAGTCTTGAAAAACCTGAGAATGCTATGTGTCGAGGATGCCAGATGGGTAAGATGACAAGATCAAGCTTTACAAGTAAGTCTTACACTTCTAAGGGAATTTTAGATCTTGTGCACACTGATCTTTGTGGTCCTATGAAAGTTCAAAGTTATTATGGTGATAAATATTTCATATTATTTGTGGATCACTATTCAAGGATGATGTCAATAATGTTGTTAAAAGAAAAATCAGAAGCTTTTCAAATGTTTAAATGGTACAAGGCAAGAGTTGAAAATGAAACAAGAAGACAACTAAAATGTCTTAGATCAGATAGAGGAGGAGAGTTCACATCTGATGAATTCAACTTATTCTGCAATGATCATGGTATTAGAAGACAAGTCTCTACACTGAGAACTCCATAGCATAATGGAATAGCTGAGAGAAGAAATAGATCTATTGTAGATTGTGCTAGAATAGTGATGATTATAAAGAAAGTGCCACGAACATTTTGGAGAGAAGCAATAAGCACAGTAGTTTACACCCTGAACCGAGTACAATTGAAGAAAGGTACTTTGAAGACACCATATGAAATCTGGTATGATAAGAAACCTATTGTAAGTTATTTTAAAATCTTTGGAAGTAGATGCCATGTTCACAAAGATGATAGAAATGGCAAGTTTGATCAGAAAAGTGAAGAAGGAACATTTCTAGGTTATTCTTCTAGAAGCAAAGCATTTAAATGTCTGATCAAATCATCTAACAAAATAGTAGAAAGTGCAAATGTGAAAATTGATGAATTTGCAGAAAGAAATGATGAAGGAGATTCCAAGGAACCAGAAGACTATGACAAATTTGTCTATGTTCAACCGACAAGTCTTACCGAGAAAACTGTTGAAGAAAATGAGGAGAATATCCAGTAAACGAGTGATGAAGAAGATCATACAGAGCCTACCGAGCCTGTATTAGCCAAGTATGTCAGAAGACATCATGCACCAAGTCAGATTATAGGAGATAAGGATGATCCATTGATGACAAGGAACAAACTGAGACAGAACACATGTTTGATATCTGAATTTGAACTGAGAATAGTGAAAGAGGCATTTAACAGTGAAGATTGGATAAATGCTATGACAGAAGAGATTGATCAAATCAAGAAGAATGACACATGGACACTAATCCCAAGACCGAAGGACAAAAATGTAATTGATACAAAGTGGATTTTTAAAAACAAGCTAAATGAAAAAGGAGAGGTCATTCGAAACAAAGCAAGACTGGTTTGCAAAGGTTATGCTCAAGAAGAAGGAATTGATTATGGTGAAACTTTTGCACCTATTTCTAGACTTGAAGGAGTAAGAACATTGTTGGCATATGCTACTTTCAAAAACTTCAAGGTATATCAAATGGATGTCAAACCTACTTTTCTGAATGGAATATTAGAAGAAGAAGTTTTTATTGAACAACCTGAAGGATTTGTTGAAGACAAGAATAAAGATCAGGTATTTAAATTGAACAAAGCATTATATGCTTTGAAACAAGCACCTAGAGCATGGTATGAAAGATTGCACTCTTATTTGATTAAGATTGGTTTTATAAGGACAAGTGAGAAAAACAATATGTACATGAAGAATGATGAAAATGGAATACTAATCTCAGCCATATTTGTTGATGATATTATATTTTGTGGAAATGACTCTCTATGTAAGAACTTTGGAAATGAAATGAAAAAAGAATTTGAGATGTCATTAATCAGTGAGATAGAGTATTTTATAGGTTTACAGATACTGCAAATGAAAAATGAGATTTTCATTACTCAATCCAAGTACATAAAGGAAATCTTGAAGAAATTTGGAATGGAGGATTCAAAACCAGTAAGTACTCCTATGACTACCAACTATAAATTATCAAAAAATGATGAATCTACATCTGTTGATGAGACACTTTACCGATCCATGATTGGAAAGCTACAATATGTTGTTCATAGTAGACCAGACATAGCACATGTAGTAGGTATAGTTGCATAATTCTTTGTAGATCCTAAGGAAATACACATGGCTACAATCAAAAGAATTTTTAGATACTTGAAAGGGACAGAGGATTATGAATTAGTATATTAAAAAGGAAATGATTTTGATTTAAAAGTTTATACTGATGCTGATTGGGTAGGCAACATTGATGACAGAAAAAGCACAAGTGGAGGAGCTTTCTTTTTAGGAGAAAGACTAGTGAGTTGGCTTAGCAAGAAACAACAATGTGTTTCACAATCAAAAGCAGAAGCTGAATACATTGCTGCAACATTAAATTGAACCAACATTGCATGGATCAAACAACAGTTGGAAGGTATAAATGAGAAAGTTACCGAGCCAGTAACTATATTCTGTGACAATACTAGTGCCATTAACATTTCAAAGAATCATGTTATGCACTCTAAGACAAAGCACATCTCTATCAAATATCATTATCTTAGAGAAGAAGCTCAAGAGAAGAAACTGGTGTTGGAGTATGTTAGCACAAAGGAACAAATAGTAGATATCTTCACCAAGCCACTACCAAGGGACACTTTTGAATATCTCAGAAGTAAGTTAGGGGTCCTACCCCTATCTTCTACTCACTGACCGAGTTCGGTGAAAGCATCAATCTGATGACTCTATCGAATATCTTTTAGGAGTTGATGCTGATTTACACACTTTATGTTGTTTTCTAAAGGTGTACAGGAAATAGTATAGGAAATAATGCAGGAAATATTACAGGGAACAGGAATCGAAGACAAAATGCTCTGACCAAGACTCAGTTGATACACAATAGTAGGAAATCACTTCATACAGGAAGAAAATATGTTTTAGTTCTTTACTTTTTTTTGGCATTATTCTCAAAGGGGGAGAAGACAAATATAAAGGGAGAGAAGACTGATGATTGGAAACAAGACTGAAGAAAAGAGGAGAAGTCTAATGTATGGGGGAGAATTCTGATGAAAGCAAGAGAGCATTTCAACATTACAGAATCACAACAATCTGAATCTTCTTAAGGTCAAATCAACTGGTTTTGCCATCAATGCCAAAGGGGGAGATTGTTAGCATTTGGCATTATAACAGACAATGCGAGAGTTGGCATTTCAATAAGGATATTGAGAAGGTTGTTGATGATTATGGATATAACTGATTAAGGATGTTTACTATCTTGATATTATTATTTTGTCATTGATGTCAAGAAATTGATTTTCTAATTCAGTATGATGTTGCCATATCTTAAGAAGTATGATTTGAAGAGTATAAAGATGTTGGTAAAAGACACAGAAAGATTATGATGAATAAGGGGATGAATAAGGTATTCAATGGGCAACTATTACCGAGTTAGAAAATGATGAGATCATGATGTTTAGATTGTTTTAACATCATACATATGTTGTAAATTGTAAGGTTAATACTATACTATGTTACCAAGCAAAGAACCTAGTCGGTAAACCCTAAGGAACCTAGTCGATAAACCCTAAGGTTATCACTATCAGTTAATGAAGGCGGAATGTCTACCGAGTGAATTTTAGTATTCACCGAGTTGTTACCGAGTTATAACTGAGCTATAATAGAATGCATTAAATGTTTACATGCGTTATTTAATGAAGGAAGCTGATGAGCTAGAACTGATTAAATGATTGGTATGCCATGCATGAAGTTTCTTAATGAATCTATGGCAAAGGAAAATTGGCATGAAGATCTACAGTGCAGATTGAACCGCAATACCCTAGCACAAGTTCCAAGAAATATATGCAAGTTCCAAGGTAGGGTAAAACATTTTTCAGATCAAAAGATGCATTGAACCTGAACAAGATTGAAGATCTGATGGCTATGATTGATCATGGGAAATGTGATCAAGGAGATTAAGCGGTTAGCTAATTGTTTATAAATAGGAAACTGTTGATAAACAATGGATGCGGGCAAGTGTATGCATAGGGATGCTACATAGTGATTACCGAGCACAGAAGCTTGAAGACCTATCTGAATAACAAAGTATAGAAGCCCAGTAGATGGACAAGATAAGTTCTATGTCTAGATTGTATTGAACAAATAAGAATCTGTTTTAGCATTTTAGATGTGAAGTTGTAGATAGATTTTTATTACTATTATTTTGTGAAAGTGACAGAAAATCTCTTAACCGAGTGGACTTAAGAGTCTTATTTTTAAAACCATCTGGCAAGGTGACATTCTGATTGATTGTTTGAAATCCTTTAACAAGGTCACTTCTAACAAGGTGAAGATCCTAACAAATCTGAGAGAAATCCCTTAACTGGGTCACATCTAGCAATGTGTTTGTAATCTTTAACAGGATTTGCTTTTAACCGAGCATACTCTAGAAGAGTATATTTCTTAGTGGATCTGAAATCCCACAGTGGTTTTTCCCTATTTGGGTTTCCACATTAAATCTGGTGCTATGAGGTTTGTGATGTTTATATGCTATTGAGTTTGCATGTTTAATAGTTTTGGTTATATTACTAAAGTATATGTTACCGAGGTTGAATCTGATGTTTTTATGGAAGATTAAGTTTGTATGATTCACCCCCCCCCCGTCTCATCTTGTTGGCTATTGGATCTGTACTTATATTAAGTATCAGAACTATCAATTTGTATCTAGGAATTCAATGTGCATCAGATGATTATCTTGCAATGGTGCTTCATCTAACTGATTTGCTATTCCTTGGCCCTTAATGGCTCTTCTATCCATGTATTGAATGTCAAACTCACTCAATATATGATCACCCACTTTGGTAATATGCCTATTAAATTGGCCTTGCTGAGTAGATATTTTAATGGATCTATCTTTGTTATAAGCTTGATTGTGTGAGATACAATAGTATCACAAATTTTGGGATACAAACACTACAACTAAACAAGCCTTTTCAATAAATGTGTAGTTAAGTTCACAACCACTTAATGTTCTACTAATGTAGTAAACAATCCTTTCTTTGCCTGTTGATTCTTCTTGTGCTAGCAAATCTCCCAAAGATACCTTGGTTGCTGATATGTATGAGAGAAGTGGTTTTTTGGTTATTGGTGGCCCTAATATAGGCAGATTCATCAGATATTGCTTTAACTGATCGAAGGATTCTTCACATTTTACCTCCCATCTAAAATCAACATTCTTGTGTAGTAAGTGAGTGAAAGGTAGACATTTGTCGGCCAGTTGTGAGATGAACCTTCTGATGGATTGCAACCTTCCTTGTAGTGATCTTAATTGGCTGATGTTTCTAGGAGGTGGCATCTCCATGATTGCTCACACTTTTCCTGGATCCACCTCAATGCCTTTTGTTAATACTATGTATCTTAATAGTTTACCAGATGTGACTCCAAATACACACTTCTTTGGATTTACCCTTACATTGAATTTCTCTAATCGCTAAAAGATTTTATCCAAGATCTCTAGATGTTCTTCCCTTATGAATGATTTTTCTAGTAATTCCTCTACATAGTCCTCCATGATAGTGTGCATCATGTCATGGAATATTGTGGTCACGGGATATTGATAGGTTGCTCCTACATACTTCAATCCAAAAGGCATGACATTCCAACAATAGGTAGCCCATGTGCATGTGAAAGTTGTCTTGTCTTGGTCTTTAGGTGCTATTTTTATCTGATTGTAGCTTGAAAAACCATCCATGAGTGATAACATGACGTGTCATGTTATTATGTCCACAATTGTGTCTATACTGGGTAAAGGAAAGTCATCCTTTGCACAAGCCTTATTGAGATCTCTGAAATGTGTGCATATTATGATGCTTTTATCTGATTTTCATACAAGTACAATGTTGCAAATCCATTTTGCATAGTTGATTGGCTTGATGAATCCTACATCTAGTAGTTTTTTCATTTCCACTTTGACTAGAAGTGCTACATGCAGATTCATCTTTCTCAGGTTCTTCTTTACTGGCTTAGCTCTGGGAGCTATGGATAGATGGTTCATGATTAAATCCTAATCTATCCCTAGCATATCAAAATATGAGCAATAAAAAATTAATTTTCTTTTCTCTGAAGAAATTTGTGAAGTTTGGTCTTGTAATGGTGAGAAAATGGTGAATGATAGATCAAGAGGAAAACTACCCTTTCCCTCGAAGAGATATGAGAGTCTCACTAATGATTACCCTTCAGATAGTTTTCACCATGTTACATTAGGAAGAGGAGAGGACAATTCAATAGGTTCAATCTCTCCACACAAGGATGGTAGATTGAATTTTGAATGAATTAGGAATGATAAGTTGATCCCCTCTTCCTTATGTGAAATGCAAATGAATTGATTTAATTGTGTAATGCAAAAGTGACAAAGAGCTAATTATAACTTGAGATCAGAATATGGGATGAAGTTGTGCACCTGGATCTGGCAGTAATATGTCAAGATGAAGTCACCCTATGAATTTGAGGAAAAATTGTCCAGATCGTGGCGGGAACGTACATGGTCCTCCAAAAAATCCACAAAACAAAAAGGGGTTTTCTGCCTCTACAAATGGAGCTTGAATCTGAAAGTACAGCTATGCACCTACAACTTACACACAAAAAAGTGATAAAAATGGGTTGGGATTGGGGGTTTTCCTTTAGGTCAAACCCCACTTTTGGAATTAACCAAGATATGAAAGAAACTACTTGCAAGTAGTTGTAAATGAAACATTGAATTGTAAATCACCTCAAGGGAGGTTGTGATAGCAATATTGATAGAATTTTTTGTGGAATTGAATGTTGAAATCAATCTCCTCTTCAATGGTTGAATCCTTGACTTGAATGCAACACCTAAGCTTGAAGGGTGACTTGAGAATACTCAATGCTAGAAAAGAATGGTTGAATGCTCTTGAAAGTTTGATCTCGTGTAAACTTCCGATTCATCCCACTTTTTTGTGAATGAGAGGACAAATGCCCCTTAAATACATGATAGTGGATTTGATTTTTTTCACAGGCTGACATCGGGGGAGTTTCCCGCTCGATGTACAACCAACAATGCAACCCTAGGAAGGGTCCTACCCTAAAATAGGGCAAGGATAGGGGTGCCACGCCTCTGTCCTAGGAGGACAAGGGTTTTGCACTCCTATCCAAGGGGGGACAGTGGTTCCATGCCCCTATCTAATGGGGGATAGTGGTGCCACACCCCTGTCCTACCCCTTTTTCCAGGGAAGAGTGTGGACGGGGTGATGTAGAGGCCAAGGAAGAAGTTGTTTATGAGGGCTGAGCAATCTCCGATCTCCGATTAGGCTAGAGGATTCAAACTCAGGTGCTTGAGGACCCTAATGTAGTCAAAAATTACTAGAGTCACAATTTTATGATAGTACATTTAGCCCCCACTTTAGCGGGATTATAAGCGTATGCCAATACTGCCAGTAAAGGACAAGGAAACAAGATTGAAAGAGTTTTACCACATCAAGGAGGCAAGATGCACCAAGCCCCTAGTGGAATTAGGATCTTACGACTTCGATTGACAAAGTAAAAGGGAATATCGAGAAGGGGAGAACCATAACTACAAGTAGAAAAGTTGCCTTCACTATAAGTCATGAAAGCAAGGATACCAAAGATTACAAAGCAAAACAAGGTTCACTAAGTAATTCTAAGTATCACAAGAAGGAAAATATGTGCGAAGTGTATGCCCCCATGTTAAAGAAATCACACGTGCCTTATCGGGAGTGATTTCTTTAAGGTAGGTTACACCCAAGAGAGAGAGAAGAAAGGGAGCACGTTATCACAAGGATTTAGCCCCCAATCAAGGAATAAACCCAAGGATAATGAACACAAAACATGAGGTAGTGTCTCTTTCCTTGGGTTCAGTATGCTAGATGATGATATACATGTGTATGCATATAATAATCATCATTTCCCAAAGAAGGACACTACCTTAGAAGAAAGGGAAGAGAGGATGTCTTTTGAGTCAACATGAAAGAGACCAAAAAAATATCTCAATTCTTTGCATCATCCCTAAGTAGACATTAAGGGAACAATAGAAGAACAAGGATACATAGATATGAATGGTCACAAAAGAGAAAGAAAGGAGGGAGAGAGAATATCTACAATGCTAATATTGATAATCTAGCATGACATTTGCCTCCCGATCTTGCTGATCACTATTTCAGGAAGGCGAGCAACATGTCAGAGGAGCAACATCAAGCATAGTAGATGGAGCTATCACAAGATCCAAACAAGGACTATACTCATGTGGTAAGTTACTTTGTTTGATCCTAGGAGTTAGGATTAGGGTTTGTGAAAACTCATCCGATAAATGATTGTCCCCATCAACATACTCATACTCACTATCAAAAGCATTAGGAGTTGTATTGCCATGATGAATAATATTTTCACCCATTTCTTCATCAAAGTTTAGAGAAAGAGGAGCAAGAACATAAATAGGAGTAAAACCATAACATGTTTTATGAAACTTATGATTTGGAGATGTAGGTTGAACATCTTGCTTAGGATAAAAGGGAATCATGTCAACTGTCGAAGTTTGAGGAGATTGAGTATTTTGAGGGATAGCTTCATGAGCTCAAACATGGCATCTTCATGGGCATTCTCTTGCGCAACGATTCCGCAAAGTCTTAGTGGAAGGTTGAGAAGGAGGAAGAACAATTGAAAAAGTAGGAATGTTTCTCTCCTTGATAGTGGAAGGTTTAGGTTGAGGTTTTTTTGGTTGAATAATAGGATAAGAAGGCCTCTTCTCTCAGTAAGAGGAAGGAGGTGAAACAACACCATAGAAAGAAGGAATATTAGGTGTAGGAAGGAGACTAGGTCCATCATGAGGAGGAGGTATAAGTCTAACCTTAGGAGTAATATTGTTGTTCTCCTTAAGAGAAGGTAAAGTAACATCCATAGGTATAGGTGGACAACATTCCTTACAAGGGAGATTAGTTCTATCCGTAAGGCGAAGAACCTTATCTTCAAGAATAATAGGAATGTCAAGTGTTGGGGATCTAGATTGACATAAGGATAAGGTCATATCATTCTTCCATTTTCGCTAAGATTAAAAAATAGCATCACTCCTTGATGGAAGAGATTAAAATTGTTTAGGCCAAAAGAGATCAATAGGAACACCAGGGCTTCTTTCTAATGGATGAAATAAACTATGATTCACAGTTATGATTTTTTCATTGTGAGGAAATTTCAGACACTTTTGGACTGGAGAAGCAATAGCCTTCATGGAAGATAGCCAAGGATAGCCCAACTTCACAAGGAATTGCTCAGAAGATGGTATGATAACAAAGTCAACATCCATGGTTTTAGCATGAACTTCAACAAGAAGGGTTATAGAGCTAATGGTAGGACAAGAGAAGCCATCAAATAACTTCACAACCACATTATAAGCCTCGTATAGTGGTTTATGCAATTGTAAAGTGAAAATATACTCTTCAGTTATGACATTAACCATGAAGGAGTGATCAATCAGGGCACCATGGCAAGGGATATCCTTAATCGTCGCAACGATGTATAAAGGGCCATCAGGTGCTCTAATGGTCTCACTAGGGTAAAATGTAATATAAGGATCCTTAGGAAAATCTCATGTTTCTACCATATTAACCAAGTTTGGAGCCATAGAGGTAAAATTTTCAAAAGAGAGATAATTAGGCACAATCTCAATAACGTTAGAGGTATGAGAAGGCAAGGGATCAGTGAAAATCTTAAGATTTTGATTAGGAGTAGCTAATAATTTATTCCCTTTATCATTTACACCTACCATAGATATAGTATTATTATCAATCAGGTCTTGAATCTTATTCATTTCTCAGTATCATGACTAGGTTGACGAAGAAAGTGGCAAAAAGAATTGTTATCAAAATAAGAGGATGCAAGTTTAGAAGGATCAATTTTTTTTATAGGAGGAAGTTTGATAACATTTATGTGCAACAACTTAGACATAATACTATGTAAAGATTCATTCAAAGGAGTGAACTATCTTTCTCTTTGGAAAAATTTAGAAATAGAAGGCACACCTATTGTAGCATTCACATTGTTGTTGATTGGATCATTGAAATTGATGAAGTTTTTTGTTGGTTTGAACTTCACAAATGGTTGTTGAACACTGTCCCCCTTATCATTCAGAGCCATAGGAGTGGATTGCTCCATTTGAATCACAGCTAGTTGATAATTGTGGAATGTTGCGCACAACTGCGAAAAGGAAGTAAACTCAAACAAGAAGCTTTTCCCTAATATATTTTTGTAAATTAGAAATGAAAATTATTTGAATATCATTATCAGGTACATGAAAAGAATTTTGAGCACGCATGCTTATATCTACCATTGAAATCAGTCACTTTATCTTTAACACCTTGTTTACAATGCATTAAATCAGTCAAAGTGATTTTAGTTCCAATGTTGTTTTGAAATTGTTGGATGAAAGCATTTGCCAGTTGTTGAAAAGAAGTGATAGAATAAGAAGGCAAAGAGAAATACCATTGTAAAGCCTTATCTCTTAGTGTTCTTGTTAACAATTTTGCAAGCAATATTTGATCATAAGAAAAATCAATACACAAGGTTTGAAATGTTTTGACATGCATAAGAGGATCACCTTTTCCATTATAAAGTTCTAATTGAGGGATCTCCACATGTTTAGGTGGCACGACTTTAACAATATAAAAAAAAAGTGGGCTTGCAACATCAAAGGTGGGCACAATAAACTTGGATTGACTCATAGAAGCAATTTGTTGTTGTAAGGAAGACATGGTTTGGGCAAGATTGTTGATTGTTGCTTTGGTGGAAGAATGAATGTTAAACATAGTTGATTGAGAATGTGGTATGATGTTATTGAAAGAAGGCATGGATTGAGAATAAGGTGGTGGGACATTATGATAAGTAGGCATAGGTGATGATTGGGTAGGAAAAGGGATACTTAAAGGAGGAATAAAGTTGTTGAAGGAATTTCCCCCTTGTGTCACACTGATTGGTTTAGGAATAATAGGAATATTCATGGAAGACATAGGTAAAGATGGAGTATTAAATGAAGAAGAGGGATTTCCCCCATGACCCATTGTTGTAGGAATGAAATTTAGAGTGGAAGTAGCCATGATATTGGATGTGAAAGTAGGAATACTAGTTATAGGAGTAGTCAAAGGAACTGAAGGATTGACTTATATTGAAGGTTGTGAAAAACTTAGGGTTTTAGCACAACTCTTGCTAGGCATGACATTAGAATCAATAATATGTGCAATGACATGCAATATATCAATTCCATTATTATCACTTTGAATCATGCACTTAAGGCCTTCAATTAATGGAAGAGCTTCACTATTAGGGTATTATTGGGACATCCAGTGTTGAAAGTTAACAAATTGATTGTCCAATATGGAAAGTTGATCTAAAGAAACCCTAGTTAAAGCTTCTTCTTCATCATGGGATTCATTAATGGGGTGAATAGTCACATGATTAGGATGGGAAGAATTAGCATGATCCTCATTAAAGAAGTCACCCAAATTAGGCTCCATTTCCTCGGCAATTAAGCCTTGGGAAGCCTTAATTCTAATTCTTCGTCTAATAGGGATAGGATATGTAGGACTAATAGTGGTAAAACTCATGCACTAGAGGGAAATTTTAAATTTTGGATTGTGGAACAAAGATTACGAAATTGAGTAATGCAAAATTTAAGAAAATAATGATTACACAATTTGAACTTTTTTGGAAGAAGGGGATGACACAATTTCAAAAAATGAAAGGAAATTGAATTAATAAAATTAGGGCCAAGTGAAGACCACTTAATTTTAAAATCAGAATTTTTTAAAATCGGGGCAAAGTATAATTAACCTCTTTATTTTAAAAAATTTCTTGAAAGTTGAAATGTTGAATTTTGAAGGTATTTCCGATTCTAGAGGGATCAAAAATTGATAAAATTGGCCAATATTCTAGATTTCGACTAGTAAATACAGTCATAACAATCTCCCACAATTTTGGGAGAAAAGTCGAGGACCGTAGCGGGAATGCACATGGTCCGACCAACTTTTTTAAAAAAATTTTAGGGATGGATATTACGATGATTTTAAAGATAACCCCCCAAAATGGACTAATTTTACGATCTCTAGATGACAAAAATGAAGGTGCATATGTGAAAATAGGACCCTATTAGGGTTTTGAAGAAAAAGAGGAATTGAATTGCAATTTTGAAAAGGGTCAAACCTAATGGATAGGGACACCTTGGAAAATGCTTAGAAATCTAAATTGAAATGAAATTGATTTGAAATGTGCACAAAATTAAATTAATTTTCAAAATTAGGGTTTTATGACCTAACCACTTAATTTTAAAATTTGAATTTTGGGAAAAAGGGGGGAAATTGAAAATTTGAATTGTAGGATTGAAGTCAAATCTGAGAACAATCACAAATCTGAAAATTAAATTGAAATCCAATTTTTGCACAAGTTCAAGATGATTTTTGAAAATTAGGGTTTTAACAAGTAACCTCTTAATTTTGAAAATTTTTATTGCAAATTGAACAAGACAAGGAGGAAATTGAATTTGACAAACAAAACAATTTTTAGATCTAAGATAACCACAAGTAATATTTACAAATCACAAGATCAATTTTCATAGAAAACTAGGGTTTTTGATGATTTAACCACTAAGTTTGCAGAAATTTGAAACTTGTAGATGAAAAATATGCAATTTTCTTCAAAGGAAAGCATGCAAGACGTCGAGTTCACCAAAATGTAATGGTGAGAAAATGGAGAATGATAGATCAAGAGGAAAACGACCCTTTCCCTCGAAGAGAGATGAGAGTCTCACTATTGATTAACCTTCAAACACTTTTCACCATGTTAAATTAGGAAGAGGAGAGGATAATTCACTAGATTCAATCTCTCCACATAAGGATGGTAGATTGAATTCTGAATGAATTGGGAATGATAAGTTGATCACCTCTTCCTTGTTTGAAATGGAAAGGAATTGATTGAATTGTGTAATGTAAAAGTGAAAAAGAACTGATTATAACTTGAGATCAGATTATGGGATGAAGTTGTGCACCTGGATCTGGCAGTAATATGTCGAGATGAAGTCGCCCTTCAAATTTGAGGAAAATTTGCCTAAACCATGGTGGTAATGTACATGGTCCTCTGAAAAATCCGAGAAATGAAAAGGGTTTTTCTGCCTCTACAAATGGAGCTTGAATCCTAAAGTACAGCTGCACACCTACAACCTACACATAGAAAAGAGAAAAAATGGGTTGGGATTGGGGGTTTCCCTTTAGGTCAAACCCCAATTTTGGAATTAACCAATGAAAGAAAGTACTTGCAAGTAGCTGTAAATGAAATATTGAATTGTAAATCACCTAAAGGGAGGTTGTGATAGCAATATTGATAAAAATGCTTGTGTGGAATTGAATGTTGAAATCAATCTCCTCTTCAATGGTTGAATCCTTGACT
Organism: Cryptomeria japonica; assembly: GCF_030272615.1. Classification (NCBI taxonomy): domain Eukaryota; kingdom Viridiplantae; phylum Streptophyta; class Pinopsida; order Cupressales; family Cupressaceae; genus Cryptomeria; species Cryptomeria japonica. The sequence goes on from NC_081411.1 coordinate 256,366,838, forward strand.
TGAATGTCACACCTAGGCTTGAAGGGAGACTTGTGAATGCTGAATACTGGAAAAGAATGCTTGAATACTCTTGAATGGTTGATCTCATGTAAGCTTCCCACCCATCCCAATTTTTTACAAATGAGAGGACAAGTGCCCCTTAAATACAAGATAGTGGATTTGATTTTTGTCATGGGCCGACATCGGGGTAGTTTCCCTCCTGATGCACAACCAACAATGCAACCCTATGAAGGGTTTTTCCCTAAAATAGTGTAGGAACAGGGGTGCCATGCCCCTATTCTGGGAGGAAAAGGGTGCCACACCCATGTCCAAGGGGGGATAGCGGTGCCATGCCCCTGTCCTACCCCTTTCTCTAGGGAAGAGTGTGAATGGGGTGATGCAAAAGCCAAGGAAGAAGTTGTTTCTGAGGGCTAAGCAATCTCTGGTCTCTTATCAGGATAGAGGATTCAAACTTGCATGTGTGAGGACCTTAATGTATTCAAAAATTTCTAGTGTTGCAATTTTATGAAACTATGGGTCTCTCCTAATCTATTAATGATTCAACCACGTGTATGGTCTTTTATGCTTCTTCAGTGCCAATATTAATTGATTGTGTAGGCTCAATAAATATTGTTGATCTTTCCTATACTTAGGAAGAGTGTCAAGGCTATCATCCTTTAGTTCCTCATAGAGGTTTTCACCATTAGATACATCCTTTCTTTTCACTTTTTAATGATATAACACTGTCGTTGAATGGTTTTCACCGTTAGATCGATTTTTTGCGTCATTTATTTTGTGACTAAGAGACTTGGCACTCCCCTAGTTAAAAGCTTCATTGTGAGGTCCACTAGTGGAACATGTTTCTGGATTTACTGAATAGAGGTGATGGATACTAGCTTCTTCATCTTGGAAGGGGTATATTAAGCAATTATTTTTGTTCCCAGTCAATGAGTTCAAGATGTACCAATGGTAAGGAATCGTTGGGTGGGTTAAGGTCTAAGGCAGTATGGGTCATGATGGAAATATTGTCAAGTTTTGTGATAGAAAATTTGACGTCTATGATATTACTCTCCTCAGGATCATTTATCTCATTCTAAATCTGATCATCCTCACTAGAGTTATTGATATGTTGTGATGCAAATTCAAATAGCCTAGACCCTGAGCTTTGTCCTTTGTAGAGTATTGGTGCATATTTTTGGATGACATCAATGTCTTTCTTATCACAAGATATTTCATCAGGTGAATCCCATTCCCATTCATTTTAGTTTGTTTCAGAACTAGCTTGCAATTTATGGATCTGTTCATAAAGATTATGCGTAGCTTCCTCCTTGATAACAAGTTATTCTTGTTTTTTCTCATATTCTTCCTCTTGTTGTTTATGAATAACTTCTTCTTGTTGTTTGAGTGCTACTTCTTTTTCTTTTTTGCAAGCAACTTCATTGTTTTTTTGTTTGCGGACGGCTTCTTCTTATTGTGTGTGAACTGGAATGTCCTATCGAAAACCTAGCACTGATTTGTATTTAGCATTTTGAGAAGGAAGTTTTATAGAATCTATAATTCCTTATTTTCTTGTGCCAATAGGACCATTGCCATCGTATCCCATGTTTTGTATGATTTTGAATCCTTTACCATATTACTCTGTTTTTACTCTGATATTTAAATTTGCTTCTTTGGTTTCTTCTTCATCCTTGAATAGCCAGTTTAGAATGTCTTTATCATCAAATTCATCTGCTAGAGTTCCTTCTTTAACAAATGTACCATCAAAGAGCTTGATGGGCTGTGAAGGATTTTGTTTAGATGTTGATGGTTGTGCATGAGATCTTGGAGAAATTGGTAGTTTTGATAGACATAGAGAATTTTTAAAAGAATATTCTCCCATACCTTTATCTTTTAGCTGAATCTTCTTCTCAAAATCTATTGATAAAGAATTGAGTTTTGTTTCACTGCTTGATGAAGTAGAAGTGAGAGCTTCCCTGTTGTGTGGTATGAACATATCTTGAACTGCCTTGAGATTACTGTAGTATTGGAAGGCATTAGAATCTACTGAGATTGGTAGGTAGATGGTGATAGAATCAATGAACACTGAGAGGGGGGCTAAATTAGCATTTTGCAGTTAACAACTTTCTTATATTGAATCTTTAACCACCAGATAAAAATGAATAAAAGTAAAATGTAGAAATAAAATGCAAGAAAGCACAAAACCATAACACCAGAATTTTTATGTGGAAATTGCGAAAGGGAAATTCCATGATGGGATTTTAACCCATAATATTATAATACTTTGATTAGGAGTATAATAACATTACAAGACAGGAATGCTCATGAATTAAAGCACACTGCCTAGAGATCATTGCTCATTTACAAAGAGGACTACAACCCAGAGGAAGGCCTGTTGCCTTACAAGTGATTAAAAATGATAAAAAGAATGATTGAATTGAATATTAGCGTCTACAAATTCCAAAAAGAAGTTTTGGTTAAGCTCAATTCGTCTTGTACCACTGTTTTGTCTCTTTTCTCTATTATGTTGCTCTATCATATACTGGAGTGCCAGTAAACTTTTCATAATATCTCATACAACCTTACCTCACTCACATCTCATCACATAACACATCAAAATGCTTAAATGAATTGGTCTTATATATCTGCATCAACAAAATAAATATATTTCCATGTCGGCTTCCAAAAACTGCATTACATGAAACATTAAATGTGTAACCATATGTCGGCTCAATCTGATTACTAATCCATATGCGAACCTAAATAAATTGATAACAAGATTCACACATGTCGGCTCAATTACCTTGAGCTCGAAACCAATCACCGAAATCATCCCAAAGATTCTGCATAACATATTACACCAAAATAAATTTGTTCTTCCTGAGTTACCAGTTAGCAGATCTTCTAACTTGCACAAGAGTCAATACCAGAGGCTAGAATTGTGAATCAAGCTACCTCAAACATCTAACCATCTAACTCTTTCACCATAATAAAACATATACAACCAAAATGGATATCTATAGAATGTATCCATACTCTATCGCATACTGTATTCCACCTTCCAGACTTAAGCATAAATGAATATCAGACTTCTCAATCTTCTGGTAGAACAAATCTACATATACCAGATAGAATTTCAGAGCTGAGTTGCCATCAATGACAAACCTAGAACAATATTTAAGGACAAATCTCTACTAGTACAGTGTCTCTTGCCAACAGATGGCACTGCATGCATTTCATGGATCCAAAGTAAACCCAAGAGTGTATTCTAAGTCAAGTTCATGTCTATTACTTGGCAAATTGTATCTTTTTGAATTGGTCCCACTTGGATGGGAAATAGTACTAATCCTTCTAAATATCTCTCTTCATCATCATAAGCTTGGATGGTTATCTTTTTCTTAAGACCTATGACACATTTTCTAAGAAACCCAATGCATAGATAAGCTTTAAAGTACAAATATTTAAACCGGCTCCTCCATCTATTAATACATGTTTGACTCAATGTATATGGATTAAAACCTTGATATAGAGGGGAGTGTTATGCAAATGACTCAAGGAGACATCATCATTTTCTTAAAATGATAGATTGTGACACGTGGTTAAATGCCCCACCATGACATGAAATTGATTGACCTCCAAATTTTTTAGTACTTTTGTGTCCAGTAGAGATCTTTCTAGAATATCCTTATGCACATGTGAGATTTTAAGAAGTTCTAGTATGGATATTTGTGTCGGTGTCTTTTGCAGTTGATCTACTAAGTTGTATTGATTTAAATGGATATCTGATATTTTAGATGTGTTTCCTTTCAATACAAACTTAGATTTCACTCATGTGGTTACTATTGTCATGAAGGATTCCACCCGTGATGCTAAGTGTAAAACCAAGCAATCTTATGAAGCATGGAAACACCTTCGATCCTGTGGGTTGCTCAAAGTGAAGGTGAGTCTCTGGGTTATGGGTTGGCTTCCCTTGAATCCCTCCTAAAAACTAAATTACTGATGTGGGAAAGAGTGAGAAATAATCTTAAAGAAAATACTGAAATCTACAACTAAACTAGGAGGTGATACACCGAAGTTATAACGATAATAGGCTTATAACTCACAAAAATATGTCAAAACTTCATCCACACAAAGAAATTTACTCCTCAACCACATAAATATTTCCTAGGAAGGCCAAGGAGAATGTAAACTTGGAAGGAAAACCAGTTTCACAACCAAATTGATAAAATACCCCTTTTACACAACCTAAAACCTGTGATTATATGAAAAGCGGAAGATACATGCACATAAAAGAGACTGAAATTCAAAGGTTTTAAATTAAAACACAATAAATTTCTATCAAATCTTCAAATGAACATGCACAATTAGCAAGGCAAATATATGAAACTCTAAAATATCAAAGGAAATTTGCTATATAAAATAGAAAATAAACTAAAGTGCTAAGATACAATGCCTTTTTGCAAAAATATGTATGCAAAAAAGAAAGAACCAAAAAGGAAAAAAGAAGGAGAGAGAGAATATATAGAACTCATCATGTACATCTCCTCCAAAACCCTAAAAGAAAAACTGCATGAGAGAAAGCCTTGGGCGAATTTGCCCAAAATAGCCTAAAAAAATCGTGCATAACCCTGCCAAAAATAGCTTTTGCTGCTCAAAATACAACCCCAACTGATGCTACATGAAAAATACCCCCTGTGCTAAAAATAGAACTATCAATTTGCTGCCAAAAATAGGTCCACTTAGAAATAAGACTCACTATCCAAAACTGCATGCCCTGCTACCAAATATAGAGCTGAGAGAAAACAAAAACCTTCTCCCTGAAAACTGCATGTTCACTACCAAAAATAGATGCTAAAGTAAAAAAATACCCCCTTTCTTCTCAAGTCTCCATGATAATATGATAAAAAAAAACTCAAGGATAAAAATATCCCCTCTCCCCTAGCAATCTTTATGCTCTTTATTCATTTTGTTCTCAAAAAAAAAAAAAAACTTTTATTTTATCAATAAAAATAAAACAATTTGTTTTATTTTAGAGGGTAAAATAAAATTATTTTACTTTCTTTTAGTATTTTATATTTTAATATAAATTTATTAAGATTTAATAAAATAATTCTTTTAATAAATTTATATTAATTATAAAATTTATAATTTATGAGCTCAAAGGAAAATAAAAAGAACAAAGTTCTTTTCGCCCTTTGCATGGGCTTACAATGTTTAAGAAACTAGGGTGCATGACTTAAAGTCATGACCTCAGCATAAAATAAGCACTGTTTGATTGATTTTAATAAAATAAAAAATAAAAGCCCATTCCATGGGTTAGGGCATGCTGGATAAAACATATTGGAACTCTAAAAATACAATCATTTTACTTTGCATTATTTGTGAAGAGATCTATGGTCGCCAAGTGCAACTAGGGTTTGCACTAAAACTAAGCTTTCACGTGTATCTTCTCTGCACATGTTCAAACAAGAGTTGTGGATGGGGTCTTGAAAGAATAACTCGGACTCGAAGGGTTCTTTGCATGAAGGCTTTGTGGTTTGTATTTTTGTATTTTTTTTTAAATGGTTGCTCTATTTCTGATGCTTACATATATTTGTGGCTCCGTGTATTGTCCAGCATACACCTCAATAAACCCTATCTCTATCATGAAAACGTTAAAGGATGTTCACTGTGCTCAAATATTCATATTAGGATATGATCCTTCATTCATTGAAAATGCCTCTGAGGGATGAATGTGATCTTTTGTTTTTAAATGGCTATGATGATTTTTCTTTCTCAACAGTAATACGAGCATATCCTCATATTGATATCTCAGACAAGGGTTTCTCTTTTGAATGACTTCTATATCTATTATTTTGTATGCATAGTTGGTAGAAGTTAGTGATCTGTTGTGGATATCATTACGTTCATTGTGCAATGTCTTCAATAAGTACTGTATCTTTCTATTGGTGGATACAAATGTGATTGGCCTATAGTACCATCTTTTGTCTCTTTTCTCTGTATAACTTGAATATTGTTCCTCTGATCTTAATCACCAACAAGGGTAAAGGAATATTTATGATAAGATTCACCTCATCTTCACTAAAACAAAAACTAAACCTTCATGCATTTTTTTTGTAGCACTTCTCATCTAGATGATTGTATATTGACTGCACATTCGGTAAATAACATAAATAATAGATATCTTCTTTGTAGCACTTCTCATCTAGATGATTGTATATTGACTTCACATTCGATAAATAACATAAATGCTTCTCTATGTAGCTTCAATACTTTCCATGGGTACTTTGTTTAATATGCTTATGACTATAGTTTAAGGTTTGATTCATTCATCTGATCCTTTCAGCAGTACCTCTAATCTTCGAATTTGATTAGGGCTTTCCTTAGCATCACTAGTTTTTCATTAGCTTGTTGTTCCTCTATTTTTTCCATTCATACACCTATAGTTACACTAGGTTCTTCGATGATGAATGATAATAGAGATATAATATTTATCATGACTATTCATTCACTTGAATGTGACTGCTCAATATATATTGTTCTTCAAAATTTGGTTGTGTAAGTTCATTATGACTGCCTCATATTATGCTACTTCACATAGCCTTTATATCATTCCATTATGCTTTCACGGTCTCTACAACTGACATAAATGAGTACCAACACAACCTTTCTCTTGTTTATGACTGTTCTCATCCATGTGTGGCTATTCATCTATTACTTGTGAAGTTTGAATACTATCTTAGGCTCATGATATTGACTGTTCCAGTCATTGTAGTTCTATCATTCATTGTTCGTACTCTTTAAGGATGTCTTGCATTCTCATAACAGTGATATGTATTCTCTTTGACCTTACTGCTTTATTCCCTAGACAAAAGACCATTGAGAATCATCATTCTTGGCTGTGACAGTAAAAGACTGTTTACAATTCTTATATATTTGAAGTATTATAACTGTTTTAACAGCTTTTAGTACCATATTTTTTCACTATTTAAACCGAGTTTGGTGTAAGGTCTTCTTTGTAAAATATAAATTATGCTTGACTAGCTCTGTATCTCTACATGTTTGATTAATATATCGTTGAACATCTTATCATATGGTGATTGTTATGACTTTTTAGGATTTGGTGAAGTTCAGAATGACTGTCATTAGCCTTATTTGTATATTCCTCATGACTGCAACTAGGGCTGCTCTGGGATACTTTACTCATACCTGGTTGTGCAATTGGTTTAGACTATGTATTCCTTTTATATTAGGCCAAAGATGCTCACTTTTTGTCTTGGTCATATGAAATGTATAAGGTTTCCTTGCATTGATTGCTATGAGAATACATAACAAACCTTATCTTTTATAAAAAGTAGAGCACTAAACAAAAACACATTAAAGCCTTATATAGTCTTAAGTTTCTTAATTATATTATCAATTTATCATGATATTGCTTGTATTCAATGCATTGGGCATCAGTGTTTGGTCCATTCTTACTTAGGATTGTGTGAAGAACTCCATATTATAATTCTCACTATGCATGGGGGGTGTGGGGCACCTAGTACCTAGCACCTCAAGAATGAAAGCTTTGATTTCTTTTTAGTTTGTGTGTTAATTTTTTATGTAATAATGGACCAACCATTGAGGACTCAGTAGAGCTATGGTTGAGTTATCCAAGTTTTGGTTTGAGTCAATTGTGCTAAGGATGTTGTTAGCCTGAGAAGTGAGATGCTTAGGGTTCACAACCAAAATAATCCAGATGAATGTATTCATGTATTAGGAGACAATTGAGTTGTGTTTAGGTATTATAGGGTGTTTGAGGACCTTTAAGAGTCTTCAAATGTAATAGAATGCAAAATTGCATCTTGGAGAAAAAGTTGCCAAAAGTTGTTGAGCAACATTTTGCCATTTCTTGCAAAAGTTGCACTTTTGGTTATGGGCGTTAGGAAGTTCTTTGAATTGACTGAAATAACTGGATATAAGCCAAATTTCACTTCATTGTATGGGTTGGAGGATTGGAAATGCAAGAGCAAGTTTTTGGTTTGTGAAGCAACCTTGTTTCCACTAGTTTTTGATAGTTTTGTCTTGTTTTTTTCCTTGCTTGTATGGTCCAGTATGGACTAGATGGTGTAAACTCATTGCCATCTTTGTACATTCATTTTATTTTCTTTCATTAAAATTTATTTGCAGGTTTGATTGTTCCAGGTTGTAGAGATGTCTTTCATTCTTTGCAACTAGGAGCAAAACCCTTGCAAGTAGGGTTTAAGAGCAAGAAATGACTCTAACCTAGGCATTCTTTAGTGGCACTTGTTGAAATAACTAATAATGATAGGTTAGGGTCTGTACATAGCTTAGGAATAGGGTGTGTGATGTTACAATTCTAGGAGGAGGAGAAACAATGAAGCCCTAGGATCACCGTTGGGAGTAGGTGAGCTAGGACAGCAAGAAAAGTGCGATTTGTGAGCACATGGAGATTGGTACAGGACCAAGTAGCATATGAATGGAAAGACCTTTGAGTCCCCTTGAAGGTTCACAAGGTTTTTAGAGAAGGATATTTGACTGGTGAAGAGTTCTAGACCCATCTTGCCAATTCACTGGCTAGGCCTAAAACCCTTCAAAATAGTGTAGCATTGGAAACCCCACTTGTATAGATAACCCAAATGCAATTTTCTAGTATTGTCTATAACTTCCAAAAGGGTACTCAAATCCATAATTTATTCCTTAGCTTGTTTGAGAATTTTTCAAGTTCAACCCCTAAAACCTCTTAGGGAGGGCTAATGAAATTAGACCTAATTAGGTTCCGGTAGAGACCTAGAAGTGTTAAGAAGCCAAGGAGATGGATTTGGTGAGTCTTAAACCTAAAAACACATTGAATACACCTTGTTGATGCATTTGGAAATCCTAGGAAGAGATTGTGTGTTAAGCTCCTTGCAGGATTGGTTAGAGCCCAAGAGAGGAGTGTGTGAGTAACTGAGGTGGCAACCTCAAGTGGTGTGGTTGATTGTCTAGAAACCATTGGCAATAACTAGGAGTAAAGTCAAGAAAGTTAAGACCTTGGAGGTCTCATTATCATAACCCCTTAGAAGTGCCTTATGAAGGAATTGAGTAGTTGTAGGGTTGAGTAGGACAAGTCACTCAAGAAGGTGTATCAAACTAGGCCCCAAGACTCTTTGCATTAGAGTGGTATCAGAGCCATTCTTTAAAAGATTTGGTGTATGTCAGATTTTGAAGAATCAGAAGCAAGTTCAATGCCTCCAAAGGCAATGACTCCAGAAGCCATCCAATAGATGATGGCAGAGATTATAGAAGGATTGAAGGATGCGGAAGGAAGTAGAGGAACCAGAGAGGTAAAGAAGGAGAAGGGGAAGGTTAAGATAGAATGGGGTGATGAGACTGATGAATAAGTGGAATATGGAGAGGAACCAGCAGCAATAGCTATGCTTCAAGACTAAAAGTTATTCCTAGATGCAATCAAATCCATTTCCAAAGACAATCTGGATGGATTACCCACATATGGAGGAAACCTCAATGGAGAAGAGTTGCTAGATTGGATAGAAGCTCTCAATAATCAATTTGGTTACAAAGAGGTAGCAGAAGAGAAAAGAGTGAATGTGGGCAAATCAAGAATGAGAGGATCGGCATTGGTTTGGTGGAATATGATGCAAGAAGAAAGGATACAAGAAGGCAAAAAGAAGATAAATTCATGGGAGCGTATGAAGATCAGACTTAAGGCACAATTCCTTCCAAGAGATTATGAAGTTCAAATCCATAAGAGACTACAAAATTTGAAACAAAGGGAGTTAGATGTCAATGCATACACTAAAGAGTTCCATAAGCTCAGTTTGAGAGCTAGGAAGCATGAGAATGAGGTGAAGAAGTTGGCCAAGTATATGAATGGCCTTAGATAGAATATATAAGATGAGATAAGTATCCTCACACCAGACACTATCCATAAGTGTTTTCAGTTGGCCCTAAGGGCAGAAGAGAAGATCAAAAGGAGTGAACAAAATCAGAAACATAGGGGAGTAAAGAATTTTAGAGGTAGAGGAAACTTTGGTAGAGGGCATCAATCACTAAGAAGTGAAGAGCAGCAAGGCCAAAAAGGTAGTGGAGACTCTCAAAGAGCATCATTTAGAGGATCCTATAGAGGAAGGAGCAATATTAAGGGCAGGTTTGGAAACTTGGGTAGAGGAAATATAGTTTTCACCGGTAGGTATTATCATTGCAATCAAGTTGGGCATACCATGAGTAAGTGCCCAGGGAAAGCCTCAAGCTCCACAACCTCATACATGGGGGAAAGAAGAACTCAATTGTTGCAAGAGGAGGACACTCCGAGAGTAACTTCTTCAATCAGCAAGGTAGGGCCAGTGACAGATGGAGAAAACTTGATGATGAGGAGAACAATGCTCAAGATACCCCAAGCTCAAGAGCCACCACAAAGGAAAAGCTTGTTTAGGACCACCTGTAGGTCACATGGGAAAATTTGTAAAGAAATTGTAGATTCAGGTTCCACTAAAAATATTGTCTCAGTTGAAATGGTGGACAAATCAAACTGAAAAGATTGCCTCACCTCACTCCCTATAAGGTATCATGGCTCAACCGAGGTCAAAATGTATTGATTGATGAACAAGCATGGGTGGATTTTCAAATTGGAGAGTACAAGGACAAATTATTATATGACATATTGCCTATGGATGCTTTTCATTTGTTGTTGGGTCATCCATGGCAATATGATGTGAAAGCTACTCATGATGTGGAGAAGAATAACTATCTTATCACCAAGAATGGGAAGAAGTATCAAATAAATCCACTACCTGAACCAAGGGAAGAAAAGAAAATAGGCTCAAGTGTGATTCTAATCAGTGGAAAAGAGTTTCTTATAGTGTTGAAACAAGAAGGACATCAAGGCCATGCTATAGTGTTGAAACTTAGAGAAGAAGCTAAGGCAGATTCAATGAGTGAAGTTCCTAAAGAAGTGCAAGGTCTACTCAAAAAGTATGCATAAGTGATAGGGGATGACTTACTTGATTCTTTTCCTCCAATGAGAGATGTAAATCATCAAATAGACTTAATACCAGGGGCCAATCTACCAAACAAAGTTGCCTACAAACTGACACCTAGTCAAAATGAAGAGATCGCCAAACAAGTGCAAGAACTCTTAGACAAAGGGTTTATCAAGACGAGTTTGAGCCGATGTGTTGTTCCTACTGTGTTAGTGTCTCAAAAGGGAGGAAAATGGAAAATGTGCATGAACTCCAGATCAATTAACAAGATTACTATAAGGTATTGGTTTCCCATGCCATGGATTGAAGACTTATTAGATAATCTAGGACATGAAAGCTACTTCACAAAGGTGGACTTAAAGTCTAGTTACCATCAGATCAGAGTCACATCTGGAGATGAATGGAAGACAACCTTTAGAACCAATGCAGGCCTATATGAGTGGTTGGTGATTCCATTTGGCCTCACCAATGCACCTAGTACCTTCCAAAGGCTCATGAATGAAGTCTTAGTTGATTTTATTGGTAGATTTGTAATTGTATATCTTGATGACATTTTTATCTATAGTAGGTTCAAGGGGGAGCACCTCAAGAATTTGAAGATGGTTTTGAAGAAGTTGAAGGAGGCTCAACTCAAGATTAACCTTGAAAAATGTGAGCTTTTGAAAACAAAGCTTGTATATCTGAGTTTTGTTATTTCTCATGGATGTTTAAAAATGGATCCAAGTAAGGTAGAAGCAATACTTAATTGGCCTATCCCTAGGGGCATAAGTGAAGTTAGAAGATTTCATGGAAAGGCTTCTTTTTATAGGAAATTTGTCAAAAACTTTAGCCATGTTTGTGCTCCTATTCTTAATACCATTAAAGGAGGGATTAAATGTCACTTTAAGTGGACAGAGGAAGCCAATAAGGGGTTTGAGATGTTGAAAACCAAGATAGAAGAGTTGCCAACCCTTAGATTGTCTGATTTCAATCAGTTGTTTATAGTAGAATGTGATGCAAGCCAAAGGGCAATAGGGGCAGTTTTAAGCCAAGAGGGACATCCTATAGCTTTCTTCTAATAAAAGTTAAATGAAGCCAAGAAAAGGTACTCCACATATGATTTGGAGTTGTATGAAATGGTTCAAGCATTGAAAAAATGGCATCACTACCTGATGCCCAAAGAATTTGTAGTCTTTACTGACAACCATGCCCTTAGTTTTCTCAATGGCCAATAAAAGTTGAACCAAAGACACCTAAAGTGGGTTGAGTACCTAAAATCTTATACATTCACTATTAAACATAAGAAAGGGACAACCAAAAAAGTTGTTGATGCACTAAGTAGGAGAATCATGACCATGCAGTAGATTCAATTGCAAAGTGTGGGTTTGAGTGAGTTAAAAGACCTCTACAAGGATGATAAGGATTTTGCAGAGATATATAATGTTTATTCTCATTTTTCTAATACCTCACACGTCTCTTATTCAGAAAACATGATACAAGAGGGTTTTTTGTTCAAAGTTCATCTTCTTTGCATACCTCAATGTTCTATGAGGCAAACTATTATTCAAGAGAAGCATCAAGGAGGCCTAGGAGGTCATTTTGGCATTGATAAGACTTTGGAGCAGGTTGGTAGGTTTTACTATTGGCCCAAGTTGCAATCAGAAGTGATAATATTTGTAGAGAAATGTACCATTTACCAAAGAGCAAAAGGAACCTCAAGTAATGCAAGTTTATATCAACCCTTGGTCATACCTCAGAGTCATTGGGAATGTTTGAGCATGGATTTTGTGTTAGGCTTGCCTAGGACACCAAGAGGATTTGATAGTGTGTATGTAGTAGTAGATAGGTTCATAAAAATGGCACATTTCATACCTTGCTAGAGTACCAATGATGCCACCTATATTGCAATCCTCTTCTTCAAGGAGATAGTCAGAATTCATGGTCTTCCAATCAACATTGTTCGTGATAGAGATGTGAAGTTTTTGAGCCACTTTTGGAGGATAGTTTGGAGGAAGTTGGGCACCGAGTTATCTTACTCATGTTCCTATCATCCTCAATCAGATGGTCAGACAGAGGTAGTTAATCGATCATTGGGTAACTTGCTAGGATGTCCTACTAAACAACATGGGCAGACTTGGGATCTAGTACTTGGACAGGCAGAATATGCATATAATGACTTAGTGAACCGTAGCATAGGTAAAATTCCTTTTGAGATAGTGTATGGATTCCATCCTAGGGGCATATTAGATCTTAGAGATCTTAGTTCAATGGTACCCAAGAGTGCACAAGGGGAAAACTTTGCAAAAGGCATTAAAGAGGTGCATGATAAGGTAAGGCAGTCCTTACAAAAAAAATCCAAGCAGTATAAGGTTCAAGCTATTAAAACAAGGAGGAAGCTACAATTTCAAGTAGGAGACTTAGTGTTGGCATACCTTGGGAAGGAGAGACTTCCAAAAGGGTAGCCTATCAAGCTCATGATGAAGAAAATTGGACCTCTCAAGGTTGTGCACAAGTATTGGCAGAATGCCTGTGAGGTTGAACTTCCACCTACCTTGGGGATATATCCCATTTTTAATGTATGTGATCTCTATCCATACAAGAGAGAGTCACCAATAAATTAGATAGACATCCCATCACCGGTTTGTGAAGATTGGGTAAAGGATTTGCCACCTAATCAATCGGTTGAGTTAGAGAGTATCTTGGATACCAAGATAGTAAAAAGGACAAGGAAAAGAGTCTACAAGTGCTATCTTGTTAAGTAGAAAGGGTTACTTGATTTAGATGCCATGTGGATGTCAGAGGCAAATATACTTCAGCATGGAGTGGATATTTCAGACCTTATAACTCAAGGGACTTGAGTTCTTTGACCCAGGGGAGTATGGTGCAAGCCACCTAACAATCCAAGAATGAAATCTTTGATTTATTTTTATTTTGTGTGTTAATTTGTGATTTAATAATGGACCAACCATTGAGGACTTAGTAGAGCCATGGTTGATTTGTCCAAGTTTTGGTTTGAGTCAATTGTGCTAAGGTTGCTTTTAGCCTGAGAAGTGAGATGCTTAGGGTTCACAAGAAAAATAATTTAGATGAATGTATTCATGTATTAGGAGTCAATTGATTTATTTTTAGGTCTTCTAGGGTGTTTAAGGAACTTTAATAGTTTTAGAATGCAATAGAATGCAAAATTGCATCTTGGAGCAAAAGTTGTCAAAAGTTGTTGAGCAACATTTTGCCATTTCTTGCAAAAGTTGCATTTTATGTTATGGGCATTAGGAATTTGGTTGAACTGACTGAAACAAGTGGATATAAGCCAAATTTCACTTCATTGTATGGGTTGGAGGATTGGAAATGCAAGAGAAAGTTTTTGGTTTGTGAAGCAACCTTGTTTCCATCGATTTTTGACAGTTTTGTCTTGTTTTTTTCCTTGCTTGTACGGTTCAGTACAGACTAGATGGTGTAAACTCATTGCCATGTTTGTATGTTCATTGTATTTTCTTTCATTAAGGTTCATTTTCAGGTTTTATTGTTCCAGGTTGTAGAGATTTCTTTCATTCTTTGCAACTAGGAGCAAAACCCTTGCAAGTAGGGTTTAAGAGCAAGAAATGGGTCTAACCTAGCAATTCTTTGATGGAACCTATTGAAATAACTAAGAATGATAGGTTACGGTCTGTACATAGCTTAGGAATAGGGTGTGTGATGTTGCAGGTCCAGGAGGAGGAGAAATAATGAAGTCCTAGGCTCACCGTTGGGAGTAGGTGAGTTAGGACAACAAGAAAAGTGAGATTTGTGAGCACATGGAAATTGGTGGAGGACCAAGTAGAATATGAATGGAAATCTCTCTGAGTCCCTTTGAAGGTTCCCAAGTTTTTTGGAGTAGGAGATTTTACTGGTGAAGAGTTCTAGACCCATCTTGTCAATTCACTGGCTAGGCCTAAAACCCTTCAAAACAGTGCAGGATTGGAAACCCCACTTGTACAGATAACCTAGATGCACTTTTCCAATATTGTCTATAATGTCCAAAAGGGTACTCAAATCCATGATTCATCCCTATGCTTGTTTGGGACTTTTTCAAGTTAAACTCCTAAAACCACTTAGGGAGGGCTAATGCAATTAGGCCTAATTATGTGTCGGTAGAGACCTAGAAGGGTTAAGAAGCCAAGGCGATGGATTCAGTGAGTCTTAAACCTCAAAACACATTGAAGGCACCTTTTTGATGCATTGGGAAATGATAGGAAGAGATTGTGTATTAAGATCCTTGCAGGAGTTGTTGGAGCCCAAGAGAAGAGTGTGTGAGTAACTGAGGTGGAAACCTCAAGTGGTGGAGTTGATTGTCCAGAAACCATTGACTATACCTAGGAGGCAAGTCAAGAAGGTTTAGACCTTGGAGGTCTCATTATCATAACCCCTGCCAAGTGCCTTAGGAAGGACTTGAGTAGTTGTAGGGTTGAGTAGGACAAGTCACTCAAGAAGGTGTATCAAACTAGGCCCCAAGACTCTCTGCATCGATGGGACAGTAAATGTAGCTTGTTTATCCTAGAAATATTACTCTGGGAATAACTCTTTTAAGGTCATAACACTGAAGACTTTCTTATTTAACGAGGCTTCTTTGACTGTCTTCAATTGGATTGACTTCTCTAATAGTGCTTACTTGACTTTTTACTGTCAGTGTGCTTTGTTGCTTGTAACTGAGTTGTGAGTGTGATAATGAATCTTATGTTGTAGCTCTAAGATACTCATTTAATGATGAATGATCTCACTATACTGGCTTGAGGAGTTTAATTGATATTTTGTTGACTGCCAACATATTTATTAGTCATATGACATCCTTATCAACCTTTCGAGTATTGGATGATTATAACCACTATAGGTTATTATCTTGGTGCTTCCTCATGAAACCCTGCACTGATATGGATGCTTGGGCTGTCACAAAAGTTTATTCACTATCTTTTATTCTCAAAAATTTGGGGACCTGCAATAACACCATCTGCTCTTTGACTGTCTTTGAGTTTGATCTATAACTCACTATTTTATGAATATTCACTATGTTTGGCATGGTGGCTTATGGATACATCATTGCTATTATCTTTTTCCCAATAGGTGCGTTGGCTATATATTGACCATTAATGTTGTGATATAGCTTGTTTTAGGTAGTAGTGATTGTTCTTTGCATTCTTCTCTTTATTATTTAAACTGTCCTTCTAAGTTGTGATTGTCAATGTTGTTTTTCCTTTTCATGGCTAAATATATTGACTGTTATGGAGTTGCATATCTATTAGTTCTATCTTAGATGGTTTCTCAACTATTAATTAGATGATTCTCTTCCTTCCATCTTTGATTTTATTGACTTGGTCAAGTGTGCATTATCATTACTTGAAATTCATCTGTTACATACATTGGATTCACTACTTTCTAAACTTATGATATCTAAAACTATGATAGCTATGACTATATCTGTGTTTGGCAATAGTGTCTCCTATCTAATAAGAATCTTTTATATTTCTTATACCTTTCATTAGCTGTCATAATGCCTATAGCCACAATAATGCCCCTTTTTTGATAATTTAATGATTGTTCTAAGATGTATAAACTATCTTTGATGCTCTAGTTGTATAACTTTATTATAGAATCTCTTGACTGTTAAAAGTGTATAGTTGGGTCTGCATCAAAATATCTATGTAACAACTATTTAATATCTTTACAAGTCCTTTAATACTTGTTGATGATAGTAACATTTGTGAATGTTGCCTATTATAAGCTTTAAATTCTCTGTTTATAGTTGTGACCCTCTGATGTTTTGCCTATGATTGTTGTACATCATCCATATTTTCACCAGTATATATGATGTAACTACAATGATTCAAATTATCTGAGGTATCATTGTTTCTCCTCCTAGGTCATAGTGACTATATTTGTTATGCTAAGGACTCCATGAATTATTATTACTTTTGTTGTTCACTATCCTTTTGACATATGGGGTTGTCTTCCTCAGTCAGCTAGAAGGTATTTCTACAGATCAAAAGAGGTGGGGGTTTTTGGTTTTTACATGATTGGCTATCACAACTAGAGTATTTGGATTCAAATCTAACTTTCCTTGGTGTTCTACTTTATGAAACTGATAGCTTTTGTTACTTTGTGATAGTTACTTTGTGATAGTTACTTGTACTAAAGACCAAAAATTCTCCCTCCTCATGGATTCACACAGTCCTTCCTTTTCCTTTTTTATTCATATGATGGCTCTAGTTAACTATTTTTATTGAAGGTAATCATGTTCATTGTTGTATATGCCGCCACTGGATGGTAGTTTATACTGTCATTAAGTGATAGTATAAGGGGTTGAGAATGTGATTGCTTGGTGTTTGGCAGCTGATTAGTGTCACCTTGTGAATAATGACTTGTATTCTGAGCTCAACCACTTCGAGAGCCCATTTTAACCCACATACATGATACTTCTGAAATGAAAACCTCTATTTGCACATGAAACAAACAAGTTAGATAAAAACATGGTTCTCATTGATTTCTTATAGTATCCTTTTCTCATTGATCTTCTCTATTATGAATCTGATAAAACAGTGTATGCATAGTAGCAATAGCTTTATGTATGCAGGAGTTAAAGGAATAACCCAAAGCTCTATATTTTAGGTCATCTCATGGGGTGGATAGCAAGATGCTTGGATCAACGAGGCTAACCATAAGACCTTGTGCATAACTCATCACCCTATCAGGCAATGATGGGTTATTTCTTTCCCTTCTTCCTACAAATTTCTATTTCTTTTGTGTTTGTATTTCTATGATCAGTGTGATCTTTTCTCAACTATTCCCATGGCTTGTGTGGGATCTTGTAGATAGTTTGTTCTTTATAAATAAATATGTATCACATGCAGATGTTTTATTCATGTATATCTTTCTTAATTAAAACATTTCACATTGGAATGAGATACTTGTATGGCATACATATTTATCTAATAAAGATAGCAAACTTTTTTTTGGAAAAAATTTGTGTACCTTTTTTCTGCAATACATAAGACCTATAATAGGTCACCAAAATTTTAGGTGTGATAAGATTTTGGTAAAAGTTACATTTACCAGTCTATATTCTTGTTTATCCTTTATTTTGATAACATTGATTTAGTTGTCCAATGTCGAGATGTGATTGATAACAATGTCATAAATGTAATTCGCTTTGTCCCCTTTATTGTTTGGTGAAGAGGGTTCTCCCTTGCCATAATTAGGAAGAGGATCTTTGAATTCTCCATGATCATTATTTATTTTATGTCCTTCCACAATTATGTCACCTTTATCGATCAAGTCTTGAACTAAATATTTTAGTCTTTGGCAATCATTACTTCTATGACCTTTTCTTCTATGAAACTCATAATGATGTGCATCATTCCACCATGCTAGTTTCAATTTTGGCTCAAAATCTCATGTATCTAGCAATGATATGAGTTTGTTTGCAAGGATTTCTTTGAATGCCGATTCAAGTGACTTCCCCAGAGGTATAAATTTTCGTCGATATGGTGTAGGTGTTGGTTTTGATTTGGTGTTATCTAGACTGTTTGAGGGTGTAGTATCTGATAAGTTTAAGATTGGTTGCTTCAGTTTTATGTTATGTGCATCGACCACACCATCATTAACAATTTTCTTGTTTCTTGTGAAAAATTGGGATTTGTCATTGTTATTAGAGTTGTTGTAATTGTTAGAAGGACTTGCTCCTTTTTTGTAGAGTTCCAATACTCCTATTTTTACCAAGGCCTTCTCAATCTTGAGACCATTTTCAATTACCTTTTGAAAACTTGGTGGCTATTGTAATTGGAGTCTATAACTCATTTCACTATTTAGAGTATCAATGAAAATATTCATTTTTTCTTTCTCACGTATAGGACGAGGGTACCTAGCAAAACAACCATCTCCAACTTTGCGAGAAGGCAAGAAAGGATTCACCTTTTTTTTGTTGTGTTGCATAGGTCAAGCATGGTAACTTCATGTTGAATGTTGTATGAGTATTGAGATACAAACATTTCTAAAAACCCTTCAAATGTCTTGATACCTGGTGGGATTTTTGAGAACCATTGCAAGGTTTGTCCACCCAAACTTCTTGGAAACAATCTCATCAGATAGGTCTCATTGTGTGCAAGTTCCAAACTCATGGTGCGAAATTCCCTCACATGATCTTGTGGGTCTATTTTGCCCTTATATTTATCGTATCTTGGAATCTCGCAATTTGGTGGAAATGGTATCATGTTCAAATTTCATTCAAATGGATAGGAACAAATTTCTTCCAATGCATATCTCCTCATTTTCCCCCTAGTTTGCATATCTTGCATTTGTTGTTGAAGAGCTTGAATTTGTTGCATTACTGCATTGAAGGGATTATTATCCTTATTTATTGCCTCTACTTCTGCTCTCTTGGGAGTTTCTTTTAGTTTTCTTGTATCGAAATTAGTAGGTAGTTTAGTGTCTTGACTTGCCAACATCATAAATTATTTATCACGGTTAGTTTCTAGAAGCTTTTCAATAAATTTTTAAAATTTGGGGCCTTGTTGAGCACCTTGAATTATTTCATCATTTATGTCTTCTATTTTGAGATCTTGATACATGTTAAAAGTATTCTTCTCTCTTTCTAACAAGATTGGTCGAGGTTTTGTTTCCTTCTCTTTGATTTTTTGTTTTTGAGCTCTTGTTAAAATGGGCATGCACGTGATCGAATTGTGAATGTTTGAAAATGATGTTATTAATGAGAACTAATTAAAGGTTATCTTGAATGAGGAATGACTAAATAGGTGGCTTCCTATTGAGGTAGATATGATAATAGGATTTGAGCACTTACATTGAGAGATTGGGACAAGGCAAATCTTTGTTGAAAGGCACAACCTTTTAAAGATTCTTTGTCAAAATCATTTCCATGACCATGTAGATAATCACGAAAAATGGTGTAGGAATGTACGATGTTTTAATAATAGTTTGTGGTTTATGTAAATAAATATTCTCTTCTTTAAGATTGCCTTTTGACTAATTTTTCTCTTCTTAAATTGATGGTGAATGGTCATACATGTGAATGAGATTGTTTTAAATGTTTGATCCTTGTTGTGAGTGTCAATATGAGATACCTAAGTCAAATAGGAATGAACCTTCCTATTGATAGACTTGGTTAATCTAATTTGCAGCATCATTTCATGTTAAAGAATGATATATCCTAATGATGAAACTCTGCTAGCAATCAGAAATGATGATAGCACTCAAGTTTGTTTGATCTAATTTTAGTTGATAGTTTGCACTTTGTAATAACCTAATTTTGTCTTGTTTTAAACTAATTTTTTCTGATATGAAGAGATCAAACTCTGAAAAGGGGGTCTGGAAATGAATCTAATTTTCTAAGAAAATTCAAATTTTCTCTTTGTCTTAGGTGATCTCAGACTTATGTGCTAAAAAAGACAATGGATGTGCTAAAATATTCATTTTATGCACAAATCTAGACTCCAAATGTGCTAAGCTATCCTATTAATGTGCTAAACTATCTTATTTATGCGCTAAACTAGTGTGTTTAATTTGAATTTCTACCAGTGTTAAAGGTTAAAAACTCTATATTCCTGATGCACTACTTTTGACACTCTATGTGCCAATGTTTCACTCCTATGTGAAACCTTTTGATGTCAATGCAAAACTGTTTTTCTTTTATGGGCTATTGTTTTTCTCTGATATGCTATTGTTTCCTCTTATGCACTCAATTGCTCTGTGACTTGAAATTTTGTGTTTTGGATAAAAATTCTTACTGTTTAATGGATGATCTTTTGAAAAATGAAAAAAAACACAACATTAATCAATAAGATAGTAGTTTTCACTTGTTTCTCCCTATAATCTAAACAATAAGTGTATGTTCAAGGATGTTTTCAAATCCCATTTATTTGCACTGGTTGGAACAAAGAAGGCACATCAATCAGACACTCTTATTCTCAAGTGTCATTTATAATACCACATCTCACATCCTGATACTCTTTTAGCTCAAACAACCTTGTCAAACCCAAGGGTGCGCCTGTTTTTTTACCTTTTCCCAGAAGTTGAACCAAAGAGAATTGCTTATCAATTGAATCATTTTCTTGGGAGATGTGTGGTGAGTGTCTTGGGGGAGAATTATTCCCCACACTTGTAGTGTGATATTATAATGTCTGGATAACTGACTCAGCTTAGCTTCTACACTTAAAGTTCATAATAAGGGTTCCATTTGGTGCATCAAAGATAAACTCCCTTAGGAGGTTTCCCAACCTTTAGAATAAAAGCTTTATGTATCACAAGGATAAGTTGGGGGAAGGCTATCAATGAACACTACCATTGGATATGATTTTCATCATAATCCACATTTGATTATAGTGGTTTGGAATACTTGGCTTTATCCATTCCCCACTTAGGTTGTTCCCTCTCACCGATCTTATGGGCTTCTTGGGAGGGCAGGCCTACTAATGGATTTAGAATAATTACAAAAATTGAAAGTGAGTCTGGTATTTTTGTCAACCAATTAAGGGGAGAGCATAGGCCTATCACAAGACAAAGCATATATGTACTTTCTCAACCCTTTGCAATAAGAAAATCTAACGTTCTTTTTATTCCATTATTGCAATGTAATCTAACTGCTACTTGGAGATGTTGCTCCAACAAACACGGTGTTCCTTTTAACCAAGATAGAAATAATGAGTGTTCTTTTTATCCAACAATCACAATAATTGAACTTTGAAAACTTTGAAAAGCCTTGCAAGAAAAAATAAGAACTTGAAATTTGAAAAAGGTGGCTTGTTCTATTCTACTTTGCAAAATGAAGTGTGGTTTGTCATTTTTACCCTTTGTAACAATAAAATGAAATTTACTTATTTCCTTTAGCTTGCACCAAATGAAGTGTGAGCTATTTGCAAAAAAAAAGGTTCTTTTGTTGTTCCTTTTATCCTTTGCACGAAAATAAAGTTAAGTTCTTTTTATGCTACCAAATGAGATCCTTTTTATTTTGCACCAAACAAAATATGAAATTATTTTTAAACCTTGCAAGAAATGAAGTGTGATTCCTTTTTACACCTTTTTTGACAAGAAATGAAAACTTGAAACAAAAATTAAATTAAAAAATAATTTAACTCCTTTGTACCTACAGACAAAATTAACCCCTACAAAACACTTGAAATGTTATTCCAATATTGTGGGCTCACAAACCTAAAATTCTTTTTAGTGTTACAAAATTTGGCTCTCTATTTGTGACATAAGTGCTAAAACGGAGAGCAAATGCACTAGAAAAATGGAAGTGCTAAAGTTTGCAATCTATGTGCTAATAGAAACACTCTATGTGCTACTAAATGTCTTCTATACGCTTTGCTAATGATTCTATGCGCTAAAGAAAGAAAGATAGAGAAAAGAATAATGTGCTACTAAATGTCTTCTATGCACTTTGTTGATGATTCTATGAGCTAAAGAAAGAAAGATAGAGAAAAGAATAATGCACTGAAGGTGTTTCTGTATGCACTGCTCTAGACCTCCAAAGCGCTCTTCTTGAAGTCAAATGCACTAAAAGGTATACTGAAAGCACTACTATTTGAATCCTATGTGCTATTTTGGTACTCTGTCAAAAACCTTCACTTGAACCTATCACAAAATGTTATAAATATTGGGGGTAGGCTCTACGGTGGGCACCAAAAATGTGTGCACAAAAGTGTGGCTATCAAGTAGTCAAAATGTTAGTGACACATCATTAGAACATTATATATTAAAGGATTAAATTGACAAAATAAGTTAACCAAGCTGTCATTTTAAAAGATTCCATTACTTCTCTATCTCCAAGGATTCCTTATGTCATGTTTTTTCTCTTAGATCATTGAGCACATGACCTTTAGAATGATTACCTAAAGAACTTGTGCTATAATAATAATCTATATGATATGCAATTAACATCCATATGAGATTATCACAAAGCTTTATATAATGAAGATTTAATGCTATGATAATGAAACTAACATGCTATGCTTATGATATGAGTGATTGTGATTTAAAATGCCTTCAAATGTTTGTATGTGAGAGGGACTTGTGTAGCATAATTTGTTGCTTGATAATGAAAAAACCTTGATCATGTGTAGCCTTGATAATGAGGGAATGAGCCCTATTTATAGAAGAAATGAGAAATTGGATGGCTAAGATGGATTTATCTTAGCAAGGGAAAGGATTGCATGAGGAGGGCTTGATCCTCCATCCATGTTTTCATCTTCCACCAATGTCATGGTGATAAGTGGCATCATGAGAAGGCCTGAGAGGAAAGGGAAGAAGCACTGAATTCTTTAAGAGACATGAGGGTTACCTTAGGGGATTTGGTTAGGGTCAGATTAATGGATAAAGCTTTTATCCAAGGGGTAAATAAATGTGTAAGGGTTAAATGATAGCCTTAGTCAAAGCATTAAATACTTAAAGAGAACTGAGAGTTAAATGAATGGTTGACTTAGAGGAAAAGTTTCTAACCAAGGCTCAAATGTGGGTTAGTTAGATTAAAGCCTTTAAGGCTTAAGAAGACTTTGGGGGTTAACTTGTGGAAGGGAGAAATGTTTTAATGCTTTTGAGAAGTGAATCCTTCCTAATCCTTGGTTTAGGAATGTGAAAATATTTAGAAGGGGGTTATACTAATTTAGAAGGGATTAGAACAATTAAGAAGGGCTAGTGTGCAAACTGGTTTTGTAGGATAATGCAAGTGGGATGGATTTTAGAATTTTAAATAAATATTAATTTATTTAAATGAGAAAGGAGGATTTAATTAAATGTGGGAGGGGGATTTAATTAAACAAATATGATTTATTTAATATTGTAATTTGGCTATGTGAATTAAATTAAATAAATTGAATAATTTATTTAACTAGAAGAAGGGGGTTGGGATGAATTAATTAAATATTAATTTAATTAATGGTTGAAAAAGAGGAAAGGATTAATTAAATGTGAATTTAATTAATATCTAGATGGATGTCAATTAAGCAAATATAATATTTGTTTAATTGGGTGGAGAAAAATAGGTGTCGATATTTATTTAATTATTTATTGAGCTTTCCATATTATTACCTACCCATTGGTTATTTCATTTATTTGGCTATTCTTATTATTTTAATTCTCTTTTTCCATTTTGGGTTATTTGATTAATATTTATCTCACCTACCCTATTTTACTATTTGATGAGAACTTGGGTAAGTAAGAAATATTATTTTATATTTCTTACCTCGATTTTGTGCATGGCAGGTATGAAATATTATTTTACGGAATATTTTGATTGGTCTATTTATTGTATATTTTAAATAGATTTTAATAAATATATTTTCCTATTGTTGTGGTTTGGCTCTCTGAATATTTTTGTGCATTGTTGAGAATTTTGGATTTTGGCTTGGAGATTGGATTTTGGCTTGGTTGGATTTGGATTTGGATTGCTCTTCTTCAAGCGCATTGCCATAACTTAGATTTCAAGGTTGGAGGAATTCTTCCTTCTATTTTTTTAATTTTGAAAAGAATGGGAAAAATATTAATGTTATAAGATTATTGATAAAATTTTATTACATTGATGCAAGAGTTGTTGTTGATGGTTGACTCTAACCCTAATGGATAGGCTATGCATTTGCATTCTGTGACCCTAATGGATAGGCCATGCACTTGCATTTTAATACAATTTCAACAAAATGAAATTGATGAAAATAGGAGCCAAATTGTTGCAGTTGTGATGGCAAGATGATGCAATTTGGATAAACTAAATTGAAAAAAAAAAGTAAATTGAAACTTTTATGTTGACTGCGTTTTGAGATTTCTTAGTTCTTTTAAATATTTGAGGGGATTTCATTTGGGAGAAGGAAGTTTAAGGTTCAAGCGTGTAGCATTGCATTGGGCCAAGGAGCCTTTTTGTAAGTCTGATAGTTTAATGGGAGTGATTAATATAGTTTGTTTTGATATTAGGTTTTCCTTATATTTATGTCATTCATTTTCAAAATCACATGTAAAAATAATTATATATATAAAATATAATCATATTCTCACTCTTGCCAAAGAAAATAGCTTCATAGCTATAAATCTAATCAATATTTTTATATACTAATATCCTGATCTATTTTTTCCTTTCATCTTTTTTCCACATTTTTTCTAATCATATTATCATTCCTGCCAATATACTAATATCGAGGTCTATTTGTATTATATACTAAGATCGAGGTCTATTTGTTTTTGTATCTTTTATCATTTTATTCTCGGCATGTATTTAATTTGTTTATTTATTTCTTTATATTCAATTTTATTATCAAATTTGTATATATAATTGCACTTCTATTCATTTTTTCACATAATTATTTTTACACATAGATATGTACGATTATTCATATATATTATGTATTTAAACATGCATCTTTATTTATTTTTCTAAAACATGTTTAAATCATATTTATTCTAATTTATTCATTTATTTACACATTTTTGCACGCATCTATTTGTTAAAATTGAATGTTTGGATCTTTGTTAATTTTATTAGATACATTTATTTCTATACACTTGTACATCTATGAGATTGATTATGATCCTTCTTTATTTTTTCGTGTACATTTATTTCTACACATATGATTATGTCTATTCGTAACCATATTTAATCTTATAATTTTCTAGAACATGAATATTTAAGTCTATGTACGTGGCACTCTTACTCATTTATCCCAATACATTTTTCTATTGTACGGTTATCATTTACTTCAATATGCCTGAATTTAAAAACAGTTGCCTCTAGATGACCATGGTAGAAATTATGTAATCTGGGCTAGGACTTAGATGTATGCATCTATTTCATGTATATAGAAAAAAATTTACTTCAAATATAAATATGAGGGTTGAAGCTTTCCTTACATACTTGTGCACAATTCTCAGAGCAGTTTGCATGAACAATATTAATCTTATATCCTATCAAAGGTCTGCGAGCAATATTAATCTTATATCCTATCAAAGGTCTGTGATCTGGCAGGTAGATATAATAGATATAAAAAAAAGAAAAATCTAAACCTCGGCATCTGTGGGAAACCTCCAGCCTCTCTGGAGCACTTGCACAAGGTTTCCTATGACAAAATTGGCCTCTCTAGGTTTGAAGGTGAAGATTTTAAGTTATCCAAGTGATACTTATCAATTAGTTTAGAAATTTTTATTATTTCAACTTGGCCATCACATTTACTTTAATCCCCAACCACTTTTAATATAGAAAGATCAAAATAATTTAAAATTGAATTGTATTTATCCAAAAGGCCGCTGAATTCTGTCAACAGCACGCGTTGAGAATTGGACAGCTAGGATAATTGTGATGCTGTTGATTTTATGTTGCTCGAGTTAGATTGCCTAACCTCTTGTTTTCAGTTCATTTCCTTTCATATACTGTTGATTAATTTCCAATGGTGAATGGGATTATACTTGGAATTTTTAATTGGTAAAGTGTAAGGAGGAAAGAGAAACTAAACATAGATATTCCCAATAATTCATAACATTGGAGGGGTGGTAAGCAGTAAATCCTCAATCATCAAAATTAATTACCTCTGATAATACCAAAAAAGAAGGGTTGCATATCATTTATGGAAGCAGTAGATGAAAAAGAAGGGTTGCATATTCTTTAAGTTGGCTTAGCACCTTCGGGTTTGAGGTGTGCGCATTTGATAGAGTTAGGATAATGGTTGACTTTAGTGAATCTAATCTTTTGTTGGTGTGCACGAGTTTGGCAGTTGCAGAGAATACATAACACATGGATCATCTTACTCATTGTATAGCAGTGTTGTACATGCAGAACAAAAGATATTATATGTCTCTAAGTTTTGAATATTTCAAAATAGACACGTTTTTGAAAAGTAAAACCATAATTCTGTTTCTGAATTTCAATAGCGCTAGAACCAAATTGTGCCAAATTGTGCATCTTTATGTTTCTTTGTTCTAATTGTAATAGCTAAGATTAGTTTTGTGATTGGGAATTTGGATGGATATTGAAAAATTGCACCTATTCTGCAATGGTTACACTTCTCTCAAAATGAATGGGTTGAACATTTCTTCCTCTACTTGTAAATGGAATAAAAGAACTTAGTACTAATATGTGTCTCCATAGATTGTTTCACCAGCCAACATTCTATATTGAGCTTTGGTTGTGCTAGGGATAAGTAGCAAGTGGATTATTATTTAATTAACTAAACATGTCTCGCTATCAAGTTTTTAATTTAGTTTTATATCTGCTTAAATATACCTATTAATTGGGCCCTAGTGGGACCACAAAGAAGGTTTCCATCTTCAACAGATAATTTTTGTTTGCGTATGCCCCTAGTAGAGGCACAAAACCTGGAAACCCATTGACACAGTGAGGGTTTGAATCTGGGTGACCATAGAAACATCTTAAGCATCATAACAAGAGCCCATCATATATTCTCTTTATGTTCACTATCAAACAATTATCTGCATGTATACTATTAACCTTTCATGCACAATGGATTAGCTTGTTGGAATATTGTTGGAAATTTTGCATCTACCTTGCTTCATGAGTTCATGGATGATTAGTGGCCAATTTTTAAGGGGCATGAGCTTAGAAATAAATTCTAGGCTTGTAAATCGTTTGTGTTGTAATATACTAAAATATGTAAACTTTAGGTCACTTGGCCTCTACCTTTCCCTAAAAGGGTTGAGAAATTAGCTATTATAAATAATTTCTAAATTGTTGTGGGAAAACGATTTTATAGGAATACCAAACCATTCCGGTTTCATTTGCCAGCTTTACTGCACTAGTATGTAAATGTTACACGTACACTTTTGTAGTTGTTAATCCCTTCTTTTGTAAGCATAACAATTTTATCAAAATGCTTCTGCAATAGCTATTACTTGCAATTCTCTAATGGATAATTGAAGAATTAAAACATATATTATATTGGAATCAAGTTAATTGAAAAAAGTTGTATCCCTAAAATCAAAACAACTGAAATTTTCAAAATATATCACAAAATGATATTTCATCTGAGTGTATCCCTTTCTTTTCATTTTCACAGTATCTTCATTTAACTTAATTTAAATTGTACTATTAGTTATTTGTTTTTGAGTCGGAAGCTTACCAGAAACTTACCTTGTCCTATCGAGCTCTTTGATTTTGATTTATCCATCCTGTAGCTCTGACTCCAATAAAGAAAAAAAATCTAATTTATGTGAAAAAGTGGGAATGTGGTCTTATATGGATAGCTAAACATAGCATGCATTAAGACGGAGTGTAATAAC
The DNA here is from genome assembly GCF_030272615.1 of Cryptomeria japonica. Classification (NCBI taxonomy): domain Eukaryota; kingdom Viridiplantae; phylum Streptophyta; class Pinopsida; order Cupressales; family Cupressaceae; genus Cryptomeria; species Cryptomeria japonica. Next base: position 256,395,031 of record NC_081411.1, read on the forward strand.
TCTTAATGAAACTAAAATGAAATTCAAACTCAAATGTCAATTAAGAGCAAGATGTGCATACATTTTTAGGTATCTGATTTATGTGAATTAAAATGAAATTGCATTTAGTGGAGGAAAAAGAAAATAGGAGAGTTTCATTTAGATTAAAATAGTTGGTAGGTTAGAGAAGAGTGCTTGGGTAGAAGAATTTGGAAGTCATATTGCTGCATCATTTTCTAAATCAATGGACAACCGCATATCAGATTTGGATGTTGTATTGAGAAGCCAAGAAGCTTGGCATGTTGTTTTCAAAGCTATTACAAGTTTCAATCAGAATTTCTCTAGTTGCACAAATTTGATGGTCAGTCATAAATCATATTTATTTGAATTCCATCCCTTTACATGGGTGGTATCAAAGCGGGTTGATCTTGAGTGTGTTAACAAACTACTAAGAGAGGCAGTTTGCACAAGGATTGAGATTGTGAACTGGTAAAAAGAAATTGTTTGAAAGAGGAGCCCCATGTGGTAGGGGAAGAGGTAGACATAGGAATAAAGAAGGAAACCCTCAAGATGTTATCCATGGTGATCATTTTAGAGACTTAAGAAGGTAGATTGAAACTTTACAAGAAGAAATTTGAAGAAATTTGAAGAGCTTTTGCAAAAAGAAAAGAATCTGAAAGTGAAGAAGAAAAGGAAGAACCCTAAAAGATTGTTAGAGAAAGGTGATGAAAGAAATGCAGTAGCAACAATTATGAGAAAGCCATTGTTAATTTGCTATCAAAGATAGGGAAAAGACCAAAAATTGAAGTCGCTATATTTAGTGTAGTCCTAAATTCTAAAGATGTAATTGATTGGATAAATGATATGAAATATTTTAAATTTAAAGAGGTTAAAGAAATAGACAAGATTCAAAGGACATGTTTCAATTTGGTGGAGAGAGGTCTAATTGAAAAGATAAAATAAATAAATGGTATAAGATGGTTGAGAAAATGAAAAGACGTCTATTCCAGTTTATTATGAATTAGATTTTTTAAAGAATGTGAAGGCCTTCAACAAAATGGAAGAATAGTGAAAGAGTATAGAGAAGAGTTTCATCGGATTTTTATCTCAATGATCTGAATTATGGATTCGGATGACAACACCTGAGTGAGAACCTGCGGTATTGTCAATTCTGTTTAGAAGAATCAGAAATCATCGAATTGAAGCAAGCCAAAAAGTAATCTATTTCATTTGAAAATCCAACATATAGAAGTTCATGAGATTCCAAGGGTCACAGAGACCTCTTGAGAATCGAAGCCCAATAGTCACATTTGTTTATTACATAATAAAATCTAAAAACTACAAAATTTTCAAAAAAACTATATGAAAATTTGTCTTAACTTCAACTACACATAACTTTCTACTAGCCGTTGATCTTGTTGGAAAGGTCTCCAAGAGATGTAGACCCACAATTGAAAGAGGATAGCAGAGGTAGGGGCTAAAAATGCCCTTAAGACCTTCAAAATTGCAAAATACTAACATATAGATAAACTAAACTAAAAAAAAATATACAATTCAAAAATTCTTTTGATCATTACTTCCCCCTTGAAAAGCAATGGACCCCATTGCATCAACACTTTGAATGAGATGAGGAAAACGTTCTTGAAGCTACTCTCTAGTAAACCACTTTCCTTGTTGAGCAATCTGCCCTACTCGAACCACTTTGTACAAGTAAATTTGTTGTTGTTTGAGTGTGTTCACCATGGTGTCCACAATCTGATCACATTGGAATGGGGCAACTACATTTAGATTCAATTCTATAGTGGAGATTGGTTCTGCCACATCTGCAACATCTAATAGTGGAGGAAAATATGGCTTCAAGAGTTCCACATTGAAGACTAAATGAAGACACAAAAATGGAGGTAAATTAAGCTCAAAAGCATTATCACCAACTTGCTTGATGATGGTGTATGGCCCATAACGCAGAGGACGAAGCTTCCTATTGGCACCCTGCAATCGTTCCTTCTGGATATGCAACCACACCTTGTCCCCGACTTGAAAATTATGAGGAGTACGATGCTCATCATGTCTCGCCTTATACTTCTTATTGGTGTGTTCCAAAATTTCATGAACTTGTTGTTGTAAATGATGAATTCTATCGATGAACTGGGTTGCCTTATCTTCCTCCTTACCAACATGTGGAACCAGATCAGGTTGAATAAGTGGTATGGCAACATCCATGGGTGCAAGTGGCTGATAACCAAGACAAACCTCAAATGGGTTGTGGCCAGTTGAACTATGAATTGCCCTATTGTAGCTATGCTGAACATATGAAAGACTTTCATCCCATGTGTAGGGATGTTTTGAGTGATACATTTGGAGGATGTGTATGATCATCCAGTTCACTACCTCTGTTTGGCCATCTATTTGAGGGTGGAAAGCAGTAGACTTTATCAATTTTGTGTCCATCTTTTCCCATAGTGTAGACCAGAACTTACTAAGAAATCTGATGTCTCTATCTAAGATAATGGTATTCGGCAGGCCAAAATGAACCCAAATGTATTCAAAGAATAGCTTTGTAGTGTCCTCTACAGAAATGGTTTTTTTACATGCCACTATTACTGCCATTTTCGAGAACCTATCTACTACAACATACACACAATCATGGCCTCTTTTGGTGGTAGGAAGACCAGACATAAAGTCCATAGAAACTAAGTGCCAAGGTTTTTCAGGAACAGGAAGTGGTGAGTACAGCCCAAGTTTATGATTGGAAAGCTTAGCAATAGCACATGAAGTACAGGCTTGAATATATGAAATAACATCATTCCATAATTTTGGCCAATAGAAATACTTCTGAAGTATAGCAGTAGTCTTACCTATACCAAAGTGACCAGCAACCTTACTATAGTGAGCTTCCCATATCAACTTTTTGAGTTCTGCATTGGGCACACAGATTTGGCCAAGGTGACAAAGCATTCCATCCTGCAAATAGAAATCATTCACTTGCTGTCCCTTCACTAATTGATTATAAACATCTACAAATTCAACATCGTTCTCATACAAACAAGCCTAGGCTTCAGTTTGATGACCACACGAGTTCAAAACCATACTTATGGCTGCAATTGGAGGCCTGCTCAAACAATCTGCTACTTTATTAGTGCTTCCCTTCTTGTGGCGAATATTGAGGTGAAATTGTTGAAGATATGCTGACCATCGTTGATGTCGATCATTCTACAACTTCCCTTGTGTTTGCAAAAATTGAAGGGGTTTGATCTGTGTGGATGACAGTCTCCTTACCCAGAATGTAATGTTTCCACTGCTTATAGGCTTGAATAATAGAATACAGTTCCTTGTCATAAGTAGCATATCGACGCACTATATCAGAAAAGGTCTAACTATGATATGCAATTGGATGACCATGTTGCATGAGAACTACCCCTAGAGCATATTCAGATGCATCTGTTTGTATTTCAAATGGTTGTTGTAGGTGAAGAAGAGATAAAACTGGTGCAGAACATAACCTTCATTTTATCCCCTCGAATGCTTCTTGTTGAGCACTTGTCCATTTAAACTTTCCTTGTGTCCCCCCCTCAATGACTGATTTAGAGGCCAAGACAGATGGGAATATCCCAACACAAACTTGTGATAAAAGTTTGCTAACTCGAGGAAACTTCATAACTCTGTGAGATTTCTAGGAGACGACCAGTCCTTAATCACCTGTATCTTCTCTGGATCAACATGGACACCCTCACTATCAATAACATATCCTAAGTATTTGATACTCTGTATACCAAAGGAGCACTTTTCTTTGTTTGCATAAAGCCCATGTTCTTGTAAGGTTGAGAGAATTTTTTCCACATGTTGCAAATGTTCCTCCCAAGTTTTGTTGAAGATGAGTATGTCATCCATATATACCACCACGAAGGAATCAATGAATGGTCTAAGTATATCATTCATCATTCTCATGAATGTAGCTGGAGAATTTGTTAGACCGAAAGGCATCACTAGCCATTCAAACAATCCCTCTTTAGATTTGAATGTTGTCTTCCACACATCTGCTGATTCAATTGGTACTTGATGGTACCCTAATTTCAAATCAATTTTGGTAAAGAATCGAGCCCCTCTAAGCTGGTCCAAGAGGTCATCTATCTGAGGAAGTGGATACCTATTTTTGACTGAAATTTTATTCAAGGCCCTATAGTCAATACAAAGTATCCAAGTTCCATCCTTTCTCTTTGCTAGAACAATGGGGCTACCACAGGGTGATGCACTTGGATGAATATGTCCCTTCTCAATCAGTTCTTGTATTTGCCTCTTAATCTCATTATTCTCTAATACTGACCTACGGTAGACTGGTTCATTAGGTAATGGAGTTCCTGGTATCAAATCAGTAGTATGTCTCACTTGCCAGTGTGTAGGTACCCCAGTTGGTAACTTAAACAGATTGTCATATTTCATCAAAATTTGATCCATAGATTTTTTCTGCAGTGTTGTGGTGTTTGTGATGGTGTGGGAATTATAAACAGGTTTCCTTTCTTCTTCAGAATGAATCATCAATAAAATGAATGTTCCCATTTTGGCAACTAACCTCTTACATTGCTTGGCACTAATCAAAGAGGTAGTGTATGCAGGGCTTACCTCTAGTATTCGGTATTTCTGCTCACATAATCTGATGGTCATGCTGTGAGGCCTGGACTCATAAACACCATGTTGCTGGTACATATATGGTTGTCCCAACAGAACATCACAAACATCTAAGGGAGCCACATCACAAATTACATCATCTTTGAAAGGCTTTATGGAGTATGAAAGGCGACACTGGTGGTGCACCTGGATATCTCTTCCTTGACTAACCCATCCCATTGAATAGGGTTGCGGGTGGGTTGTTGTTTTCAGATTCAGTCTCTTCACAGTCTCTACTGATATTAGGTTCTTTTGACTTCTGCTATCAACAATAAAGTGCAGAGATTTTCCTCTAACCCACATTTGTGAATGGAACAATCTCTCCTCATCCTCCCGGGGCAATATCCTTGTAGTAGCTACCATGGCATATGGATCAGCCTCAATGACCTATTCGTGATTTCCTTCTGTGCATGTTTCTGCCACCTTAGATTCTGCCTTGTCTTCATGTGTCTCCATCATTAAGCTTTTGATGGTTCTGCAATCTTTTGTATTATGCAAGGGACTCTTATGAAATTCACACCACATACCATTTTCTTGTGTCTTCTTCATACTCCATGTGTTTTTTGTGGGTGAATTGGGAGAGGGTTCCTTAGAGGTTTGTTTCCATGTAGTTTTTCCACCTTCACTCTTCTATCTGTTATTTGTGAAATTATCTCTCCCTCCTTTCTGTTTTAATTTCTCCTCAATTTTGGTAGCAAATTTATATGCACTAGGTAAAGTCTCTATATAAAGGAATTCCATTTTGGTTTGGATGTAGCTATGGAGTCCACTCTGATATTTTAAAACTGGGTGCTTCTTAGAATCTTTGATGCCAAGCTTTGTTGTTAAGGCATGAAACATATTAGTATATTCCCGAACAGTTTGGTCCTTCTTCTGTCAAAGCAATTGCCACTACATATATTTCTGTTCATATGTGTCAATAGGAAAATATTCTTCCTTTATGTGCTCCATGAATTCTCCCCATGTGGGTTTTTGGTCAAAAATAAAAGTGCTGCCATTTTCTGTTGCCTTGGATGCTAACTTTGCTTCCCACGAATCTTTCACATGGTTTTCATCTTTCAGGAGGGCAAAAGTTATCTTCTCTTCATCTGAAAATTGATTGATAGAGAAATATCTTTCCAGTTTTGAAACCCAATCACCAACAACATCTGCATCGATCTTTCCTTGGAATGTGGGTATATTGAAATTCACTTGCACCTTGAATGGTGTATGCCCTGTGAATGGTGGGTTTGCTTGTGACCCATGACTTTCCAACATTTGCTTGAACTGCTCCATCATTTCTTCACGTTGTTTTGCTAGTGCATCTTCAACTAATGTTTTAATGTCATCATCTATCTATAACTTACCCATCTGCGATTGTGCACGTCTCAAAGGAAGGTAGTCTGAAGGATTCCTTGTTTCCAAGCCCAATCTTTGATATGTTGATTGCGTGTGATATGACATACAGGAGCGAACTTGCTTTGATACCACTGATCTAAATTATGGATTCGGATGACAACACTTGAGTGAGAACCTGTGGTATTGTAAATTTTGTTTACAAGAACCAGAAATCATCAAATTGAAGCAAGCCAAAAAGTAATCTATTTCATTCGAAAATACAACATATAGAAGTTCATGAGATTCCAAGGGTCAGAGAGACCTCTTGAGAATCGAAGCCCAATAGTCACATTTGTTTATTACATAATAAAATCTAAAAACTACAAAATTTTCAAAAAAACTATATGAAAATTTATCCTAACTTCGACTAGACATAACTTTCTACTCAGGACTCCAAGAGATGTAGAACCACAATTGAGAGAGGATAGCCGAGGCAAGGGCTAAAAATGCCCTTAAGACCTTCAAAATTGCAAAATACTAACATATAGATAAACTAAACTAAAAAAAATATACAATTCAAAAATTCTTCTCATCATTGAACCAGTCATTTAGAAGCCAACAAAGAGAAGGTAGCATGTTATATTAATTTCTTGGAACCAAGAATACAAGAAGAACTAGAATTAGTAAGAGTCTATACTATAGAAGGCACTTACCAATTTTTCTAGAAGATAAAAGAAAGAATAAACAAAATATTTGAAAACAAACAAAGAGGAGCATGCCATTGTGGAGAAAAAACATAAAAATGAAGAAAATAATTCAAAAAAATGAACACTAAGGCAGCACTAAAAATCAGAAATTGGATAATGCATACAATTCTAAAGAGAAAAAATTTAGTGGAAGAGAAAGATCTGGTAGAGGATATGGAACAAGAGGCTTCCGGGCCATAAAGCTTATGAGTACCCTCACGAAGGAGGAACAAGAAGAAGATGCGAAAATTACCCTATAGCGGAAAATGTTAATTTAGAAGATGCACATAATGAACCAGCTGAACAAAAGAGCTCTGCTAAGTGCAAATAATGAACCAGCTTAACAAAAGAGATTGTTTAAGACAAGATCAAGTGTGAAAGGAAGGTTTGTAATGTCATAAGAGACAGTGGAAGCATTAATAATCTCGTATTTGAGGAAGTAGTGAGAAAACCACAGCTATAGAAGAGAAGGCACCCACATCGATATAATTGCATGGGTAAAAGATAAAAAAATCTTTTGGTCAGCGAACAAAGTTTGGTAAAATTTAAAATAGGAGGCTATCATTAAAATTTTATGCAATATTATACCCGTACATGTTTGTCATATTTTTTTGGAAAGGCCTTGTAAATTTGACAGAAAGGAAATCCCTCAACCTATAGTAGTGGTTAAATTCAGTTAAATGAAGATACTATGAAAAAAAAAGAATTTAGGAACACATTCAGATGAAATATTATTTTGTGGTATATTTTAATATTTTTAGTTCTTTTATTTTGAAGGATACAACTCTTTTCAACTAGCTTGATTCCAATAAAATATGTTTGAATTCTTCAATTAATCATTAAAGAATTGCAAGTAGTAGCTATCGCAGAAGCATTTTTTGATAAAGTTGATATGGTATTAACACCTACAAAAGTGTCCATGTAATATGTACATACTGGTGTAATGAAGCTAGCAAACTAAACAAGAATGGTTACCAATAAAATCGTTTTCCCACAACAATTCAGAAATTATTAATAATAGCTAATCTCTCGACCCTTTAAGGAAAGGTAGACCCTAAGTGACCTAAAGTTTACATATTTCAGTATACTGCAACACAAACGATATGCAAGACTAGAGTTTGATTGTAAGCTCATGCCCCTGTTAAATATTTGTTTAAGGTGACCATTAAGACCATACATAGTGGGCTCTTGTTATGATGATTAAGATCCTTAGTGGGTCAATGGTCTTGCAAGTTTTGTGCATCTACTAGGGACATAGGCATGTGAAATTTATCTGTTGAAGACAGAAACCCTCTTTGTGATTCCATCAGGGTTCAGTTAATAGGTACATTTAGACAGAGAGCCTAATAAAACAACCCTTAATGCTGGCCAGTGAAACAATCTATACAGACAAATATTAGTACTAAGTTCTTTTATTCCATTCACAAATAGAGGAAGAAATGTTCAACCCATTCATTTTGAGAAGTGTAGCTATTGCAGAATAGGTGCTTATTTTCAATATCCATCCAAATTCCCAACCAGAACAAAGAAGCATAAACATAATCATGTTTATGTTTATAACAAAGAACTAACCTTAGCTATTACAATCAGAACAAAGAAACATAAATATGCACAAGAAACAGAACTATGGTTTTTCTTTTTATAAACATGTGTCTATTTTGAAATATTCAAAACAAAAACACATATAATAGCATTTTGTTCGCATGTACAGCATTGTAAAATAATAAATAAGATGATCCATGAGCTATGTATGCTCTACAACAGTCAAACTCGTGCACAACAATAAAAGATTAGATTCGCTAAAGTCAAGCATTAGCCTAACTCTACCAAATGCCCATACCTCAAATCCGAAGGTGTTTAGCCAACTTAAAAAAAATATGTAGTTGCTTCACCTGCTTCCATAAAAGATATGGAACCCTGCTTTTTCCTTTGTCATAGCATTCACGACCCATCTCTAGTGTTTACACATTACCAATTCAAAATTCCAAGTATAATCCCATTCACCATTGGAAATTGGAAACAAGATGTTACGCAATTTAACTCGAGCAACATAAAATGAGCAGCATCACAATAATCCTAGCTCTGCTATGGGTGTTTACGCATTGTTTTCAGCAGGTGCTGTTGACAGAATTCAGGGGCTTTTGGATAAATAAAATTCAATTTTCAATTTTTTTTTTGATCTTTCTATATTAAAATTGGTTGGGGATAATATTAAATGTGATGGCAAAGTTAAAAGAAAAAAAATTCTAAACTAATTGATAACTATCAATTGGATAACTTGAAATATTCACCTTCAAACCTTGTCTATTATATCTACCTGCCAAATGGCAGACCTTTGATAAGATATAAGATTAATATTGTTCATGCAAGCTGCTCTTACAATTGTTCATAAGTATTTAAGGAAAAGTAATTCTTTTATTTATACATGACATAGATGCATACATCTAAGTCCCAGCCCAACCTACACAATTTCTATCATGGTCATCTAGAGGCGGTTGTTTTTAAATTCAAGAATATTGGGTAAATGAGTAAGGGTGCCACATAAAGATGTATCGGGATAAATGAGTAAAAGTATCATATAAATGGACTTAAATATTCATGTTCGAGTAAATTATAAGATTAAATATTGTTAAACATAGACATAATAGCATGTGTTCTATTAATTAAAAGGAAATATGGTTATAAGTAGTAAAAAATATAGGTTTTATTAATTGAATTGGAGAAAATATAGTTAAAGATAGACATAAAGATGCAGCTTCTAATAAATGATTAAAAGAAAAAATATGATTAATGGTTGTGCCAAAAGAAATCAATAAAAGTATATTTATAAAAATTTAGTTGCATATATGTGTGTAGAAATAAATGTGTTCTACATAATGAACAGTTCCAATTAGAGTTAGTCACATAGATGTACAAGTCTATAGAACTGAATGTGTTTGACAAAATGAACAAAGATCTAATATGTAAATAAATTAGAGAAAATATGATTAAAACATTTGTTTAGAAAAATAAATAAAGATGCATGTTTAAGTACATAATATATGAATAATGGTACAATGTGTGTATAGAAATAAATATGTGAAAAAATGAATAGAAGTACTATTATATTAATCAGATTATTATATCAATTATAAAATTGAATAAAAATAAATAAATAATCTGGAAAACAAATAAAGATACAATTTAAAAAAAATTATATGCATGACAAGATAGAGAAACAAATAGAGCTAGATATTAACATATAATAAGTCTATGGTAGGAAAAAGAGTATGATTATATAGGAAAAAATGGATAAAACATTAAAAAAAAGAATAAATCTGGATATAGGTATATAAAAATATTGAGACGGACAGCAGGAATAAGAATATGACTAGAAAAAAATAGATAAAAATACAAGAAAAAAATAGATTAGGATATTAGTATATAAATATATTAATAAGATTTACAGTTACCAAACTATTTTCTAGGACAAGAATGAAAATACGATTATTTTTTATATATATAATTATAAAAAAAAAATGTGATTTTGAAAATGAATTACATAAATCTAAGAAAAACATAATACCAAAACAAATTATATTAAGATGTCCGCACCGGCACAGCCTATTAGCGAACACCAGCATAAACCCTCCGAAGTGCGAAGTTACTTTAAAACCCTGAGAAAATAGTGCATTGACAAGGAACTTTCGGAAGTGACGTATATAATAAAGTTTCGACTAAATGAGAGATTATGGTTTAACCGTGGATTAACTTGACAGTGATATACCATTACGGGAAACTTGTATGAGTTTTTATTTTTCATTGAAATATCCAGAAATTTGGATAAGTAAATGTGCAAATTAGGGTTTTCATTTTAAGGCGCGCTGTATTTGATTAGGGCTCCCCAAATTAAATGTGAGATTTACAGTGAAGTGACTGGTAATCGGACGTTCCATGCGGCAACCAGGAAAGGTGTTAGAAAGATTTAATGTGTGTTGTTAGTGTTGAAAGACGGGAAAAAGTTGATGCAGTGCGCTTTCGCAGGTGCGTACAACTGGAATTTGCTGTGCATTGGAAATGGTTCATAGGGTTAAACATGCATTAATTTGACAGTGATTTACAATTACGGGAAACTTGTATTAGTTTTTCTTTTAAATATCGAGAAATTTGGATACCTGGAGTAATGACGAGTTCTGATAGGAAAGTAATTTCGCAAATTAGGGTTTTTATTTTAAGGCGCCGTTTATTTGATTAGGGCTCCCAAAATTAAATGTGAGATTTACAGTGAAGTGAAAGGTGTTGGAAATTACAGGATTTAATCCATTCTTAAAAAAAAATGTGGGTTGTTACAAGAATCTCGGATTCGTTCTTCCAGTGAAGTGAAAGGTGTTAGAAATTACAGGATTTAAACGATTCCAATAAAGATTTATTATTAAAGATAAAAGATGCATCCAGTGGCGCTCTATTATTTTTAATATTAAAGATTTATTTTTTAAAATAGAGAGGATGGATATGGAAAAAGTTCTCACATCTTAATCTAATAAAAATATCATATTAAGATTTATCATAATTTTTTAAATTATTAGACGATGAGTACTAATAGTTGGTTTTGTAATATTATAATATACATTCGAGGAGTACGATCCTAAAGGTTTGGAGAAACTATTACTAGATAATTGTCATATTTTTCTATGTCCACACTCACCTCCAAAAACCCAATTCTGATTTTTTTTTTTTTCCTATTAGTGGATAGACAATCTTGATCATTTGTGTAAGAAGAAACTATTAATCAACTACTTAAATAACTTTTTATGGGAAACCCTTTGTTACCTAGATAATTGTTAATATATCTTAATATCCCTTTGAAACCCTTTCTTCATTTAATAATTTATTGTGTTGTTCATTTTTTTAATGTTAAAATTAAATGTGAGGGAATGTCTTATTATAGGTACATGATGATTAAGAGCACCCTCTTGGGGAGAGAGGACCAAATTTACCTTATTTAATCTAATCCTTATGTATAGAATTGATCATATGATCATATGTGCAAATAATCCTTATGTATAGAATTGATCATATGATCATATGTGCACATGTTTCACCAATATGATCTATTTGTCTAAATATGCATGTCAATACAATATTGGTCACAAAATATTATTTAGGTGTCATGTATTCTTCTGTCCTTTCTTCCATGATTTTCTAATAACATTTGCCATCCATCTCTACTAAATCATCTTTCCACTCCTTTTTTTTCATGAGATTTGGCCTCTCACAATTTGACCTAGTCCATAAAAATTATTCAAGAACATGTACATTATTCTTCATATTTACAAATCTATATTGAAAATATCATGGAAATGGAATATTTCCATTTGCTTCCTAGTATTCACCTCTTTATCCATTCTCACCACCTCATTTGTATGCGTATCTCTATCATTACCAAAATTAGAAAATTAAAATATTGCCCCCATGATTTCCTTTTAAATTACCATTACAGTGTTTTCCTCTTTCTCACCATCTACAACATATTCATATTTACTCTCAACTACAAATTTATCTTACATCTCTCATGTGTCCTATTAAGGATAACTCACAAGAAGGATTGGAAGTGAAGATCCTAAATAATTTTCTAAATCTTGCAATCGCATGTTTGCATCTATCCCTAGAAGGAAAATTCCTAGATTATATACCTAAAGTTGAACAAGTTAGAATTTGGGATGGTGAAATTTGAAACCTTAAAGGTAGCGTTAATATTAGAACTATGGTTAATGGTTTTCTATGATTTTGTTTTGTGACTAAAAAGGACATCACAAAAATTGTGACATGGGGTCCATGGGCTTTGGATAGAGGGTTTAAAAATATTATCTTCATATGTAAGTAGAAGCCAAGATTTATCCCTTTCACAAACTTGGGGTTTGTAGCTCTAATTTGGATTTGATATTTTACATTCAAAATTTTGAGCCATTAAATTTTCATGGTATTGCTAGCTCTTTTTGTTGCTATTAGCAGTCAATAGAGTAAAACAACATAAATCTCATTTAGTTTTTGCTAGAATGTGTATGAATGTTGTTAAATCATTGTTTCACCCTTTCACCAATCTAAAATCTATTTGTGGGATGAAATCAACCTATTGAACTTGAAACTGCTATGGATCTATGTTGTAAATATGGTCACCTATTTGACTTCTCTTAAAAAATCACAAAAAATAAAAAAGGAAAAGGAGAAAAGACATCTAATTTAAAGGATAAAATAGATGAGAATATAGTGAAACGAAAATCCCTATCTCAAAGGGTCTTGAGGAAGGAGTTGCGCAGAATCCTAGCAATGATAGCTTAGATAAAGGAATTAGATAAAGGAATAGATAACACTCTTTCCCTAAATTTTTTGCAGCTAAGGGACTACTCAAAGGAAAAATAGATCTCATATTGGCATGAAAATAAATGGAGCTATTACAAATAAGGAAGCAACAAACAATAATATTGAAACACAATAGTTTGCAAGAGGACACAAAGAAAAATCAAAGGAGATTTATATCAAGATATCCTCATAAGTCTTTTAAAATTTAAATCATGGGAAAAATATTAAGATCCATAGGTGCCTCATCTAATGTTTATTTCATTATCAATCTAAATATTTCTTTAGAAGAAGCTAAAAGTACTATTGCCTAGATTTTGGATGATGGATAAATAGAACAAAAATACTAGTTCCTCTTTTCTTACCCCCTCCCAAATACAAAGAGCACAACCTAAACACCCATAGAATAATGTTCCTAATCAATTGTCAAGGGTTATTAATTCTCAAGATAGTACAAATTTTGAAGATTCGTTATCACTTCTTTGTTTTCTTGTAAAGGAAATACCTCCCCCAAATTGAAATAACTAGATGAAAACAAATATGAAGAATGGATTGAAGTGAATGGAAAATTAAACAAGAAGATAAAAACATATATGGGTGGAGAAAATAAGAAAATTAGAACCTCACAAAGAGACAAAAAGGCTCATTATGTACCCTATGATGTTACCTGAGTAAAAAAATCCTATAAATTTTTTCAAGGTTAAGAAAATAGAAGAAATAAAAGCCTCTTCGTAAGGGGTCTACCCTTTACAATATCAGAAAGGTTCTATTGATGTCTATATTTCTTAGTCATCATGAAGATGATTCATTCTAACATTCAAGGAATTAATATTCCTTTTAAAATAATATCATCAGAAGTTGTAGAGTAGATAAAAAATTTGATATAATTTTCATCTAGGAAGCTAAGATGATAGAGTCTATATTTGCCTATATTGCCAAAAACATATGAGTAGGCGTTGCGTTTTCTATTAGATTAATTGGCAGAGCTTCATGAGGCATACCCATATTTTTTAATCCCTCTAGGGATAAAGGTATAAATTATTTCAGTTGTTAAGTAGTCTATTTGTAGTTATTGAAGATCTCAAAAACTCTTCTTATGGAACCTTCTCAAAATTTATGCTCCTAACTCAAGGATCGCTAGAAAAAAACTCTAGAACTTCTTTCTAGACTTTATGAATGAGATACTTTGGGATAAATGGATTCTTGGTGCAAAATTCAATAATTATTTGTTTCCCTTAAAGAAAATAAGGTCTTAGTGAACAACTCTCTAATAGTATGGTGTACTTGGCATAATTAATCTTTAATAATCGTCTCATGGACAAGAACTATTTTTTGAATGGTAAAATAGATGATAGTGAAATAATAATAATTAGAATAATATTTGTAGATTCTCAATCTTTATCAACTCAATTATCTTGCCACTCTTGATTTGACAGGTATGGACTTAGAACTAGCCTACCATACAAATTTCAATGGGTGCAAAATAGGATAGGCCAACTAGGTTCAGAATACCCTCTTTCAATCACATTAGAGAAAGAAACCATCAAGGGATGAATATAATTGACTAATCTCCTATCCAAGAGACTCAATTTACTATTTATGCTCTTAGGCTTTCTATTCCTATACTGCTTGGAAATGATACCAAAGGTTAGGGTTTTAAAATTAAATTTGAAAATGAATAATAAAAATATATATAATATGCAAATCAGATATGGAAGCAAAATAGGAATGAGATAGTGCACCTATGATTCAAATTTAAACTATTTGTATAGAGATTGGGTCAACCTAAGAAACTTGTTCCTAAGATTGATAAATTGATTGAGATTCTATATCTAGGTCCTAGAAGATCTATTATAATTTTGAGTAAAATCTAAGCTAATTTTGAGTGATGTGGGGTGTCTACGTTGCCTTGCTCCCAATACTAGGGTACTTCGTGTGATTGGGTCCCCATAAAAGTGGCTTAAATTTTAGATTTGAGCCCACTACAGTGTTAGGATTTTTTATTTTTATTTTTTTCTAAATTAGATCTAGACCTATAATCAAGCCTACAACATAGAAAAATGGTGAGTGTGGGGCTATATAGTTCTTTTCCTTAGTTAACTATCTATTTTGGTGATTTCCACCCCATTAAATGGCCAATATTGAGATTGGAATTGTGTGTGCTCTTGAATCGTAAGTGTTTCTATGATTGCTATGAGACATAAATGAATAAAAATAACCTAGAGATCTACTAAAATTTATTAGAGTAAAACCATAAATGATATTGTCAATGAAATTGTATGAATCACATGAATTGGAATAATGGAACTCAAATTTGAAGCTTGTGTGTAGAAACATGAGAATGACATGAAATAATTCTAAACATAAAGGGAGAGGTACAATAATTAGTTAGTAATTATTTATTATCCTTCAACATCTCTTGAAGCTTCCATATTGATTATAGATTGGAGTCTTGATGTTTGATATTTTTTCTTTGATTTTTTGAGCTTCACCTTATAGGATGTCTTCAAATTATAGAGCTAGTCTTTCAAAATTGTGTCATCTATAAAATGAGGTGAGATAACTTGGGTTTATACCTAACCAAAAATTTTAGGGTATAAAACTCAGAATAGGTTGACATAATATAATAATTGAAAATTGGACACCTAAGTCATAAGTTGTGAATCTTAAAAGATGTGCCACTAAAACTCAAGTTCCAATGAAAAATCTACCTAGGTGGGAAAATGAAGCACTTGACCATTGGGCACCAAAAAGAAGGAAAGTTACAATTTATAGAACACTCTAGGGTGGTTATTTTTCAAATGAAAGAGGTGAACTAAGGTTTACAAGGGAATACAACCATGAGTAGAAATTGTGTCCCTAGGTTGTAGGGTATTCTTAAAGATTTAATTTTTATTCTAATTATTTAACCCCATGTGGCTATAGCATGTAATTTTCTAAATATTATAGTTCTAATTTCATTTAAATAATATAAGGAAGGTGCTTCTTTCTTTTATTTTATGTTTATTTCTTTGTTGTTCTTTTGTATTTGGCTTTTTAAGAGGAGTACCTTCATTAGGTTTGTGGGTGTTGGTTGGGATTGTAGAGTGGTTATTTTTAATATGTTTTGGGGAATTTAGTGAATGTTTTGGAACATTTATAGGTAGTCTATTGTGGGTTGACATAGCTATTGATGATCTATATTAGTTGTGAATGCTTCTATTGGTTGATTTCTTAATTGGGGTTTTTGTGTAGGGTAATTTGAGTTTTTTTTTACTCCCAGGGGATTTGCATGGTCCCTATTTGAGATTATTCCTTGAATAAGAATATTCTATTATAATAAAAACAAGTTTTTCCTAACTCAAGTGTTTCAGCCTTTGAAGGTGAATGGATGTCTTGCAAGGATCCAACACAAGCCAATGCTTATGATTCAACCTTATTTTATGGATGTGGATGTCAATTATTTTACAAATCATGCCTTGATTTGAAATTTCATTAGGATTTTAGTTTCACTACCCTTTTTGAAATCATGGGCTCATTGCATAGGGAATTAAGAGAGAAGAATAGAGGAGATGTTAGATACAAATAGCTATTTTCTTATGTTCATTTCCATGCATATAAAACAAAACCAAGGATTTTGAAGGGGGGCTTATTTTTAATAATCAAGTTGGTCTATTCATTAAGTCGTGGTATTTTGGGTTCAACCCTATGGATGAGACTCCATCAAGGGTTCTAGTTTATAGGTGACTTACATGGTTCATGCTAGAGTTTTGGAAAAAATACTTATTTCACTTGGTTGTATTGCTACTTAGAAAATCAATGGGCCAATTTCCACAAACTATAACAAAAAGCAAATCACATATGCTCAATTTTGTATTAAAATTGAAGTAAATCCTTACTAAATTCAATGAAAATTTTATTGGTATCCACCTCTTTGATATTGTAGATTGATTATGAAACTCTTCTACTTTTCTATGAGATTTGTCATGAATATGAGTATTTGTAGAGGATAACTATTAAATATAATAAATACTAAAGGGACTTCAATGAATGAGACATCACATTTATTGCCTAAATAATGTAAAGGGAAAGAACCTATGATGGAAGATAAATAGGGATTTATCCTCATCAAAGACAAGAATAAAGGAAGAACGTAGAAGAGGACTCTAAGAATAGGTAGACAGATGATGTGCTAAAAAAATTTGATGAGGTAGAATATTTAGATCACTTTGAAGAAATTCCTACAAATTTTTTTATTGGTCAATAAACTATATGAATAGAACAATTTATTTTTGAGAATGGTTACAATATTCTCATTGTTTCAAAGGGTTGAGGCCTAGATAATCAAATGGATAGAGATATTCCCTTGTTTATTTCTAGTGAGTTATAGATATGTTGGTGTAAATAGGTGAAAAAAATTACTAGTTTTAGGTATTCTAGTGACTTATATTGATAAGGATGCCAAGGACTTTAGTAAAATTAACGAAACCTAGCCTAAATGGGAGTTACAACAAAATGATGACAAAAAGAGTAATCATAAGAAGCCTCCTATGGTGGGTAGGACGAAATATTGAGATAAAGAAAAATTAATATGAGACATTGGTTGAGTATAGTGTAGTGAAAACCATTTATTACCATTTATCTCAACCTAAAAAATGATATTTCTCTCATGGAATGTAAGGAATATTAATAGGATCCCTAAACAAAAGATATTTGATATTTGATCCCCTTTCATTCTCCAGATATCCTCTTCAACCATGAGAACAAGATGTTTGTGAAAGGTATGTTGAGCCTGGCTTGTAGGAATTGTGCTAGAGGCTAATGTCAGTGCATTGAGGCTAATGTCAGTGCATTGGGGCTTAAGGCAACTCAAATGGCATCACTTTTATTTAGGACAAACTAAGATATTCTCTTATATGGTTGATTTATAGTAGATCTTCTATGTCTATGGCTACCTCAAATTTAGAATTTGGTAAAGCTAATCTCCTTACCAATGTTTATTCTTTAATTAGTATCTATGGAAGCCCATTCTCTCGTTTCATATTGATTTGGTTAGATCCCTAGATTCATATCCTCCTTGGATGTTCATAGGTGATTTTGACATTTATTTATTTTCTGGAGAAAGAGAGGGGAGGTTCTATCAATATTGAGCATTATTCCAAGCTCATAGATATAATATATATCTTTTAAAATTTATAGACATAAACCCATCTAATATATTTTTTATTTGAAATAATAAGAGGTGGGGGAAAATTCCATCTTTGAGAGATTAGATAGGTTCTTTGTGTCTATTTTTTGGGCTGCGGATAGTTGGAAAACTAGATCGGATATTATTAATTGTAAAGGATCAAACCATTATCCAATCAAACATTCAAATGCTTTTTTTAAAACATCTAGAAGTCCCTCTTTCAAATTCCAAATTATGTGACATTGAGACTCTTATTTATAGGATTTTATATTAGATTCATGGTGAAAAGGCATGTGTTGCATTCGCTAAAATAATGTACTCATTTGCCAAGAGGCTCCAATATGTTAAGTACATAAAGAAGGCTTCTAGAAGAAAAATTCTTGTATTGACTAGTTAGAGTAAGGAGATAGAAGCACTATTTTTTTCACAAATATTTTAAGGATAGGAAGCAAGACAATCTCATTAACTCTCTTAGGTATTTTGAAGGTAATCAACTCTCTTTTTTTAGGATAATTTAAAGAGAGATCATTCGTTACTATTCAAATCTATTTATTGAAGATACCCCTTTGGCAATGGATGAAGAAAAGAGGGGGAATATTTTCTTATGTTTTAATGCTTTGGTTTACGTCAAAAAACTTATTTAAAATTAAATATAAAATAAAAATGATGCAATTAATTAACCAATTAATTTAAAAATATGAGATAGGAATGTTGTGATTAATTAATCAATGCAACAAAATAAGAAATAAATTTTATAATAGACTCCATCTATATTAGAAATATATTCTTTCTCAAGAGACCCAAATCCTTGGTAGAGAGATCTTGCATCTTTCCTCACAAAAAGGTGAAAATGTGGTTGTGTGTATGTTCTTGCATCTTAGGAAGTGCTTGTAATTACACAACAACGCTTAATATTAGTATCTTTCAAACTCATCAATCAATGCAACCCCAAGGTGTTTTGTGATACCTTCCTAGGACTCTAGCATCCACAATGGACCTAAGTTCCTAGATAGGGCTTTGGTACCCATCTAGGACTCTGGCACCTTGGAGGGACATGGGTGCCTATCTTGGACTAGGGAAACCCAAATTGATTTGTGGCACACCTAGGGACTATGATGTTGGGTTGGTAGGCCCTAATTTGGCCTAGTGTTCATAGTTATAGTAAAATATCATTATTTTTAGTAAGATCTAGGTTATTTTTCAATTTCACTAATAAAGTGGTTTTGCAAAATGCAGTTTCTAATATTCTATTCCAAGTATTGATATATTGGGGGCTTCATTGAATACTTTTGGGATTATCTTTTTTCATCATTTACTTTTGTTTCGTTAACTTTCATATGCACCTAATGTTATATGATTGCTAAAGTGCAGGCTAAATGTAGTGTCGTAAATTGTATCCCTTTGCTAAGGGTGTCCAATTCCATGCTTTCTTAGCACTCATTTTAGTGTCTCATTCTAGAATACAGTATAGGACTTCAAAATGCATTTATTTAATAATTAATTTAAACATGGGTCCTTTCTTAATTCAAATCTCAATAAAATATTACATGGTCCCTTATATAATGGGTGTATTTTTTAATACTCTAAACTCCTCATTTATCACCTAGCTAGGCCCTATTTTATCATGTGCGGCCTTTCATATTTTACCCCAATCTCAAAACTAAATTTATATTTAATCCTAGCCTCTTCTCAGTATTTAATGCCTCAAGGTTAAATTTAGGCCCACATTGGGGGACTAGACCATATTAACCTAGTCTTGGGACTAGACCAATCATATTAACCTAGTCTTGGGACTCGGCCAATGAAGGCAACCAGCTCCCCAATATTTTAGCTCAAATTTGAACCACATAATGGCTAGATAGGTTAAGTGGGAAATACCAAAAACATATGAATATGTATTTGGCCAATCATAGAACTTTTTCAAGGCTTCTAAGGTTCTCAATTTTGAGTTTGAAACTTAATTAGAATGATTTCTTTAGATGAAAACTTTAATATCTTCCAAATGATGCAACAAATTGGTAGAATAATTTCACCGATTATTTTATTTATCAATTTTACTTCTTGGGGTTAGTTCCCATGTTGACAAAAACCCAAATAAGTCAACTTATTGAAAATAGCACATGAATATTTTCTATTTTTCCAAGCTTCTAAGTGTCCTACACCTTGTAAGTGTCATCACCGGCTCCAAAAAATCTAATGAAAGCTATTCAATAAAAGAAAAATACATTATTTTTAAGGTGATACAAGATTTCCCTTAACCACTAGATGCTCCTACATCATGACCCTATATAATGGAAGAACCGTACACAATGGCATGTCAAGAGATAATCATATGGAGATAAATGTAGGTAGTGCCTCTCAACCCTATCTAACGTAGCTTGATCACTTTCCAACAATGCTATCTCCCATCTTTCCGCTTAATGTGAATGTAATGTAATAAATATTTTATTAATTTAGTGGGATCCTTAGTAGTGATATGGATTGATTATTTTATTATGGATGGTTATATGGAAACCGATCATTTTATTATGGATGGTTATATGGAAACCGTTACATCTTGGTTTACCATGGAGGAATTGAAATTCAAATTAGAAATCAAGGAAAGATGAATATTATTCTTCTTGGTTTCTAATATATGGGAATGAAATTAAATTCAATTTGGTGGAAGAAAAAAGAAGCATGTTCAATTTCATTTCTAATTTTCAGGTTTAAGGTGAATTTTGGAGAGTTTGAAGGAAGTTTTTTGGGAAACCATTTGCTGTTAAAAATACACTATTGTTGTAGGTCTATGATCATATGCATATAAGATTGGAGAGTTAAATTGTGAAGCCAATATCCCTCAAAGTTGCTCACAATTTCTAGGATAATTTCTATGAGTTTTCTTGAACAATTTTGGAGTTTGAATCCATCAAATTTTCCGTTCTAGATGATATTGCTTGAGTATTTTGGAGTGTGCTTTAGATGGTTATTGAGGGGAAAAGCAGTTTGGAATGATGTAGTAATAAGTTAATAGAGTTTTCTCTTTGTTATAACAATTCTCCTAATTCGTTACATGAATTTCGGTGTTTAAATAACATTATTTGTTCAAATCAGATTAGCATAAGTTTTAAAGTTAGTTTCAGTTGTTTGTTGAGGACTAGTATAACCCTATATATTACTCATAGACCTAGATTATAAATCTGGTTGTTAATCATTGGACCTCCTCCTATTTATGTGAGAGGGCTTGAAACAAGAAATATTACCTCTTGAAGTCAAAATGTTTTAGAATTAAAAAGCAATCTCTAAGAATCATTAGCCACATAAGGAAATACATAAACAACAGAATTTATATAGAGGTGATGAATATCTCCTCTAATTTCATAATAGCTTGATAGATTTTTAAAAAATTAACATATTTTTCAAGGAACATATATAACAAACATAGTATTCATGACAAATACAAATGTTTGTCTGAGTGCAATGTTGTATGAGAAAGTTCTTCATTGTGGAAGAGGAATCCTTAGGCCTTAATGTAATTGTAATCTAGTATACATTGATAATGGATGAGCCTATTATTAAACTAGACATGTAAATGGCAACACAAATTTGAAAATAGAAGCTCTCTATGTACCTCCATATATATTTGAAATAATTCTTTAAATCTAAATACCAATATTTACATTGTTTATTTTTAGGAGAGATTGTAGAATCCCTTTGAGTCTGGAAATGCATCTCCTTGATTTCCTATGAAGCCCTTTGAATTTGGCCCCTAGAAATGCTTCTCCTTGATTCCCCATGAATACCCTTTGATTGTACGCCCCCTAGAAATGCATCTCCTTGATTCCTTATGAAAAATTATTCATGACCTGTGGTGAGATTGGATCTAAGAGCTCTCTATGTCTACTAATGAATTCCCACTTATTGTTCCCTTTGGATCTCCATGCTTCATATCATCCCCGATTTTCCATCTGAATCTTTTCTTTTGAATGAAAGCGCACTAAAATATTCTATTTGTCTTTAAGTCACTAACCTCTATTTCAGCTTCCTACATATCACTCTATATACGTGGTTACTTGCCCGCAAAGTGGTACATATGCCTTGGCACATGTCAAGTTATTTGTCCCGTGTAAGAACTACTAAGGCACCTTGGTTGCATTTCACACTTGCTATCCCCATGCGAGTCAATGCAATTCAACTTTGGTCATAAACTTTCATGCTAAAGAATTAAATGTCTGAAGTTCCTAGCACCATAAATGTTTAAAATTAAACTTTCTTGATGACCTTGCATCTGATAGGTCTTCCCATTCGTTGTCTGCTGAACTTTAATTTCAAGTAATTTAAATACTTCTCTATCAGTTACAAAAGTTTGAAATTTAGACTAACCATCACATTCATTAAACCCGAGATATGTATCAAACTAAGCAGTTCTCATCCAATGACATTTTGCGTGTGATGCTTACAGCCATCCTCAGGCCCAATATCATTATATCTTCCGATTTGGCAAGATGTTCATGTCTAGTTGGATGAAGTCTTTTAAGCTTAGTATCCCATAGAAGTGTGGAAAATTAATAATATAGGATTTAGATAGTTTAAACATTCATATATGGTAGGTCAGACTGTTTTACAAATTTTTTAATTATTTTAATCTGAAAATTAAGGTCATATAACTTTAATCTTAAATGAATTATATTTCAAACCTCTTTGAATCCTAACAATAAATTAACCATAGCATTAAATGAATTTTTTTACATATAAGTCTAATTGATCCTTAACCCTAATTTAACTTTATCTAACCCTTGCCCTAATTAAATCCTTACCTGAACCATGTTTGAACTATAACCATAATTTAACTCTAACTCAAAAATTCTCCTAATTAAACTCTAACACTAACCTATAAATCTAACCCTAATTCAACTATAATCCTAACCTTATTTGTATAGTAATTGAATGTGCTTTTTTCAAACAATTAGCAAATAGAAGAGATTAATTAAAATAATCATACAATTAATTATATAAAATTATTTATTTGAGAAGCATCTCGAAGCCAACTATGGTCACAAATTTGAATTCCATATTAGGAACTTTGATCTCCACAATGAGAACTCAATGCTTTAACCAATAGAATACAACCTAATGAATATTTTTATTTTAAACATTATATTACTATTTTATTATTCTCTTGTTTTAATGTTGTAATGGTAACTACCAAGATTTTCACAATTAATTAATAATCAATTAATTTGCATCAAAATATTTTCATTAGATGTGTATATTGAAATAAATATGCAGGAAAAATAATGAAATCGATAATTAATCTCATTAATTTATGTAGAGAAATAAATATAATGCAGTTGATATGCTTATATACACATATAGATATAGTGGCATGGATGTTGCAAATAAAAGAAACACAATTATATTATATAACAATAATACAATTTCAACTATAAATTTAAAGATCTAAATAGACAATCATTAACAAAAAATTAACAAATTCATATGTAAGATAGAAAAAATAGAGTATCAAAAAGATAGGCAGATATTCAAATATAATTATAAAGATATATAGTTTTTTTGGAAAAAAATACAGTTAAAAATAACCAAAAATAACAAAGGCTTTGTTTTAAATTATCTATTATCAATTAAATGGTAGGCAGTTAGATGGATGCTCTGGTAAGATTTATTTTTACTAAAATCTATCTATAAACCCAATTTTGATCACCATTATCGAAAACAAAAGGAAAAATGTAGAGCTCCCTTCAAACCAAACAAGGGCAGTATGCAATTAGCATAACTCTGGCATTATGCACACCACCAGATGAGCAGGATGGCTCATCTGGTGAAATGCATAAATCAGCAGTTTGAATCAATTTGGCACACAGCTTTTGATTAGTATCAAAAGGAGCTCTACCAATATATTCCAATAACCTATTTGATTCTAACTTGTTTGAATAAGATTGGGTATTTACTAAATTGCATCCTTAAGACCTGTAAAATATATAAGGTATCACTATCAGTAAATGTTTATATTTCCTTATATTTCAGAGTGCTTACAGTGAAAGACCTTACATGATGTTAACCTTCTAGCTATTGTACTTACCTAAATAGCGCTACATATGGTTCTATACATTTATAGATCTTGGTCATACTATGTAACCTTGAGAATCTATGACCTAACATCATTAATCCCATAAAATATATAAAAAGACACACTGCAGGGAGGCATACCTCGCAATCGGTATACAGGAAAATTTCAATCCTTAGACTCGTAAACGGGTAATGTATATAGATCTATACGGAAATACCTATCACATAAAATGTTTTTGGTTAAAAACATAGTATCATTAACAGAAAAAATCAAAACAGATGCAATCACCTGCAAATTCTGTCATGCAATGCAATATACAGAAACGCATCGCAAGAAATAAAGTTGGCGTACCTCGCCGTTGGTACACGATTATGCAAATTTTTTCAACATAAACTTCAAATACCAATATAAATCCCGCGAAATTACTGAAAAGGGCTTGAGGTAGTTTACAACTTTACTGACAATTGCCCCGTTTTTTATAGAATGTATTCTCTTAGGGTTTCTCTACTACAACCTAACGAGTAACGGGAGACATTCCATGGTGTAATTGTGATATTGGAAATTGAATCCAATCAAATCTGAGAAAAATAGAGATGGATTCTAGTCTTAGTCGCATATGTATTTTGCGTTTCATGCAAAGATTGGGATTGCATTTATTTATATTAAAGATAGTAGACAAAAATATTACTTCAGATATGCTTTATCACAATTCAGAAGTTCCAAAGTGGGGACAGAGGACGATATTGGCCCTCAAATTGGTCCGTAGGGAGAAGAGGTGGGATCTGGTACTCCATATAGGGCGACAGCACACGAAAATCCTCCATGGGGTCAGCTTGACCTAATAACTGCACAAGGAAATCCTCCATGGGATCAGCTTGACCTAATGACTGCACACGAATATCATCCATGGGATCAACTTGATCATTAGTCCCTCCGGCATATGGTAGTATCGTGTGCGGGTCGAACGCGTTCGTAGCCTTCATGTCGCGAGAATCGAATGAAAAAGGGCGGGGCAGCGAGTCCACAGCCAGCGTAGCAGCGGCCATGATGTCGCATTTTGCAGCGTCAGGACGGCCCTTCAAATACAGGGAAGCGGCATTGTAAGCTCGAGCGGCCGTGTGTTGGTTATCATATGTCCCGAGCCATATTTTTATCTTCTTCTTTGAATCTCGAATTTCGGACACCCATTTCCCGCAACGCCTACGACGCACTCCTTTGCACTTCAACTCCCTGTTCTCAAATCCTTTCTTCAACTTCCCCGAATCCATACAAATCAATTGCTACCTTATGCTGCAACAATGTAAGGAAGCCTCCAGGCAATAAGGTTACTTAAACGCCATTAATATAGGGAGAATCCATTGTGTAATTGTGATATGGGAAATTGCAGAAACAATAAAGAAAGGTTGTTGTGTTACTCGGATATTTAATTTTGCTTGCTTGCTTTCATTAATCTAAGATTGGGATCGAATCTCAAAAAGGGTTCGTTGGGCCTTATAAATCTTGGGGCCTTATACATCCAACGGAATCCAATTCCAGAAGACGAGTCGTAGTGAGCATCGCGGGACTGAACAATAACAGAGTCTTCTCCTTACTCCACCCCCAACCCATTCATTTGGCTAGTTTCGGTGTATCCATTGAGAGATTTCGAGAAAAGTTGATGAATTACGCTATGAAAAGTGTCTAGAATTTGAATTTCCAAGATATCTTGGAAATGTTTGTCCACCGTTCCATCTTAAAAAGTTGAAACCTTATTGGTTGTGTATAATCATTTTGGGAAATAAATCTTCAAAAACATTAAATAAAATAAGGCTATTTAAAAAAATTAAATATATAATTTATATTTTGATAATTATTTGGTTCGTAAATTAAATATATATTATTCTCAATTTTTTTCTAAATTAGTGTTATATTTGCTTAGTTTAATCACAAAATTTATCCGTAGTCCAAACCACCACGGGGGTAGGGGTCCAGCAAGAATTAATTAGGTTTCTAGGGGTATGACACAAGATTCTTGTTTACCTTTATGTAGCACTAGTCTTCTATCTTGCAAAGTAGCTTTGTATACTTTGGAGTTGTTGGTTGCTTTCATTCTCGTTCCTCGTTAGTTGCTGTCATAACTATTGTGTTTCTTGTTTACAACAATCCAATTATTGATGCTCACTGATCTTTGTTTTAATTATTGGAAATCATTAGTGTTTAAATTCATGTTATAGTTTAGTTTAAAAAAACCAAAAACCTCATGGTGAGTCAAGCAGCAAAAAAAGTATTTCTTAATAACTAATATCTGAAATGATTTTATGTAAAAGCCGATTATTATTCTTAAGTCATTTTTAATTTTTAATAATCTATTTTAAATATAGATTTACGTAAAATTTTTAATTTTTTACAGTTAAATTTGTAAGAGAGAAAAAAAAATACATAGAAAATATTGAACAATAAGATAATTGTATGGATTAAGGTAATGTAAAAGTTTATGAATTATGGTCTGATGAATTTTGAAAAATAAACTTGACTTTAAGGATTATCATAATGTAATAATGAATTATCATAATATCAAAATTGTGGAATTAAAATGTATTTGTTTTACAACATTTGATTCTCTCATGTGAGTTATACTAGGTAAATTGGTTTTTTCTTCTTTTAATAACTAATTGAGGGGTTAAAATTTATTAGATCAAAGAAAGAGATACAAAGAAAGAAGGTTCATACGCCCAACAAAGGGAAAATTGCACAACTCTATCGCTACTAAGTGGTCCAACAACTGAGACGTCTCGAGATAGTTGCCCCTTATCGACTATATTCTAAACCTACCCATGATCAAAAGCCCATTTGGCCAAACAATTAACAACTACATTCCACTCCCTTGGAATGTGACTAAAAATAATAGATTCCAATGAGCTACACAACCAAAGAATTTTCCTAATCACCACAGCCAAGTGCTAGCTAACCTTGTCTAACCATTGCTCATTCAAAAAACTCACCACCACTTGAGAATAAAATTCATGAATAATCCATTTCCAACCAAGAATACAACTACACTCCACCACATACCAAATGGAAAGAGCATTCATTAAATTATATGTATGAAAAAAATTCTAAATTGAGAAAATAAATTTAATATCTCCAGAACTATCATGACCAACCACACCAATACCGACATGGCTAGAATTCTCTCGAGATGGACCATCAGTATTAAGTTTCAAAACTCCTTGAGGGGGAGAGGATGAAAGACCTTCCCTGTTAATATTTTGCAAAGGATGGCATCATCTATTTCTCATGATCTGCCAAGCATGCTACCTCTAAAGAGAAGGGACACCACCCTAAAGAGAAAAATTGAATTGATTACATATATCAATATCCTCAGGATCCACACCCCCATCAAAGTCACACTTAGCCAAGATAGTCTCACAAAGAGTGAATAATTCTCCCCCACAAGTGTTGAATAGCCATCCTAGCATCCTGAAAAATCCGATGACTCCTTTCTAGCAAAATATGCCAAATAATGAAAGAGGGTCCAATATTGCCTAAGAAACCTAGAGAAAAGAAGACTTAACAAGAGGCTTACTTAAGTGGGCCTAGAATTCAGCAAGAGAGGAAACATGTCAGTGGGCTTGGTGCCAAAGTCCCCACCAAAAGTTGAAATTTGGCAAAATACAGTTTTTTAACAAAGGATTACATAACAATATCATAGGTAGGGCTACCATCTCTCCACCACTAAGTCAGTAAGCCATGAAGGCAAGAATAATGAAGCCACATAAGCTGAAACTTAAAAGGAAGATTTTTAGGAACTAAAACAAAGGCAAAAGAAAATTTGATTGACCAATGGTCAGAGCCTCTTCAATCAATAATTTAATAAGTAGAACTCAAGATACCACCAAACCAAAAATAGAAAACAAGAAACCAATCCAATCATTCAGAAATAGCTTCATCTCCACACCAACAATTATTCCAAGCTAAGATCCCATCAAATGGTAAAATATCAATTAAGTTCAAAAAGTCCACATTCTCATGAAAAAGATCAGAGGAAGGACCCAAGCGATCCAACCCTCCCCCTTTTCCCTCTAAACTTAACACAAAATTGAAATCTTGAACTAACACCCAAGGAAGGAAAGGAGCACATGATCTAACATACCTTATATGAGACCAACGAATTTTTTTTTCATGAAAATCAGTCAGTCAATAGAAATTAGTACAACCAAAATAATATTTCCAGATTTCAAACTAGAGGCAACAATCTAAAGAGTGGAGTGACTAGTGATCCAAAAAAGTGGAACAATCTTTCTCAGGTCCCAAAAGAGAGATATACCCCCAAAACAACCCATAGCACCAATGCAAGTTGACATTGCCCAAATCACTAGATACTAGAAGCACACTAAAGTATAGATTCAATTAACATCATAGTCTCTTGAACACAAAAGATGTCTGCAAAATGAACTACACCCAAATCATGAATAGCCTTTTTTCAAGGGATGCTATTCAACCCCCTAGAATTCCAAAATATCCCAAGAGACCCAAATTCCACCAATAGCTCCCCAGCTAACTTAATCTTCTCCTAGTCCATTTTTTTGTAGCCAAGTTTTGAAGAAATATCAAAAGAGCCCTTTATAAGGGGCCTTTGTTGTAAACCCAAAGCATGAGAAGACCTTCTACCTTTACTATAAGTCATCACCTCCTTAGCCAAATTCACCAAGATTTTATCATTCTGCAAAGCTGCAAAGTCACCTAGATCACCCAAGTTAGGAGGAAAAGGAGACACCCCCTACTATTACACAATTGCTAGACCCATAATAGAGCTCCTTTGCTCCTATAGAACATCAATACCTATAGAAATATCCCTAGAAGGAAAATCTCCTAAGATCCCTTCCTCTAGGGAAAAAGTGTTGAGCATCTCAAACTTGTTGAAGTCCTCCTATTTCTTACTATCCCCATATGGCCTCTTTTGTCTTCTTCCCTTAGTGTGGGGCTTAGCAGCTATAAGAACATCCTTGTTAGTTACACCATCTTTCACATGGCCTTTCTCTTTGTCTCCATTATCCCCCCTTGGACTTGATGAAGAAGGAGAACCACTGACCACCTTATTAACCCTAAGGCACTGACACTAAACGTGTCCATACTCATGAAAAATCTAGTGACAAAAAGGAAGAGACTCATAGTCTATATTGAACCCATGACAAATATTATAAACAAATTTCTATAGAATCTAGCAATGGGTTATTCAAATTAATCTCAACACAAATACAAGAAAAATAAGTAACCTTCTTTTCAAGGGTTTGTTGAGAAATTACAATCGGCTTCCTTAGCAGAGAAAAAATACATTGCAAAATATCCTCCCTCCAAAATTCTAAAGGAAGCTATGGAAAACAAACCCAAACAGGATCCTCTGAGGCAAGTTCTTCTATTGAGTTGAAACCCGCATGCCAGGGTTTAATGAACAAACCCCTATTGATTATGAAATTAAGGTTCCCCCTCAAAAACATGATTTTGGTTTGACATGCAAGAGAAAAAAATCATGAAATAGCTATTTTTAGTGAGCATAATCTCCAATTCCCCCTCAAAATATAAATAATAATGAGTGCAAGCTTCCAGAGATGATTTAGAAATACAAATCCAAAGAAATTTACAAATTAGAGTATGTTTTCTCCAGTAAGCGACATCTTCCATAACTGGTTTGGGAGGAATGACCAGAACTAGATGATCTTGACTCCTCAGCAAGCAACCATTCACTTTATTAAGCTTTGGATCATCACCCACATAGAATAAGTGTGCATACCTTCCATGCACACTCGAAGAAGCCCCCCTACACCACTATACTAGTGATAACCAAACTTGAAGAAACCGTAGCCCCCTCCATCGTCATCAACAATATGCATGAAACAAAAATCCCCACACCCATAGGAGCATGCAACATATAGCTCTACACAAAAAAGGAACCTCGACCACCACAAAAAACACCCACCCACACCAGTTTCCAACACACACAAAGAATGAAGGAAGCCAAGGTCAAACAACCCTAGCCCCATAGATATAGCCCATAGAGACCACTCATCCTGCCTAGAGATTTGTCACTATGTGAATTGTTTTAATATTATATGAAAAGACACATTCATTTGTAAAATTTAGTTTATATTTGTTATTTTATTTATTATCTATTATTTTTAATTTATTTGGATTTCTTCTTCTTTTAATTATCCATTGTCTTATTTATTTTTGTAGTGTTAAAAGTGCATGTGAGGAAATGTCTTGTTAAATGTACATAATGATTAAGAACATCCTCTTGTTGAGAGAGAACCAAAATTACCTTATTTTATCTAATTGTTATACATAAACTTGGTCATATGGTTATTAAAAAAATATATATTGTATGTGCACATGGTTCAAAGATATGACCTATTTGTCCAAATATGCATGTCCATCCATAATTGATCACTAAATATTATTTAGGTGTCATGATCCAGTTTGCCTATCTAATCCTAAGGTAATTATTTAGTCATGGGTTCATCTTCACATGTGTAAGCTTGGATCTACATAAATTCAAAATTAAATCTCTCTTTATTGAATATGCCTCCTTTATCTCTTTAGTCTTAAGTTAGATTTTTAATTAGTGGGCTTTTGATAGGGCCCAAATCCTGCTACAATTAAAATAACAAATTTACCCAAAAAATAACTAAAAATAGGACTAAACGACATGGAAACTATCTTAGTATTTACCTATTTTTTTATTCCTATGAAAAACTATCCAAGCAGAGTTCTCATTTGAACTCAATGACCTAGGAGAAGGGGAAGAAGAAACCCCTTCAGAAGTCCCAACTAGGGGCCCACCACTATTTGAAGATAGTCAGATTGAATCTAAAGATAATAAGGTAGAATAGAAATATCAGAAGAAACAACTTTACATTAGGAAACAACAATAGAATGAGCCTTACAAATAGCCTAAACAAAAGTGACACAATTATAACTGAAGGTCACCAAAATAGGAGAAGACTATTTAAAATCCCTTAAATTGCTAGATTCATTAGGGAAAATCATAAGATATTTAGGAAGAGAATTATTCCATCAAGAGGAGGAATTGCAAGAATAGGGATAATAATATAAGGAAAGACGTCTCATAACGAAGAAATATCCACATCAAAAATAGAATGCCCTCATAACCAACAAATTGAATCCAGGGATGGTCTTCTATCGATAAAATAATTTCTCTTAGAAAAAGCCTTAGACATATGTATCTCTACTATAATACAATCAAATGATCTCTAAGGCATTCCCAATCACAACATTATAACATCCTATTGGTTGAGGACTTAGAACAATAAATAAGAAAAACTATTTAGAAAAATTAAATTACTTTTCAAACAAGAAAAGGGGACGAAAGAGACAACTTGTAGTTGTTAGGATAGAGTGAAGGATAAAATGGGAGTTGTTCCATTAACAAGGTATGGGGTCCTATTCTTCTAGCCACCAAAAAGGTCATAGTTCATGTGGAAAATTAAGAACATAAACAACCTTAACCCCCCAAAACCTTGAAAATTGTATATTTAGAATTGGTCTTTGAATAAAACACAAGAGAAGAAGGGAGTTCATTTTATCACAACATAAGCCATCACAAAAGTGGTAGCTCAAGGATCATTTTGGTCTGCTAAGTCCTCAATCCTTCACCCATGACCTCATTGAAAAGGCATTTTTGCAAAAAAATAGAGATGCGAGGTGAGGGATTTAATGACATGGGAAAGAGACACTAATACATTTGGCCTAAAATTCTGACAAAGAAGGTATATTGTGAGAAAATTTGTTTTTTTTTGAAAAATTTCTCGCATTCATTGGAATTCCGATGATAATTCAATATATTTTTTCAACAAAGAAGGAATTGGCAATGAAGTTTGTGCTTTTTTACAAAAAGTGTCTGCGTTTGTCGAAATTCCGACGACCATGGGAATTACTTAAAACAAAAAAGACCAAGACATTTCAAATCATTTTCATGGCCTCTTCCCATTCTCACATTGCTACCCTAGTAGCGTACTCCTGCCAAGAGTAAGCGTGAACCATGAATCATTTTGACCGATTAATGCTAGCTCCAAGCATTCTCGGCTCATGGAATAGGGTTTGCGAAAATGGGAGCAATGTCGGCTCATGGAATAGGGCATGCTCCCAGGCATGAATCATATATCGTATGAATCAACATCCTTTTTGGGGAGTTCAAATGTTTTGTTTTATGCTCCCACATTTTGCAGACATATCTACCAGGGCATTCACAACTATAAAATCTGAAAATCTCCCTTAATGTTTTGATTGATGCCCAAATCCTATTCCAACGTTGCAATATCAAATGTGTACGAAGAGGGTGCTGGCAATGGTTGTGGATTTCGGCTCTACACCTACCATGTGCATTTACCTTAAGGTTTCAAAAATATTTTCAACAAATATACTTTTTGCATATCGTGCATTCCATGAGACACCATTTTTGTGAGGAATTTTAGAAGTTTGAATTCCTTGTTGATGTCTTCACAATATTGAAAGTTTCTAAAGAATTTTGTGCAATCCCAACGATCATTGTATTCAACTAAAGAACAATAGGCTTCATTCCCTTTCTTTCATTCATTAGTATCGGTCACCCATCTATTTTGCACCTACAAATAGTGATGTTTCTGATTCTCCGTTGGCCTGGGCGTAGGTGTAAAGCTTTGTCAACATCCCCTAGCTTGTGCGAAAATGGGAGCTTTGAAATGACACATCGACTATTTGACAGACTGCCTCACATAAATTAGAAGTTTTTGAGCAAGGTGTGAACATCTATCATAGGATAAATAACAGAGGAATTTTGTCACATGTTGTAGCTGCAATTGCCAAGGTTCATGTTTTAAAGATGTTTAATATAATAGAATCAACATTCCAATGGCTATTTATTTTTTAAAATTTGGATATCGTATTCCCAACTAATGTCTATTTTCATGAAACTATTCCTTTAGGCAAGCAAAAAAAGCCTAAGAAAACTACACAAGGCTTAAACCATTATTCATAGCCCCTAGAAAATCTCTTCATTACCAAAAAAACCTATTCATACTTGAAAACATTATTCACACCTAAAACATTGTCCATGCCTAAGACATTAATCACAACATCAAATAATATTCATAGTGTAAATAAACACTATTCACATTGTTTAAACTATTGTTCATAGATTCATTTAACCTCAAAAATTACTCTAGAAGCTCTTGAGTCCAAATTTGTTTCTCTCTATACGAATTATGGGGTTTGAAATCTATTTAGTATGATTGTGTAATATCCCTTGTCCAATGATGACTGAAAAACAAGAAATATTCTCTGTCAAATCTGCAAGAGTCCTCAAAAAATGGGCATATGATGATGCAACCTCAAATTCCTCTTATTTCATATCTAAATCAAACAAATGCCTCATTGACAGTCATAAATGTATGTTATAGGCAGCCAATGTAAAATTACATGGACTTTTACAATAATGTATCAAAATCAGACTTCACTAGATTATTGGCATTTCGTCAAACATGTCATGCAACCTCTGAAAACATATTACAGCTACAAGCCCATTCAAATCTTATTATAAATAGGTTCCAATGCAATCATAGGATTTTTACATAGGCTAACTACCAAAAGATATGCTATTGATTTTTTGAAGATATTAGACAGTCACTAACTGAAGCATATATCTAAAAATTACAATGAAAGAAGAGGTCTAAAGAACCTGATTAAGCTATGCCCAATTCTGGCGATGTAAACACCAACATTATTCATCCAAAATAAAGCCATGTTATAGTTATGATCTTCAATACTTTCTATTAGACAAGAGATAAAATTAAAAAACCACATGATTACTACAATAAATTTATTTTCTTATTAAAAATATAAATAATTACATTAGATATATATTCCACATAAAGAAAAGAAATGATGAAAATCATTTGTGTCTTAAATAATGAGATCAACAACTAAAAAGGGGAAAATTATATCCTAATTATGACTCCCTAATTAGTATAAGATACTATTTCCAATATTATACTAAGGATAAATATTCAAAAAGTATAATAATTACACTAATACATATATCACTCTCATGCCTTCCTTGATTTGATATAAGGTCCCTCTATCCAAATATGAAGTCTCAAGGGAGTTGTATGTGTCAATTATTCAAGCTTCTTCTAAATCTATTCCAACCTCTTCTTACAACACATCTTGATGATGGTTGAGGATCTTTAAACTTTGAAAATTTGAATGAACACACTTCTCTAGACATGATTTAAATACCACATTTAATTATACACATGGATGAAATGGACATGATTTAGGATGTGTGCAATGAAGTGTGGAGGTTCATGAGAAGTATACATTACATTTTTCTGAAGAAGATTTAGGTTTCTATCCTCCTCCTTTGTTGACATCCCCTCCTCCAATGTCTATTATGTTTTTATCTTGCTATATGACATCGGTAGCTTAATTACCTATTAGGGGCTCATTATCATTCATGTTACTATGATTTCATGTGCAATCATACTTGGGAGGCAAGGTAATAGCCTAGTTGTTCTTGTCTCTACATTGTGGAGCAAGAATAATAGTTGTCAATTGTTCCTCTTTTTTAAGGATCCACTTTACCTTTGTTGATTTTTATCTTTTATAACTTGATATCCTTTCTTGCATAGAGTTGTCCTCAATACAAATTCTCTCCTTGCTTGGATGTGTGTGTTCCTTGATTAGGACCTCTTTCATTGTTTTTTAGGCAAATAAACAAAGACATCGACCTCTCCTCTCTACTTATACACAAAATGGCTAATGGAAACCACTTCATATACACAAAATGTCTCCTTACACTGATCGAGGCTCAAAAATGTGACACCCTTGTTCAACAAGGGTTGATACTCTGCAACACGATGCCTATCATTAATGAGATCAAGGTGGTTGTTTTCATGCTCAATAACAATATGATCAAAATTTTTTGCAGTTTCACCACCATCATAATATCATTTTGCTATTGTTAACATCATACATCCTCATGCTACGCTGGGAATTCATCAGGCTCTTCAATTTATTGATGGGGGCTTTCCTATGTCAAATAGGTTTGAATATACCTTGAAGTGTGCAATATGGAAGGTTTTTATTCTTAATATCCTACCCGTTTATTAATTTAAAAGATGATATCTTTATTAAATATCTCCTCTATTTTTGGAGGTAGACATCTTTAGGAAAAGATCTCTTCCTCCCTCTTTAAAATGATCCCTTTACACTTGTTGAAAAATATCTCTTTTACAACTATCTCTTCCTTTCTTATATCAATGAGGCATGTACAAGGATCTTTCTTCCTAGCTTGGAATGCATGTATGTTTATTAAGGCTATCTTCTTGGTGTTGAAGGTGCTTATCCTTGATCGTTGTCTACCTTAAGATATCAAGATAGAGGTATGTTGACATCTTAAGGGGATGCATATGAGCTCTCCTTTTTTCTCATGTTAATTCATTTATGTTATATCCTCAAACTAGAAGTGTTGTGTAACATAGCACCCCTAGGGCATGGTTTTTTTTTTTTGAGATTCGTTACTTGGAATAGCATGGATTAATTCTAGTGTGATCATTATTGTTGTTCAAACCTTTGCAAGTGTTGGTTATTATTGTTGTTTGTGTTTTGTGTCACTACAACAACCACTATATAGTAGAGTTTTTTTGTAGACCTAGAAGTCATATCTCTTCTCCTATGACAAAGTGTTCAAGTAGAATTGTTGGGACTAGGAGGTGTGGATCGACCAGATCCTCCACCTGTTGGATGTAGACAAATTGAATAATTTTTGGATTAGGATGGTACACAGAATCTACTATCAAAAGGTTGTCAAAAATTCTTGGGACTAGGAGGTGTGAACTGGCCTACTCTTCTGCTTTTCATGCCATCAAAATTTGCGTTTGATTGTCATCATTTACTTTGCCAAATTATTTACACATAACTCCTGAATCAATTTCCTACACACAAAATGACGAAAATAGGTTTGTTGATGGGGGCTTTCCTAAGTCAAACCTCGGGTTGTGAATCAATCTTGAAGTATAAGGTTTTCATTTTGAGGGAAAGGATAGATCTAATCTAAAACTGCTTAAAATTGAACATGATACCTTGATGAATCTTTCTTGAATCCTCACACAAGGTTTTAGGATGTCATGTAGACTGTTGATCATGAATGTTGTGCTTTAATTTGAATTCTCCTTCAATGCTTGATGAATGCTTGATTGCTTGTTCACTTGGAATTGAATTGATTTTACTATTAAGAGATCACTTGAATTGTAGGTAGACCCCTTCAATTGATAGGGTAGGCTTCCTTTTATACCTAATCATACATAAAGTGTTTGAATTTTTTCTCACACATGAGGCAAGAAATGAGGGGTCATATTTTGGGTCCCAATCATGAGTATTAGGGTACCTAAGGCATCCTAGTCTTGTCAATTTAGGATGCGACATGCTAAAGTAGGCATCAATGTCTCAAGATCAGACGGACCTTAAGTGATTCTCTCCCTTGCATATGATTTTTTTGCGTGATAAACTTCACCATTCTACTCACAACAATTTTATTAAGTCTCAAATATAGGGATCATAACTTATTAATGATGCAGTGAAAATCCTTCATAAAGGACTTCTAGAAGTATTTTTGGATGAGTCTTTGTCAAGTGCAGAGAAAATACAACTAATGCTTAATGGATTTAAGGAACATGCTTTCAAATTGGAAGCCAAAGTTTTGAAGGATGTAGAGAAGAAGGTGGAAGAGAAAAGACTAGAAGTTTTGGTGATTAGATGTGCAACAACACATATCCAACTACAAGAAAGAATAATTTTTTTTTAGAAAAGTGTAAAGGATGTAGTGGTGGAATACATGTTTTAAAGGCAATGACCTAAATATACTAAGGATATTAAGGGTCATATAGTTATTATAGCTTCACAAATTGTACAACTATCCAATACTATAGACATGAAGAATGATGTAGAAGGAAACAAAAGGCTTCAAATAGAAAAATTGTACATGCAACTAAATCCATTGACTAATCAGAAGAACAAAATTAAGAAACGGTTCGATCATCTAAGAGATGTTGCAGACTTGCAACTCACCAGCTACTTAGTATTTGCAGGTAAGAATTTTTTTTGTTTTGGTTATGGTTGTGGTGTTTGTAGGGAGATATTTACAAATTTATATCTATTTTCACTATTTAATGATTTATGGGTTTATAATGGTAATTTAATGTTCTTTCATATTTTTGTATAGATACATTATAATAGCCTATTTTAGTGATTTGTTCTATTATGGATAATGTTGTGGGTTAGACAGCTTTTTCATCGGTGCATGAAAGCATTGTATGAGTTCTAATTTTTAAAAATTACATGAAACATTTTTAATTTATTTGATTCAATGTTATTTGAAAAAAAGTTTAACAATGATGTTTCCTTTCTCCAAGAATTGGATATAGGATCTTTCCGTTTGATAATATGTAACATCCAATGACTAAATATTTTCTTTACAAATGCTTATTTTATTTAATTATCATCTAAGCATGAATTATAATTTATATATGTGCAGAAGCAGAAGATACAAGCTGAAGACTTGTGTGTAAATAAATTTCATAAAAGAAAGCAAGCAGGCATTATCTTGAATGACATGGAAACAAGCTCATCAGCTTCCTAAAAGAGAGAAATTGGAGAAAAGAAGAGGAAAGTGTTAAAGGGTGATAAATACATAGAGAGTATGCAATACAAATAAACAATGTCTAGAGTGTGTGATGTGACGTCTCTAATTTATGTCCAGAGGGACTAACTGGTTTTGGAATTCTTGGAAAACCTATTGGGCCACACTTGGAGGAGATCAATGTGTTCATGCAAGGGCCACCTTTTTTCTATTATAAGAATGATGCTTTTGCACCGAAGGATATTTGGAAGACAATATCCAAAAATTTCTATAGTGTAGAACCAGAGTTGGTGGACTCGAAGTACTTTTTGGCTTCCAGAAGACCAAGAGGTTATGTACACAATCTCCCAATAGAAGGGTGATTTTAAGCATTACCTCCCCCCCCATGACTATTCAGGAAGCACTTCCTCAGACAAAGGACTATTGGCCTCCATGGGATCAAAGAAAAAAATTGAATTGCATAGACTATAGATGTGGTGGTGTCCTTTGTGAAGAACTCTGCACTATAATTGACAATTTACAAGGGAAACTGCAAGATAGTGAACAAAAATACATTCTTGAAAAGTGCGAATAATGGAACTTGGTTTGGGTGGGGCTAGGTCAGGTGGTTCCTCTAGAGGTTGATGAGATAGAAATTATATTAGGATTTGAAAAAGATCATACTCGTGGAACTTCATGTGCGACTGATCGATTGCGCTATTTGGGTAATGCATTCCAAATAGATACAATTGCATACCATTTATGTGTCTT
This sequence comes from Cryptomeria japonica, assembly GCF_030272615.1. Taxonomy (NCBI): domain Eukaryota; kingdom Viridiplantae; phylum Streptophyta; class Pinopsida; order Cupressales; family Cupressaceae; genus Cryptomeria; species Cryptomeria japonica. Next base: position 256,433,727 of record NC_081411.1, read on the forward strand.
GAAAGCATTTTATCCTAATGGCACTAAATTAAATTACTTTCTCTTCTATCTGGTATTGGTTGAGCAAAGGTTGCATTGAATCAACCTAGGATACATATTTCCGTAGATACAACACAAGTTAAATGTATCCCAGGTCGATGCAAAGCAACCTCTGCTCCAAAGATCACCAAAAAATAGAGAAAGAACTTTAATTTAATGCCATCAGGATAAAAGGATTTAATCAAGATAGATAAATGGTATGCAACTATATCTATTTGGAATGCATTACCCAAACAACGCAATCGATCAGTCACACATGAAGTTCCACGAGTGTGATATTTTTCAAATCCTAATACGATTTCTATCTCATCGACCTCTAGAGGAGCTACCTAACCTAGCCCCACCCAAACCAAGTTCCATTCTTTGAACTTTTCAAGAATGTATTTTTGTTCACTATCTTGTAGTTTCCCTCATGAATTTTCAATCATAGTGCAGAGTTCTTCATGAAGGACACCACCACATCATCTACAGTCTATGCAATTCAATTTTTTATTTGATCCCATGGAGGCCAATAGTCTTTTGTCTAAGGAAGTGCTTCCTAAATAGTCATGGGGGGCAGAGGTAATGCTTTAAATTGCCTTTCTATTGGGAAATTGTGTACATAACCTCTTGGTCTTCTGGACGCTGAAAAGTACTTCGAGTCCGCCAACTCTGGTTCCACACTATAAATTTTTTTGGATATTTCTTTCCAAATATCCTTCAATACAAAATCATCATTCTCATAATAGAAAAAAGGTGTTCCTTAAATGAACACATTGATTTCCTCCAAACCTGGCCTGATAGGTTTCACATGAACTCCAAAACTAGTTAGTCCCTCTGGACGAAAATTAGAGACGTCACATCACACACTCCAGACATTGTTTGTTTGTATTGCATACTCTCTATTTATTTATCACCCTTTAACACTTTCCTCTACTTTTTTCCAATTGCTCTCTTCTAGGCAGCCGATGAGCTTGTTTTCATGCCATTCAAGATAATGCCTGCTTTCTTTGTTTTATGAATTTTACTTGCACACGACTCTTCAGCTTGTATCTCCTGCTTCCGCACATATATAAATTTAAATTCATACTCAGATGATAATTAAATAAAATATGCATTTGTAAAGAAAATATTTAGTCATTGGATGTTATATATTATCTAGACAATTCTTGGAGAAAGGAAACATCATTGATAACTCTTTTTTTGCAAATAACACTCAATCAAATAAATTAAAAATATTTTATGCAATTTTTCAAAGTAGAACTTGTTCAATGCTTTCATGCACCAATGATAAAGCCGTCTGACCCACAACATCTGATACTGTCAAAATTTTGACGTTAACTAAAGAAACATCTGGCAAGGATGTTGTATATCCGACATCACTTCCTTGTAGGACAGTCGTCGAAGAGCAACCATAGCATTCGTCGGAATTTTGACCGTAATCCGTAAAAAGTTTTGGCCGAGGGAGCAAATATAGCCGCCATTGGAAGAGTTCATAACCTCATCGGAGTTTCGGCGCAAATGGCATCATCGGGAAGACTAATGATGATTTTTCGACAGTTAAAATTGTTGGAAGTCTGACGTGGTGTTGTCGGAGTTCCAACAATTAGCCATCAGAAATTAGGCCCAAATGTACTAGTGAGAAGACAAAACCTATTAAAAAGAAAAGACACAAAATGTTGGGGAGTATTAACAAAAGGGAAGAAGATGAAGGAATTTTGTGAGGAGGTAATTCAAGTTCTATAATCTTTGATACAATCCTGTTTGCATGTGATGTAATGGGAGCTTTTGAATAGGTCATGCAAATCCCTCAAAGCATAATACTAGAGTATTATCACAATAAAGGGAGTATAAATGGGAAAAAGAATATAGAGAATACGATAATAATGGTGTGTAAGACATAAAGATGAGCAAAGATTTTAAAAAAATGTATTTTGGGTAGTTTAAGGCATGGAAATAAATTTAAAATGTGACTAGAAGTTGGTTAATGAGAGTGGAGGAGGACAAAATAAAGTTTGGAACAGTTGTTGGAAGACGCTAGAATATGGTCTCATGGAATGCAAAAGATTCTAGAATATGCACAAATCAATTTGTCAAAAGGCCTGAAAATATTCAACAAATGCAATTGGTTAATGCGAATGGTGGAAGAAGAATCCCATGATTCAGAATTGTTTTGGAAGAACTATTAGCATATTAAAACTTAATGTGTTTAGTATGTGTCTTTGTAAGTGAGAACCAAATATTTTGGCACTATGCATTAATAGTAAATATACTAGCTGCCAATGTTAATATTGGTAGTAGGCATAACAATATTTAAGAAAATAAGGAAATTAATTATGTTACAAGGTATATTATGTAAATAACAAAACTATTATAATCTATTTGGTCTACACATATGGGGGTATTATTATAGAACCCCATAATTACATCTATTGGAAGTTTGTATATGTTTTTTTAATAATGCTACATCCTTTCAACCTCTTATTGATATTGTGAGATTTTTCCAAGATCAAGAGCTCAATGAAAAGTTAAAAATAGAGAGACAAAACATAGGATAAGAATAAACTGTATTCTCATCAATAGATAAAATGATCAATTGTTACATATAATGAATATGTGCCAACTTATAGGCAAGGCTATATGGATATGTGACCACACAAACATGACATGTGGCTCAATGAGAAACAAGGGTAGTAGGGATAAAGAGGGGTAGGTAGGAGAAACAATATAATATTCCACGTAAGGTGGATCACCCACCGAATGTGGAATGTAACAACAAGATAAGACTACAAAAGGTGGAAATTCTCCTACACACACTATCCGAATGTGGCACAAACTCCCAAGTGTCTCATACCCAAACTAATATGAAATGCATTATCCTAAGTAAACTTAAGTAAGGTGTAATAATATCCAACATGAATAAATAAGTACACCAACATCCCCCCTTAAGTGCAACTTAGGGAAATGCACTTAAGTCTACAACGCAACTAAGCAAAGAAAGATGGGTCCCGACTACTAGGCCATGTTAGGTACTCATGTACAAATGCAAATGCACACAGACCAATGCAATATCTCATAACGTGGGGAAAGAGAGAAAAACCCAATGGGAAAAAATCCCCCCCCAAAGAGAGATGAAAACTATATACAAATAACTCTCAAAGAAGTATATGAGGGACGAAACCCCATTTGATGAAAAAGTCCCCCCCATATGAGAAAAGAAGAGAGACTAGGTAGACCCCCCCAATGTAGAATCAACACCAATGGTAGAAGCTCAAAGATGAATGAAGAAACTAATCCATGAATGTCAAACAACGTTCCTCCCCTATGGACAAAAAAAACTAAAGGTGTATCCATGAAGTCTCCCCAATCATGAAGGGAAGATGTAGGAAAAAAACTCATGATGAATGAATTCTCTAAAAACTGCTCAAGTGTCCCCATGTCGATGCTAAAAGATACCCCCTCCAAAGGTGGTGAACTGCTCTACACTAGTGAAAAAGGCACTCCAAGATCTAGTGGAGGAGAATATAGAACAATATCCAAAGACTCACATGTCTCCTTAAAGAATAAAGAGACCTCCTCCAACTATTGTATGAAAGTATCCACATGTTGGCATTGCATGAAGATTGCATTGATAAAGTATAAGTGTTTGTTGGCATTACAGTAAGAAAGATTATTGGCATTTCAATATCAGGAGATTGTTGATATTCAGTAAGGATATTGAGAAGTTGTTTAAGATTATTGATATAACTGAAGAAGGATAATAACTATGTTTATAACATTATTTTGTCATTGATGTCAAGTAATTGATTATCTGATTCAGTATGATGTTTCCATATCTTGAGAAGATTGATTTGAAGAGAATTAAGATGTTAGTAAAAGACACAAAAAGAATGTGATGAATAAGGGGAGAAACAAGTTATTCAATGGGCAACTATTACCGAGTTAGACAATGATGAGATTATGATGTTTAGATTCTTTTGATATCCTACATATGTTGTTGATTGTAAGGTTAATACTATACTATGTCACCAAGCAAAGAACCTAGTCAGTAAACCCTATAGAACCTAGTCGGTAAACCCTAAGGTTATCGATATCGGTTAATGAAGGCAGAATGTCTACCGAGTAAAGTTTAGTATTTACCAGGTTGCAACCGAGTTATGACAACTGCACATTGGATGGATAAAAACATTATTTAATGAAGGACAATGATTAGCTGGAGATGTATAAATGATTGGTATGCCATGCGTGAAGTTTGTTAAAGATCTATGGGAAAGGAAAATCGGTAGGAAGATCTACAGTGCAGATTGAACCACAATAACCTTGTGCAAGTTCCAAGAAAGGACTACAAGTCCCGACGCAAGGTAAAACATTTTCAGATTGAAAGGATACATTGAACCTAGTCAAGTTTGAAGATCTGATGGCTAAGATTGATCATGGGAAATGTGATCAAGGAGATTAAGCGGTTAGCAATTGTTTATAAATAAGGAATTATTGATAAACAATGTATGCAGGCAAGTGTATGCACAGGGATGCTACATAGTGATTACCCAACACAGAAGCTTGAAGACCTGTTTGAATAATAGAGTAGAGAGCCCAACAGAGGGACAAGATAAGTCCTATGACTAGATTGTTTTGAGCAAATAAGAATCTTCTTGAGCATTTCAGATGTGAAGTTGCAGATAGATTTGTATTACTGTTATTTTGTAAGTGATAGGAAACATCTTAATCGAGTGGACTTAACAGTCTTATTTGTAAACCCTCTAGCAAGGTAACATTCTAGTTGAGTGTTTGAAGTCCTTTAACAAGGTCACTTCTAAAAAAGTGAACATCCTAACAGATCTGAGGGAAATCCCTTAACCGGGCCACATCTAGCAATGTGTTTGTAATCTTTAATAAGATTTGCTTTTAACCGAGCATACTCTAGAAGAGTATATTTCTTAGTGGGTCCGAAATCCCATAGTGGTTTTTCCCTATTTGTGTTTCCATGTTAAATTTGGTGTTATGAGTGTTATGATGATTATGTGTTTATGAGTTTGCATGTTTAGCAATTTTGGTTATATTGCTGAAGTATAAGTTACCGAGGTTGAATCTGTTGATTTTATGGAAGATTTAGTTTGTATGATTCACCCCCCCCTCTCATCTTGTTAGCTACTGACATCTATACTTTACATTAAGTATCAAAACTATCAATTGGTATTAGAGCTTTGGACTCCAGAAGAAAAGTTTAAAGGTACTCGAGGCAAAGATCCGAAGATGTATAAAAGGGATGCACTGAAGCTGAACAAGTCAAGTTTCTCCACATGGTAGAAAAGGATGAAGCTACATTTATCAGGAATTGGAGAATATGCAACATATTATCTGGAGAATGATTACATTGCACCAAGAACCAAACCTATGACCTTGGAAGAGATAAAGGCAAAGCAAGAACACATTCAAGCAATGATTAAAATAACATTAGCATTGACTGACTAAGAGTTTAATGATATAGAAGGATGTAATGGTGCAAAAGTGATGTGGACTAAGCTCATATCTGTGTATGGAGGTGATGAACATGTTCAAAGAGAAAAATTAGATAGTCTAAGAGGACAACTTGAATCCATGAGAATGAATGAAGGTGAGAACATAACCCAATACAGTACAAGACTAAAGGAGATTGTCAATCAAATTAAAGGAGCAGGTGGAACTATTGAAGAAAAGGATATAACAAGTAAGTTGTTGAGAACCCTTCTACCAGCTTATGCTATTCGAGTCTCTGCAATCAATGAATTAAGGTCTGTACCTAACATGCCAGTTTCTTTGGATGCTACTATTGGTAAGCTACATGCATTTGAGTTAAGTAATTTTGATAACAGTGGGTCTTCGGTAAATAAAGTTGAATCTACATTCAGTTCTTTTCATATTGGTGAATCTAATGATTACAATGATTAAATGAGTAAGTACTCTGAAGGGAATCACAATGGAGAAAGTGAAAGATTTCATAAGAACATGGAAGAAGTGCACGACCTGTATGAGGAAATCAAGAAGCAAGAAGAGTTTGAAGCACTATTAGCCAGAAGGTTACCGAGAGGAAAAGGTAAATATAAAGGGAAGCTAACTTTAAAATGTTTCAATTGTGATAAAATAGGACATATGGCTTTTAACTGCGCTGACAAAGAATCTAGTGAAAAGAGAGAATATCGAGATAACAGGCAGAAAGACAATCAATACAAAGGACACCGAGACTTCAGAAGAAGAGATAGAAAGACATTTCTAGTAGCTGATGAGGAATCCAATGATGACAAATCTGATGAAACTAATACAGAGGAAGTTGTTTATGTGGCTATTAAAGATGAATCTGATGAAGAAAGGTATGAAGAGAAAGCTCTACTATCTCAGAAAAATAGTAATGACTCTTGGATCATAGATAGTGGATGCTCACATCATATGACAGGTGATAAACACAAGTTTGTTAAATTAGAAGACTATGATAGAGGCTATGTAAGATTTAATGATGCACCATATCTGGTGAAAGGTAAAGGATCTATAACACTTCTTGACAATGCTAAATGCAATGATGTATACTAGGTTGAAGAATTGAAATATAATTTGTTGAGTGTAGCACAGCTAAATAATACAGGATACTGAATAGAATTTCAGAAAGGAATTATCAAAGTTCATGACAAGCATGGAAAGTTAGCTACTATAGGGACACAAACAAAAGGTAATACACTTCATCTTGACTCAACTCATAACAAGTGTCTTTATGCTAAGATAGATGATACTTGGCTATGGCATAAAAGGTTTTGTCATGTAAATTTTGGTAATCTAATAAAAATAAGTAAGAGGCACCGAGTAAGAGGTCTACCGAGTTTCGAAAAACCAGAGAATGCTATGTGTCGAGGATGCTAGATGGGTAAGATGACAAGATCAAGATTTACAAGTAAGTCCTACACTTCTAAAGGAATTTTAGATCTAGTACATACTGATCTTTGTGGTCCTATGAAAGTTCAAAGTTATTATGGTGATAAATATTTCATATTATTTGTGGATGATTACTGAAGGATGATGTCAGTCATGTTCTTAAAAGAAAAATCAGAAGCTTTTCAAATGTTCAAATGGTACAAGGCAAGAGTTGAAAATGAAACAGGAAGACAACTGAAATGTCTTAGATCTGATAGACGAGGAGAGTTCACTTTTGATGAATTTAACTTATTCTGCAATGATCATGGTATAAAGAGGCAAGTATCTACACCGAGAACATGTCAGCAAAATGGGATAGCCGAGAAAGAAACAGATCAATTGTGGATTGCACCAGAACCCTGATGATAGAAAAGAGGGTACCTCAAACATTTTGGAGAGAAGCAATCAACACTGCAGTTTACACCCTGAACCAAGTTCAATTGAAGAGAGGAACTATGAAGACACCTTATGAGATCTGGTATGACAAGAAACCTAATGTAAGTTATTTTAAAATCTTTGGAAGTAGATGCTATGTTCACAAAGATGAGAGAAATGGAAAGTTTGATCAGAAAAGTGAAGAAGGAACGTTTCTTGGTTATTGTTCAAGAAGTAAAGCATTTAAATGTCTGTTCAAATCATCTAACAAAATAGTGGAAAGTGCAAATGTGAAAATTGATGAATTTGCAGAAAGAAATGATGAAGGAAATTCCAAAGAACTAGAAGACTATGAAGAATTCGTTTATGTTCAACCGAGAAGTCCTACCGAGAAAGCTGCTAAAGAAAATGAAGATAATATCTAGTTACCGAGTGATGAAGAAGATCATACAAAACCTACTGAGCCTATATTAAACAAATATGTCAGAATACATCATGCATCAAGTTAGATTATAGGAGATAAAGATGATCCAGTGATGACAAGGAATAAACTGAGACAGAACACATGTTTGATATCTAAATTTGAACCGAGAATAGTGAAAGAGGCATTTAATAGTGAAGATTGGGTAAATGCTATGACAGAAGAGATTGATCAAATCAAGAAGAATCACCCATTAAAACTGATCCCAAGTGTTGTTCACCAAAAGTGATAACCCAAGTATACCTGCAAATCTATCTATGAGATAGCCAATCTCAATCAATGAAACACCTCAGAGCTTGGACAACATGACAAGGATATGAATCCTTCTACTCTTCAGGCTCTGCAAAACCTAGGCGAGTATACCTTTGATGCATTTAATCAAACCTATTACACACAAGACTGCATCAATCAAAAGCAGATGGATCTCAAAAGGTTCAAAAACTTAGAGATAACTGCAGATGGGCTAGATCCACACTTGCAACTCAACATTTTGAATCATGAGATGGAGGGACACTTTCACATAACATAAAATATAAAAAGATATTTTGATTTTTGATTTTTTATTTTTAAAAGGTGTTCTGACAACCTTTCAATATTACAACAGAGTAGTTCCTTATCCAGGCCACAAAGTCATGCATAAAATTGGATGAGAAATCTCAGATGAAAGTTCTTTTCAACATTAAATTTTCATGTATCAATGCCTTACATTAATACAATCCTTTGCTCTATCACAAAACCATACTTATGTGTAGATATCCAATATGCATTCAAAATCATTAATGTTGGGTTTTAGGATTTAAACCCTTCCTTGAAGAATACCCAAAAGACAACATTACACTCTTAGAGGAATCTAAAAGAGACAACTCAAATTATCCTTGATAATATGAAATTATACGAATCTGAGTACATTTTGGAGACAATTTCATGGAAACTCACACATGCCTTGCATATGTGTGAACCTACAAACTGAAACTAAACCTATAGCAAAGACAACACTGAAAACATAGATGAACACACTGTCATTTGCATTGATAAAAGGATGCCATCACTGGAACCTGCAATTTCAGATTTCTCCCTTAGAGAAAATCTCTCAAAATTTGGAACCCCTACAACTGAAAAGAATTGGGAATAAGAAGGAGAGGGAAGAGAATCAAATCTACAATTGAAAATTGCCAAGTGTCTCCCCTCTAATTGAATTTTGTTCCCATGGATTTTTCTTCCAAAATATCCCATGTCTACCAAAATTAACCTCATAATCGGATTCCTCACTCCGAGAGCTTTCCGAAAACATATAACACTTTATATTTTGGCCAAAATTGAGACCCTGGGCGAATTAATCCTCAACATGGATCCATCATTTAAATTTTTCGAATTTTAATATAGTTTGAACTATATTATTTATGGATTTTAATTTTGATTTTTGCCTTTGATGTGCTCTAACACTTTGCCATGTGACGGCCTCTGATTGGTCGATGGGGTCCACTGGGCGCCACCTGGGATGACACCTCGTCACCGCCACATGTTCGCTTGCTCATCCACCACTTGGCCGCCACGTGTACACCACCTCAGCGCCACGTCATCACCACTGGACTGCCATCTCACTGGGACCCGCTTGCTAGACATTTGACTGCACCCACCACCTAGCTTTCATAACTTCGCGGGGTGTAACTCACGTGCATCTTCCTTTCACGAAATAGCACGAGCCGTTGATCTCTCTCAAACTTGCTCACTTGTTAAGCCGACCTTCCTCTGCAAAATTTCACTTGTCTACCTCGGGAAGCATGCCCGCGTGGGGTCCACCTAGTCGTCGCTCAGTCATCTCCTCTATCACCTCGGGAAGCATGCTCACACGTGGGCCCACCTTGGGTGCCATCAGGCACCATTTGTCAAAAGCCTTTATGGCTTAGACATATTACTACAACAAGGATATGCATATAAACATTTAAAAAAAACACTTCCCAGTGCATGTGGGATAATGCGATTAAGCCTAGGACTGTGTACTTTGAAGATTTCTGAGTGTTCTTCAATGGCATTTTTTGCTGAAAGCTAACACCTCCTCCATCCATATTCAAACTCATGGTGGGGAGGGCTTCTGGAAAGGGGCGTTGAACTGGTCTTAGCACCTCCAATTGCATTTATTTGAAACTATTTATAAATGCCTTAACATTTTGCCATGGCTGGGAACATTGGAATTACACCTATTGTTGCACTTGCTTGAGTTTTTCATTTTAATCCATCATAGCTGCCCTTACCAGCATACCATGTGGGAGAAGAAATCTGGTTTTACACTTGCCAAATTTCATTTGCTTGAAAGTGTTTTAGTTTGCTACTGTAACTGTTTCACCATCCACTAGAGACTTCACGTGGGGGAGGAGAATGGCACAAAACATTGCCAACATTCAAATTTGTTTGAATGTTTCCCTGTGGCTTTTCACCATGCCATGCACAGCAAGGAGAGAATGGGAGGGGAGGGTGCTGATGTTTGGATTTTAATGTTTGAAAGTGTATTCTTTAAAAGCCCCTTTCAAACCCATAGCTTGTGCAGAAGGAGGATCCTAGAGTTTAATGTGGCCTCCCAACACCACACTTCACTTCATAGCTGCAATTGTATTTAATTTAAACCTCCCCACTCTCCATGTAGAGGCATCACTTGGCTTGAGATTTAAAATGGATTCAGCGATGTCACATTGCCTTCATTGGTTTCCATGTGGGTGGGGGTTTTGGCTTGGAGCTTGAAAGATTCTGCTATCTCAAAGAAACCACGTAGAGGAGGGGGATGGACTGGTTTTTAATCACATGCTGGAGCTTCTAACAATCTTCCAAACACCAACACATAGAGGATCATTGCTGCTGTTATAAATTTGCATTTTGCATTAGCTAAAACTTGTTTTAACTTCTTCTTTGCCCCTCCAATACATTTTTCAAAGAACTTAATGGTTTTACACCAGTTAATTTTGTATTTGGTTGAAGATTTAATGCCTTTCCTTCAACGCAGAAAGGAGGCTGTCAAAGTCTATGGAGTGTGGTTTACACCACAAATTGCATTTTTTTGAATTGTTTCAATGCTTTTTTTGATTTTAATTTGCTGCATTTTCTTTGTCCTCTTTCACCAAAGCACTGGGGATGTTAGCAAAGTTTGTTGGAAGTTTTAAAACTGTTGTTGCATTGGCTATGGATCATAGCAACACACCCAACAATGCATTTGTTTGATAATTTCTTTGATTTCCACACACCCATGTGAGCTACAACAAAGAGAGAAAATGTTGAGTTTTCATTTGGTTTGCATATTGCATAAAACTCATCTCCCAACCACCATGTTTCAGTAGGGAAGGAAAATATGGCATTGATTTTGCATTATCCTCCGGTGGGAAACATATTAGAATACAACTCCCACCACGGATGTCAACATTATCCTGGAGGTGCTGATAAGGCCAAGTCGCCAATGAAATAACATTGCACAGGCAAGAGCCAGGTTGGGCCCCAAAGTGGGTCTGACTAAAAAAAAATTTCGTTTTCATGCAAATGACCCTTGGAATACTTCACTGACCTCAAACATATCTCTGGAAACGATCGGCATCATTTTCAGATCATTAATCCGCATTTTACATCCTTCAAGCAATTATGCCATAATTTTCTCATTTAATCGCGAAGATGTAATTTTCAAACCTGTCAAAACACCTTTTTGGAGTTCGCCATTTGATAGGCATGTACTCTGATATACAAGGATGACTTCTACCAAACGGTTTCTCAAGACAATTCCTGAGTGAAGAGATATTAATTTTTGAAAATGGCCAACTGGCTTTGTCGACACTGCGGACCTGATGAAGTCAATGTCCTGGCAACACATGATGCCTTTCTCAAAAATATTAAACGACCTTCATAGGCCCTCAAATTTGAAACATAGGTACCTTGAAGTACATATTAAATCTTGGAATCCTTAGTTCAATCACCAGACTGACAGGATGAAAATGGTGCACTCACCAAAACGGCTACATTAACTGATCTAACACTAGAGTGCGGATAATTGAATTTGATGGCAAAATGAGCTCTTTTGAAAGCCGATCAAACAGATTGGTAGAGCCTTGAAATTTGAAACGTGGCTCATCATTTATACTGACATCAACTTGGAAGAAACACTTTGGCATGACGCTTACTGAGGCAATTTTTACAATTGTGCAAAACAGGGCTCCGACTAGCTGTCGAAACAGGGACTTGCCAAAACACACAAACTGCAAACGGATTCGGTTTTGAAAACTGAGCAAATGGATTCATCAAGACTTGAAATTTTGCAAGGTGACTCACATTAATGCATACAATTGAATCCATTTTGAATTTTTTCATGACGATCAACAGGGAAAAAGATGTAATCGCTCAAAGAAGGCTACTCCATAAAATTTGCATTTGTGCCTAAAATGCACTTCCAGCTCACCCCTCAAAATGGGTACCTCATAAACTTATCCAAATTGAATTCTGAAAGTTGCACATCACTGAATAGGCCAAATGAAAGGTGTGAGACATGAATCCTGAGCCTTACCCTCTGAAAATCAACTGGCTCCATTTTACCCCCTTGCTAACTAGGCCATTCAAACTGACTTATTTTAATCATTCGGAAATGCCGGGCAAATTTTTAAAATAGGCCTATAAACTTGACTTAGTTTTAATTAGTCCCAATAGTGGCTCTGACTGGGATGGTTGATTGCAAGATCAACACAAGAATCCAAATATCTTTGGTTAAGCAGACCACCCAAAAGATGGGTCATTCTTCTCTCAATTCTTCTCTTCTCATCTCATTTCAAAAAAAGGGCTTCCTTATTCTACCTGGACAACAGGGCACTTTATTGAAAACCACACAACTGAAAGCAAAGCGACTATACAAAATATACAATTTATAAATGGCCCCAGACCATCAAAAATGAAATCAATTCTTACCTCTGTCAAACACTTGATTTTCGTTTCCACTAACCAAAGGTAAGTTAAGATCATCATTCCAATCTTCCTGATAAAAAACACTTCCATTTCTAATCAGCTGATCACATAAAACATAATCAGCAGCATGTTCATAATCATGATATCTCTGAAAATCAAACACATGCTGAGAGGATTGGTCACTAGGTGACATAAGAGTGCCATACTCTTTACCATTCTTTCCCAGCTGAAATGAAAAGTAATCCGACTCCCTCTAAAAGTTGGGAATATCAGACAAATCCTTATTGCTAGCTTGCTGAAATAATAAACACTCTTTCACAATAATATTCTGCAAACTAGACAGGAAAACTTCCTCATAACATGACTGCACTTCAACTTGCTGATCACAAAAACTATCAGCATTTTGCACACATGAAAGTACATGATTTTTACTTGCCAATGGTTCATTTCCTCCTTGCAAATCTGAGAAAAACACCCTAGATCTGTCATGTCTTCTAAAAGGTAGATCCTCATAATGCATATCAAAGCTAGAATTCATATCAGCATATGAACCTTCATTATCATACCTATCAACCATATATGCATTATCATTTTGTCTATCAAACATAGGAAGAGAATCAACATTATATGTATCATTTTTTACACCCTCAAAAAAATCATCAGAAACAAAACATATACTAAGTGGGTATGAAAGATTGGGCACATTTTTGAATCCACATCTCTGAAAATCAGCAGCTAAGAGTTCTGAAATTTGCTCACTACATAGTGAACCTCCTTCTTCATTTTCCTTGGCTTCATCCTCTAAGCTGTAAACATTGTCCCAATCTGATAAAGGTATTGGATCTGCAGTGCTCATGTCCCTATGCACATTTATTTCATCATCACAACAACTTGCATTTGCATCATATCCTTTATCACGCTCCTCATAATGTGTTGCTACATGTTGCAACATAGTTTCATAACAGGGGTTGCAAACATCTTGTGGATTTAAATCAACAACAAGGTGATCTACATCATTAGCATCTGAAACCTCAACGGGCTCATGATTAGTTGAACAATCACTATTCTCACAAATTTCTTCTCGCTCTGAATACACATCTGAACTTTCATGATGAGAATAATCACATTCAACATCATAGGAGGTACATCCACTCAGGGGCTCATCTCCTTCATTATTTTTAATCTTGTGTATATTTTCAGATTGGTTACTTCCAATCATGTCTATCCATTCTTTAATAGATTCAACACGTTATTCTCTGAAGGTAGTAGACCAATTAACTGAGTTAGGCTCATAAAGCTCTAAGAATATCTCAATTAAAATAGACTCGGGGGGCCTATTATCAGTTGAAAGCTCATTCAATGCAGCTATAAATCTTTCATAAAAGACATATTATGATTCTCCTTTACTTCTTAGCCCTACTTTCCCTTTTAACAACCAGACAAATCTCTCTTGGATCATTTGAAGACATTTTTCAATTTCTATATTGATCTCTTTCAAATTTGACAAAGGATTCACAGATCTAGGAACTACATCTGGATCCATCAGGTTTTATAACAATCACTGAACCATTATTTTTTGACCATGCACCTTATTATTTTTTTTAAAATCTTTTCAAAAACCTTGCAATCACTAATTTTCCAAATTTGCATACTACTGAAGATCATAAACACTGGATATTGCAGCAGCATAGATATGCAAATTAATCTTGAAATTCTTCTTTCCCTCTAGACTAGTTCTGTTCACTAAATGGGAAAACAACATTACACATTCTAATTTTCAGAACAAATGTCTTTGCATTTGAAACCTCTGAAAATACCTAGAGATTTGCAGCGGTAAACTCTTGTAGATCTGGAGATTTACTTCACCTTTAGCACGGTCTTTTACATCAGAGTCGCCACCTCTTGCACGAAGGATATTTTGAACAACAAAACCATTCAATCACAAATTTAATTCTCTTTACTCCTTCGATCTCACTGCAATAAACAATTTTCCAAGCTGTTCAATACTGGTATGAACCACAGAGTCGCCACCCAACTAACGAATTGGGAAAAATTCACATACAGCTGAAAGAACTTCTCACAACTTTCAACCATGCATTCACTGTTACTCCTTCATAAAGTATGATATGAAACACATATCATTTTGCAGATCCAAAACAAGGAGCATTTTCTTCACCATGAAACCAATTTACACTCTGTGCATACACCATGGATAGACTGGCTGGATATGAAATTGACAAGACTAGGAACACATTCAACCTCTAACCATATCAATCAAGCATTTATATCTAATTATTCCCAAGCAGAGTCGCCATTTTTGTTGCTCACCAAAAGTGATAACCCAAGTATACCTGCAAATCTATCTATGAGATAGCCAATCTCAATCAATGAAACACCTCAGGGCTTGGACAACATGACAAGGATATGAATCCTTCTACTCTTCAGGCTCTGCAAAACCTAGGTGGGTATACCTTTGATGCATTTAATCAAACCTATTACACACAAGACTGCATCAATCAAAAGCAGATGGATCTCAAGAGGTTCAAAAACTAAGAGATAACTACAGATGGGCTAGATCCACACTTGCAACTCAACATTTTGAATCATGAGATGGAGGGACACTTTCACATAACATAAAATATAAAAAGATATTCTGATTTTTTATTTTTAAAAGGTGTTCTGACAACCTTTCAATATTACAAGAGACCAGTGCCTTATCTAGGCCACAAAGTCATGCATAAAAGTGGATGAGAAATCTCAGATGAAAGTTCTTTTCAACATTAAATTTTCATGCATCAATACCTTACATTAATACAATCCTCTGCTCTGTCACAAAACCATACTTATATGTAGATATCCAATATGCATTCAAAATCATTAATGCTGGGTTTTAGGATTTAAACCCTTCCTTGAAGAATACCCAAAAGACAACATTACACTCTTAGAGAAATCTAAAAGAGACAACTCAAATTATCCTTGATAATATGAAATTATACGAATTTGAGTACATTTTGGAGACAATTTCATGGAAACTCACACATGCCTTGCATATGTGTGAACCTACAAACTGAAACTAAACCTACAGTAAAGACAACACTGAAAACATAGACGAACACATTGTCATTTGCATTGATAAAAGGATGCCATCACTGGAACCTACAATTTTGGATTTCTCCCTTAGAGAAAATCTCTCAAAAATTGGAACCCGTACAACTGGGAATAATTGGGAATAAGAAGGAGAGGGAAGAGAATCAAATCTACAACTAAAAATTGCCAAGTGTTTCCCCTCTAACTGAATTTTTTTCCCATTGATACTGCTTCCAAAATATACCACATCTGCCAAAATTAACCTCACAATCGAACTCCTCACTCCGAGAGCTTTTCGAAAACATATAACACTTTATATTTTGGCCAAAATTGAGACCCTGGGCGAATTAATCCTCAACATGGATCCATCATTTAAATTTTTCGAATTTTAATATAGTTTGAACTATATTATTTATGGATTTTAATTTTGATTTTTGCCTCTGATGTGCTATGATGCTTTGCCACGTTGTGGCCTCTGATTGGTTGATGGGGTCCACTAGGCGCCACCTGGGATGACACCTCATCACCGCCACATGTTTGCTTGCTCATCCGCCACTTGGCCGCCATGTGTACACCACCTCAGTGCCATGTCATCGCCACTGGACTGCCACCTCACCAGGACCCACCTGCTGGATATCTGACTATACCTGCCACCTGGCTTTCGCAACTTTATGGGGTGTAACTCGCGTGCATCTTCCTTTCGTGAAACAGCGCGAGCCATTGATCTCTCTCAAACTTGCTCACTCATTAAGCCGACCTTCCTCTGTAAAATTTCACCTGTCTGCCTCGGGAAACATGCCCACGTGGGGTCCACCTGGTCATCGCTTAGTCATCTCCTCTATCGCCTCGAGAAGCATACTCATGCGTGGGCCCACCTTGGGCGCCATCGGGCACCATTTGTCAAAAGCCTTTATGGCTTAGACATATTACTATAGCAAGGATTTGCATATAAACATTTAAAAAAAACACTTCCCAGTGCATGTGGGATAATGCAATTAAGCCTAGGACTGTGTATTTTGAAGATTTCTGAGTGTTCTTCAATGGCATTTTTTGCTGAAAGCTAACACCTCCTCCATCCATAGTCAAACTCATGGCGGGGAGGGCTTCTGGAAAGGGGCGTTGAACTGGTCTTACCCCCTCCACTTGCATTTATTTGAAACTATTTATAAATGCCTTCACATTTTGCCATGGCTGGGAACATTGGAATTACACCTGTTGTTGCACTTGCTTGAGGTTTTCATTTTAATCCATCATAGCTTCCCTTACCAGCATACCACGTGGGAGGAGAAATCTGGTTTTACACTTGCCAAATTTCATTTGCTTGAAAGTGTTTTAGTTTGCTGCTGTAACTGTTTTGCCATCCACCAGAGACTTCACGTGGGGGAGGAGAATGGCACAAAACATTGCCAACATTCAAATTTGTTTGAATGTTTCCCTATGGCTTTTCACCATGCCATGCACAGCAAGGAGAGAATGGGAGGGGAGGGTGCTGATGTTTGGATTTTGCTGTTTGAAAGTGTATTCTTTAAAAGCCCCTTTCAAAGCCACAACTTGTGCAGAAGGAGGATGCTGGAGTTTAATGTGGCCTCCCAACACCACACTTCACTTCATATCTACAATTGTATTTAATTTAAACCTCCCCACTCTCCATGTAGAGGCATCACTTGGCTTGAGATTTAAAATTGATTTAGCCATGTCACATTGCCTTCATTGGTTTCCATGTGGGTGGGGGTTTTGTCTTGGAGCTTGAAAGATTCTGCTGTCTCAAAGAAACCACCTAGAGGAGGAGGATGGACTAGGTTTTAATCACATGCTGGAGCTTCTAACAATCTTCCAAACACCACCACATAGAGGATCATTGCTGCTATTATAAGTTTGCATTTTGCATTAGCTAAAACTTGTTTTAACTTCTTCTCTGCCCCTCCAATACATTTTTCAAAGAACTTAATGGCTTTACACCAGTCAATTTGGTATTTGGTTGAAGATTTAATGCCTTTCCTTAAACGCAGAAAGGAGGCTGTCAAAGTCTTTGGAGTGTGGTTTACACCACAAATTGCATTTTATTGAATTGTTTCAATGCCTTTTTTGATTTTAATTTGTTGCATTTTCTTTGTCCTCTTTCACCAAAGTGCTGGGGATGTTAGCAAAGTTTGCTAGAAGTTTTAAAACTATTGTTGCACTAGCTGTGGATCATAGAAACACACCCAACAATGCATTTGTTTGATAATTTCTTCAATTTCCATACACCCATGTGAGCTGCAACAAAGAGAGAAAACACTAGAGTTTTCATTTGGTTTGCATATTGCGTAAAACTCATCTCCCAACCACCACGTTTCAGCAGGGAGGGAAAATATGGCATTGATTTTGCATTATCCTTCAGTGGGAAACATATTAGAATACAACTCCAACCACAGATGTCAACATTATCCTGGAGGTGCTGATAAGGCCAAGTCGCCAATGAAATCACACTGCACAGGCAAGAGCCAGGTCGGGCCCCAAAGTGGGTCCGACTAAAAAAAAATTTCGTTTTCATGCAAATGACCCCTAGAATACTTCACTGACCTCAAACATATCTCTGGAAATGATCGGCATCATTTTCAGATCATTAATCCGCATTTTACATCCTTCAGTCAATTATGCCACAATTTTCACATTTAATCGCGAAGACGTAATTTTCAAACCTGTTAAAACACTTTTCTGGAGCTCGCCATCTGACAGGCATGTACTTTGATATGCAAGGATGACTTCTACCAAACGGTTTCTCAAGAAGAGTCCTGAGCGAAGAGATTTTAATTTCCGAAAACGGCCAACTAGCTTTGTCGACACTGCGAACTTGATGAAGTCAATGTCCTGGCAACACATGACGCCTTTCTCAAAAATATCAAACGACCTCTATAGGCCCTCAAATTTGAAACATAGGTACCTTGAAGTACATATTAAATCTTAGAATCCTTAGTTCGATCACCAGACTAACAGGATGCAAATGGTGCACTCACCAAAATGGCTACATTAACTGATCTAACACTGGAGTGCGGATAACTAAATTTGATGGCAAAATGAGCTCTTTTGAAAACCGATCAAATGGATTGGTAGAGCCTTGAAATTTGAAACGTGGCTCATCATTTATACTGACATCAACCCAAAAGAAACACTTTGGCATGACGCTTACTAAGGCAATTTTTACAATTGTGCAAAACAGGGCTCCGACTAGCTATCGAAATAGGGACTTGCCAAAACACACAAACTACAAACGGATTCGGTTTTGAAAACTGAGCAAATGGATTCGTCAAGACCTAAAATTTTGCAGGGTGAGTCACATTAATGCATAAAATTGAATCCATTTTTAATTTTTTCATGATAATCAACAGGGAAAAAGATGTAATCGCTCAAAGAAGGCTACTCCATAAAATTTGCGTTTGTGCCTAAAATGCACTTCCAGCTCACCCCTCAAAATGGGTACCTCATAAACTTATCCAAATTGAATTCTAAAAGTTGCACATCACTGAATAGGCCAAATGAAAGGTGTGGGACATGAATCCCCAGCCTTACTCTCTGAAAATCAACTGGCTCCATTTTACCCCCTTGCTAACTAGGCCATTCAAACTAACTTATTTTAATCATTTGAAAATGCCGGGCACATTTTTGAAATGGGCCTATAAACTTGACTCAGTTTTAATTAGTCCCAACACCAAGACCGAAGGACAAAAATGTAATCGGTACAAAGTGGATTTTCAAAAACAAGCTAAATGAGAAAGATGAGGTCATTCGCAACAAAGCAAGACTAGTTTGTAAAGGTTATGCTCAAGAAGAAGGAATAGATTATGGTAAAACTTTTGCACCTGTGGCTAGACTTGAGGGAGTAAGAACATTGTTGGCATATGCTGCTTTCAAAATTTTTAAGGTATATCAAATGGATGTTAAATCTACATTTTTGAATGGTATACTAGAATAAGAAGTTTATATAGAACAACTTGAGGGATTTGTTGAAGACAAGAGTAAAGATTAGGTATGCAAACTGAACAAAGCTTTATATGGTCTGAAAGAAGCACCTAGAGCATGGTATGAAAGACCACACTCTTACTTGATCAAGATTGGTTTTATAAGGACAAGTGAAAACAACAATATGTACTTGAAGAATGATGAGGACAATGGAGTACTGATTTGAGCCATATTTGTTGATGACATTATATTTTATGGAAATGACTCCTTATGCAAGAACTTTGGAAATGAAATGTGCAAAGAATTTGAGATGTCACTAATCAGAGAGATAAAGTATTTTATAGGTTTACAGACACTGCAAATGAAATATGAGATTTTCATTACTCAATCCTAGTACATAAAGGAAATCTTGAAGAAATTTGGAATGGAGGATTCTAAACCAGTAAGTACTCCTATGACTACTAACTGTAAATTATCAAAGAGTGATGAATCTACATCTATTGATGAGACACTTTACTGATCTATGAATGGAAACTTGCAATATGTTGTGCATAGTAGACCAGATATAGCACATGCAGTAGGTATTGTAGCAAGATTCTCTGCAGATCCCAAGGAGACACATATGACAGCAATCAAGAGAATTTTCAGATACCTGAGAGGCACTAAAGATTATGGCTTAGTATATGAAAAGAAGAATGATTTTGATTGAAAAGTTTATATTGATGGTGATTGGGCAAGCAATATAGATGACAAGAAAAGCACAAGTGGTGGAGCTTTCTTTTTGGGAGAAAGACTAGTGAGTTGGCTTAGCAAGAAACAAGGATGTATTTCACAGTCAACAACAGAAGTTGAATATGTTGCTACAACATTGAATTGTACCAATATAGCATGAATCAAACAACTATTGGAAAGTATAAATGAGGGAGTTTCCGAGCCAGTACCTATATTCTGTGATAATACTAGTGCCATTAACATTTCAAAGAATCTAGTAATGCACTCTAAGACAAAGCATATATCTATAAAGTATCATTATCTCAGAGAAGAAGTTCAAGAGAAGAAAGTTGTGCTGGAATATATTAGTTCAAAGGAGCAATTAGCAAACATCTTCACAAAGCCATTGCCAAGGGACACTTTTGAGTATCTCAAAAGCAAGTTAGGGGTCCTACCCCTATCTTCTACTCATTGACAGAGTTTGGTGAAAGCATCAATTCAATGAATCTACAAAATATTATGTGTGGATTGATGTTGATTTACACACTTTGGAAGGTTTTCTAAAGTTGTGCAGGAAATAGTGAATAGAGATAAGTTACTCTGACCATGACTAAGATGATACACAGCAAGGCAAATCACTTCACAGAGGAAGAAATCATGATTTAATTCTTACTTTTTGGCATTGTTGTCAAAGGGGGAGAAGACTAAATGGTTGGAAGACTAAATGGTTGATTGAACGGTAAATCCCTGAATGATGAATAACAAAAGACTAATGACAAGGGGAGAAGATTGCAAAAACAGAGAAGATTAAATGCAAGTCAAAAGCTCAGAAGCCTAATGAAGAAGGGAGAAGACTTTAGAAGATTTTAACAACTCAAGGATAACAGGAGAAGTCTAACAACAATCTGAATCCGAATCAATTTGAATATCTTGGTATTACCATTTAAAAGTTGGTTTTGCCATCAATGCCAAAGGGGGAGATTGTTGGCATTTCAATATCAGGAGATTGTTGATATTTAGTAAGGATATTGAGAAGGTTGTTGAAGATTATTGATATAACTGAAGAAGGATGATAACTATCTTTATAACATTATTTTGTCATTGATGTTAAGAAATTGATTATCTGATTCAATATGATGTTGCCATATCTTGAGAAGATTGATTTGAAGAGAATTAAGATGTCGGTAAAAGACACAGAAATAATGTGATGAATAAGGGGAGAAATAAGTTATTCAATGGGCAACTATTACCATGTTAGACAATGATGAGATTTTGATGTTTAGATTGTTTTGATGTCCTACATATGTTGTTGATTGTAAGGTTAATACTATACTATGTCGCTGAGCAAAGAACCTAGTCGGTAAAACCTAAGGAACCTAGTAGGTAAACCCTAAGGTTATTGATATCGGTTAATGAAGGTGGAATGCCTACCGAGTTATGACAAGTGCACATTGGATGGATAAAAGCATTATTTAATGAAGGTCAATGATTAGCTGGAGATGTATAAATGATTGGTATGTCGTGCTTGATGTTTGTTAAGGATCTATGGCAAAGGAAAATCGGCAAGAAGATCTACAGCGCAGATTGAACCACAATAACCTTGTGCAAGTTTCAAGAAAGGACTACAAGTCCTGAGGCAAGGTAAAACATTTTCAGATCAAAAGGATAAATTGAACCTGGTCAACTTTGAAGATCTGATGGCTAAGATTGATCATGGGAAATATGATCAAGGAGATTAAGCGGTTAGCAATTGTTTATAAATAAGGAATTGTTGATAAACAATGTATACGGGCAAGTGTATGCACAGGGATGCTACATAGTGATTATCGAGCACAGAAGCTTGAAGACCTATTTGAATAATAGAGTAGAGAGCCCAACAGAGGGACAAGATAAGTCCTATGACTAGATTGTTTTGAGCAAATAAGAATCTGCTTTAGCATTTTAGATGTGAAGTTGTAGATAGATTTGTATTACTATTATTTTGTAAGTGACAGGAAATCTCTTAACCGAGTGGACTTAACAGTCTTATTTGTAAACCCTCTAGCAAGGTAACATTCTAGTTGAGTGTTTGAAATCCTTTAACAAGGTCACTTCTAACAAAGTGAATATCCTAACAGATCTGAGGGAAATCCCTTAACCGAGTCACATCTAGCAATTTGTTTGTAATATCTAACAAGATTTGTTTTTAACCAAGCATACTCTAGAAGAGTATATTTCTTAGTGGGTCCAAAATCCCATAGTGGTTTTTCCCTATTTGGGTTTCCACGTTAAATCTGGTGTTATGAGTGTTATGATGATTATGTTTTTATGAGTTTGCATGTTTAGCAATTTTGGTTATATTGCTAAAGTATAAGTTACCGAGGTTGAATCTACTGATTTTATGGAAGATTAAGTTTGTATGATTCACCCCCCCTCCCCCCTTCTCATCTTGTTAGCTATTGGCATCTGTACTTTACAATAAGTATCAGAACTATAAGTGTTTTCATTGATGTCAATAGCAATCAGTATTGAAGTTGTATTGGAAACTAGTAGTGAAGTTATAAAGAAACCGGTATTGGTTAAGCAATGAAAGGAACCGGTATTGTTATTTAATCACAGCTCAACCAGTAACCCTAACCCGTTGAGAAGCACAACCCTAACCAATGAAGCTTGGTGAATCAGTTGTGTCTATCTATGATCAAATTGTGATTGGAGATGAAGATGCCATGTATGCATGATGCACATGATGCGTTTCAAAGTGATTTTGGTGCATGAAGATAACTGTTTATCTTTGGAATGAGCAAATGCATAGCATGAAGTGAATAACACGTGATGAGCTACATGATCTAATGTGTGGTAATCCAGGAGTCATTGAAGTTGTCTAGAATAATGTGCAGTTTATTGCTATGTAATCCATTAGTCATGATTGAACCGATATGTTTGTAGTCTCTATGAGATTTGTAGGTTTTGTGATGTGTTACCGACCTATTATATTTGTATTTAAAGTCAATGAGTTGTTTGTAATTGTGTTGGTAATTTTGGTTATGTGTGGTAGTGTGATTATTGTCAAACCAGAAGGAGTGTTTGCAGAATGTTGTGAAGGAAAATAGGAGAAGAAAAGTATCTGACTAAGAAAGATAGTGCTATTTCCAGATCATTAAAGAACCTATTGTTATCTAACCATTACAATACTTAAATCCCTTAGCTGGGTAAGCTTTAACAAGATTCTTGTTTAAATCCTCTAACTAGGTGATCCATTAGCTTGGATTTGAAATCCTCCACCGAGGTTGCCTTTAATAGGGTACTTCATTTAACAAGGTATTGTAGTCAATCCCTTAACCAGGTGGTCCCTAATTGGATCTGTTCTTAAAAGGAAATTATTCTATAAGCTTCTAACAAGGCTTGGCTCCTAACAAGGTGAACTTCACAAGAGTTCAGAATAATTGTGCATATTCATACCAACTATGGTTTTTTCCATTTGGGTTTCCAAGTTAAAAATCATTGTGTCAAGTGGTGAATGATTTTGTGGATGTGTTTTGATATAGTTGATATGATTAACTGGTAAATCCACTTAGATATGCGTAGATGACCGGAAGTGATCTAAAATAAGCTATTACTGATGTTAGTGAAGTGGTTTAATGTTCTTGTTAAATTCTATTTGAGTTTTAGATCTGTTACACTATATCATTGATATTTTGATCAACTGGTAAAGTTTGATAGTGCAGTCCAGTTTTTGTTACAGTGTCTAAACCAGTTAGTTTAGTAAGTTCTTTCTAAGTTGGGATTAAGTTTTGTGAAAGTTTATCATATTTTATATCTATTTATTTACCCCCCCTCTCAATAGTTGATCGGATCCTTATTTCTTCATCATATTATCAATTGGTATCAGAGCATTTCAGGTCCTCTTGTGTTTAAGCCTAATAGCTTGAGGAAAAGATCTAGGAGAACATGATGACGAAAAAAGGTCTGAAATTAAATAGGGAAAACTATAGAATCTAGAGTGATAGGATAAAGATCTATATCAAGAGCTTAGGAAGTCAATATTGGGAACATGTTGTTACTAAATATAACTTGCCTAGTGGGATTTTGTCAGATGATCAAAAGAAGGAGCAACAGGATAACAGTCAAGAATTGGAGGCCATTATCAGTTCCTTGTCTGATTTAGAGTATGTTGATGTTCATGGATTGGAGATTGCACATGAAGTGTGGAAGAAACTGGAAGATATCTATAACAGTAATGAGAATGTTAAGATTTCCAAAGAAGAGAGTCTAGGAGGTAAATTTGATGATATGCGGATGGTTGAAGGTGAAAATATTCAACAGTATGGTCAGAGGATCAAGGAGATAGTCAATGAGATCAAAAGTGTTGGAGGTACAGTGGAGGATACCATAGTGGTTATCAAGGTGTTGAGAACCCTTTTATCGGTCTATGTTATCTGAGTTGCATCCATTCAAGAACTCAAGTCTATTGATAAAATAAAGTTAACTATTGATTCCACCATTGGTAAATTAATTGCATTTGAATTAAATGGTTTTGATGGAAGTAATCAGAGATCAGAATCCATATTTAGAGCCTCAGTTTCAACTCCACCGGTAAGGAAAAGTAGAGAAGTGAGCCACATTCATGAGTCTAGATCTAACAGAGAGGTAGATGATGAAAATAATCTGATTGAGCTTGAAGCATTGTTGGCCAAGCAGTTACCCAGAGGTACTGGTAAGTACAAAGGTAAATTACCTTTGAAGTGTTTTGCATGTAACCAGATTGGGCATATTGCTGCTAATTGTCCAAATGGAGATAATGAGCAAAAATGTGAGAAGTATAAGAAGTATAAAGGCAAAGGTAAAAGAGATTGTCTCATTGCAGTGGATGGAGGAATTACAAATGATGAATCTAAGGAAGATGCAAATCAAGACATTGTCTTTGTTGCTATTAAAGAAGAGACATCAGATCAGAACACATTAGTCTCGCATCGATAATTTTGATGATTGGATTATATATAGTGGTTGTTCACACCACATGACCGGTGACTGGAGTAAGTTTCTTACTTTGAGAGAGTTTAATGGAGGTTTTGTGAGATTTGGGAATGATTCACCCTGCATGGTGAAAAGAAAGGGATCCATCTCTTTGAATGGTAAAAGCATTATAGATGATGTCTACTGGGTTGAAGGTCTGAAAAACAATCTTTTGAGTTTTGTTCAGCTCAATGACAAAGGTTACCCCGTAGAATTCAAGAATGAAGTCTGCAAGATTTATGGAAGCAAAGGTGAGCTGATTGCAACCAACAAACAAACCAGATGTAACTTGTTTCATTTTAGTTATAAATTCAACAGTTGTTTAATTGAAAAAGTAGAAGATAGTTGGCTTTGGTATCATAAATTTTGTCATGTAAATATTGATAACATTGTAAAAGTCATTAAGTCCAAATAAGTAAGAGGTTTTCCACAATTGGACAAACCGGTGAATGCTTTGTGCAAGGAATGTCAATTAGGGAAGATGACATCCTCAACCTTCAAGAGAAAATATTTCTGAGAAGAACATTTGCTAGATTTGGTTCATACCGACCTTTGTGGACTGATGAGAACTAGAAGTTTCAAGGTGATCGGTATTTCATGATTTTTTCTGATGACTGCTCAAGGATGATGTGGGTTACATTCTTGAAAGACAAGATAAAATATTTTAGCAAGTTTAATGCATTTAGAGCCTTAGCTAAAAATGAAAGTTGTAATAAGATAAAGTGCTTAAGGAGTGATCAAGGTGGTGAATTTACTTAAGAGGAATTCACTAGATACTATGAAGTCAATAGAATTAAGAGGCAACTTTCTGCACCTAGGACACCATAGTAGAACGATATTGCAGAAAGGAACAACCGGTCAGTTGTTGAAGCTGCTAGGACTATGTTAATTCAAGGAGGTGTAGCTAAGACATTTTAGAGACAAGCTGTCAACACAATTGTTTACACAGTGAACCGGATACTGGTTAACAGAGATAAGTATAAAACTCCCTATGAGTATTGGTATGATAGATCACCTAATATCAATTACTTTAAGATCTTTGGTAGCAGGTTTTTTATCAAGAGAGGTGATTATGTTGGTAAATTTGATGCTAAGAGTGATGAAGACATATTTATTGGTTACTCCACAAAGAGAAAATCTTACAAGTATTTCAACAACTGGACTAAGAAGATCATTGAAAGTGTTAATGTCCGAGTTGATGAGTTTCCTGAGAAATTAGGAGAAACCAATGAGGAGAAAGAGGAAGAATAACCTTACACACTATTTTTGGAACCAGAACCGGTGAAGCCAAAAGTTGGTGAATAGAACACAGAAGGCCCAGTTCAATCGAAATAGGGCGGTCCTATAGAAGAAGAAGAAAGTGAAGAAGAAGAAGAACTTGGAAATCAAGAACATGTTATTCCAAGGTATGTAGGACTCAATCATAGCCCTGATCAAATTATTAAAGATATGAATGCAGGTGTGCTAACAAGAACAAGACTTAGAGATAACTCTTGTATGATTTCCACCATTGAGCCTAGAACTGCAAAAGAAGTATTTGTAGATGAAGTCTGGATCAAGGCAATGGAAGAAGAACTTGACCAAATAGAGAAGAAAAATACATGGTCATTGGTACCCAGACCAGAGAACAAAAATGTAATAGGTACAAAATGGGTATTCCAAAATAAACTGAATGAAGATGGAGTAGTAGTCAGAAATAAAGCCAGATTGGTATGCAAAAGATATGCATAAGAAGAAGGTGAAGACTATGGTGAGATATTTGCACTAGTTGCAAGAATGGAAGGAGTAAGGACTCTACTTGCATTTGCAACATATAGAGGATTCAAAGTATATCAAATGAATGTTAAGTCAACATTCCTAAATGGAATATTGGAAGAGGAAGTCTACATTGAACAACGAGAGGGTTATGCTTTAACTGTAGAAAAGGATAAGGTGTGCACATTACATAAGGTATTGTATGGACTGAAGAAAGCACCAAGAGCATGGTATGAAAGATTGCACTCTCACTTGGTGAAAATAGGTTTTTCAGAGAACCAGTGAAGACAGTAACATATATCTCAAGACATAAGGAGATAAGATACTGGTATGCAAAGTATTTGTGGATGATCATATTCAGAGGTCATGATGACATGTGTCATAATTTTGCTAACGAAATGAAAAATGATTTTGAGATGTCACTGGTAGGTGAGATAAAATTCTTCATAGGTCTTCAAATCCAATAGATAGAGGAAGGTATTTTCATCACATAGTCCAAATATGTGAAAGAAGTATTGAAGACTTTTGGAATGGGAGACTTTAAACTAGTTGGAACACCAATGATTACAAGCTATAAATTGTCTAAGGAGAATGATTATGCATCAGTGGATGAAAAGGAGTACAAGACAATGATAGGTAAACTATATTATGTTGTCCACAATAGACCAAACATTTCTCATGCAGTAGGATTGGTTTCTAGATTTTAGAAGAGCCCGAAAGAGACACACATGGTAGCAACCAAAAGAATTTTCAGATATTTGAAAGGCACAATTGATTATGGATTATGGTATCCATATGCAGGAAATTTTGATTCAAAAGTTCATACAGATGTAGATTGGGCAGGCAATGTTGATGACAGGAAGACTACAATCGGAGGAGCATTCTTTCTTGGAGGAAGAATAGTGTCTTGGAGCAGAAAGAAACAGAGTTGTATCTCTCAATCAACTACAAAAGCTGAATATATTGTAAATACATGAATTGCACCCAAGCAATCTGGATGAAATACATTTTGGAAAGTTTCAAGTTAAAGCTATCAGAACCGGTAAGGATTTTCTATGATAACACCATCTCGATAAACATTTCTAAGAACCCAGTGTTGCATGCTAGGACAAAGCATATTGAGCTGACGTATCATTTCCTAAGAGAGAAAGTTGGAAGTAAAGATGTGTCACTGGATCATGTATCTACTAAGGAAGAGCTAGCGGATATCTTTACTAAACCTCTGCCTAAGGCTACATTTTAGTATCTTAGAGGTAATTCAGGGGTTGTACTCTTTCATGAATTCAATTAAGTAGATGTGGAAGACATCAGTCCCAGAGCTTATTGAAAATATTGAAGCAGAATTGGTGTAGAGTGGAGCTACTCCACAGGGGGAGCAACTAGTTGAAGATCGGTGAAGCACAGAATAATTAACCTTCACTTTGGCATTGTTGTCAAAGGAGGAGAAGAACTCTTTTGCAACTTGCTACTCCCCTTGTGGAATAGCTCCACTCTACAACACTCCTACTTCATGATCTTCAATAAGCTCCGGGACTGATGTCTTCAACATCTGTTCAATGAACTTCATGTAGGGGCATAACCCCTAGCTGATTTCTAAGATAGTCAAAAGTAGCCTTAGGTAGAGGTTTAGTAAAGATTTTTGGCATTTCTATAAGGATATTGAGAAGGTTGTTGATGATTATGGATATAACTGATTAAGGATGTTTACTGTCTTAATATTATTATTTTGTCATTGATGTCAAGTAATTGATTTTCTAATTCAGTATGATGTTGCCATATCTTAAGAAGTATGATTGGATGAGTATAAAGATGTCAGTAAAAGACATGGAAAGAATGTGATGAATAAGGGGAGGAATAAGTTATTCAATGGGCAACTATTATCAAGTTAGACAATGATGAGTTCATGATGTTTAGATTGTTTTGATATCATACATATGTTATTGATTGTGTAGACACCCAAAATTGTCCAGTCTAATTAAATAAATATTTTATTTATTTAATTATGTTAGCCTAATTCTTCTATTAATTAAATAAATCTTTATTTATTTAATTAATTCATTTATCCTCTTCTAGCCTTATTTCTCATTTAAATAAATACATTTATTTATTTAAATTACCCTTTTCTTAAATTAAATAAATATCTTATTTATTTAATTGATCCCACTTCTTCTATTAATTAAATGAATCTTTATTTATTTAATTAATTCATTAGCTTTTTCTACATATGACACATGTCATTCATCTCTTAATTCCTACACTACCTACCCCTTTCATTATTTTATTATTTCTTTTACCTATCCTCTAATCATAGCCGACCTCCTTTTACACCTCTCAATCTTATCCCTCCATTTCATATAGTGTCTTCTATATAAGGAGATGCTTCCTTCATTATCAACCCTAATCAATGATTCTAACTACTTGATCAATTGACTACTTCACATATGCAATCCTACTTGCAACCACATTCCTTTCTTTGTTGAGCTCTTGTGCACATAAAATCTGAGAGCAATTATATCAAGCAAGATCAATGGAGATAGGAAGAATGGAGATCCAAACCCTATTGGACATGTGATGGTATAATCTTTGTGATTTCATTTGCTTTGCATTGTCTTAGGTAATCTTCATATGTTATGGTGGATCTTTGTTGTTGTTAGGCTAGGGTTTTGTGGTTGAATTCATTTAGCCTTTCAATATCGTTATTATTGTTATCCATTTTCACCATATACATTTTGGCATGCCCAATGGGACTCTTGTCCCTTTTTGCATTTAACATCCTTGTTGCAGATTTTGTGTTTTGAAGTTGCAGATCTAACATTTTTGACAACATTGTGATATTTTCATATCTGCGTACTTTTCGATGGCGGTTTTGATTTTTTGGCTCGTCTGTGACATCCAGAATCGCGTCTATGTTATCAACAGTATTTTATTTTGCAAATTTTGGAAACCGCGTTTGTGTTCCTTAGTCACGTTTGCAGTTTTTTTAGACCCGTATGTGTCTAGAAGTTGCATCTGGGTTTTGGAGCCACGTCTGTGTCTCACAGAACTGCGTCTGAGTCAAGAAGTCGCGTCTGTGTCGAAGGTAACTGCGTTTGTGTGCATCAGTTTCAATTTTTTGGGTTTATTGATTTAGTTTTGGGTTTTGCATTTAAGGTTTTAGATCTGGTTTATTCTGAGCTAACATTTTCAGATCTAGCTAACGAAGTTGGTGCAGCTTGTCTTGAAAGCAAAATCATTTTGTTGAAGGCCCCTATTTTCACAAAGTCTTTTGGATTTAAAATTTACCTAACTTGTGTGCTTGTAGGAAGGGATGATTATTTGAAATAAATCCAAACTACTAACAACTCTTTATTGCAGGTCCTTGGCAAGGAATTTTGGATTTTTATTGTGTGCCTTTTTTTCATAGACTAGCAAACACTTCAATTGGTGCACTAAAATTGAATCATTGTCTTTTATGTCTTGAGAAATAGGCTCTTTTTGTTTAATCTTTAGAGGGCCTATCTTCCCATGTGGTCATTAGGACTACTAGTGAGAAGAGAATGACCCAAGTGGTAGCAAAAGAAAAGCCATCTTCTTCCAAACCACTATAAATAACTGTATTTATGGTGAAAACGATGAATAACGTGTGCTGATTAGTTCATACTGACACTATGTCTCCCCATAAACCTGTTTGATCAAATTTATTTGATCATTTGTAGGGCGTAACCCCTACCGGCTAGGAGCCTTTTGTATTTACAGAACTGAAAGTGCCACATGTATGGCCACACGAGCGGATGACTTTACTAGCACCCTTTTGTTTTAGAAGCCCAAATCCTTCTAGTTGTTGAGGTAGGAGGTCGGACCTCTGGTAGCGGCCCACACACATATGGTTCTTAGTAGAGATACAAAGTTCACCACGGGGAGTTTTCATGGGGACTGATGCTTGGCTGACTCGAGAAGTGAGTGCTGAGGGTGGAGCTAGTGAGGTCAAGCATCTAAGTATCCACTCTGAATAGCATAGCCTCGAGGGTAAAACCTCATGTGGGATCAACAACTATTGTCTTGGCCAGCCATAAGAATTGTGCTTGACTTATTTTAAACATTCAAAACATTCAAGACCAAATAGAAAAACATTGTGTCTTATGTGTCTTCAAGTGTATGCAAAACATTTTTACATCAAACAACATAATTTTCTTGGAGTCATTTTGAGTCTAGACACTTGCAAACATTTGGTCTTCATCAACACTGTGTCCTCTTGTCACGAAAACTAGTCAAACAGTCAGATTTGGTCACAACAAAATGACTTCACAGATTGGAAAAAATTGCACAAATTTTGCAAAAATGTGTTTGTGTCGGACATAATAGTGTCTGTGTTGTATAACCACATCTGTGAAAGGCAGAAACGCGTATGTGTTTCCAGAATCAACAGTGCATTTTACAAAAATCTCAGAAATGTGTCTGTGTTAAACTGAACCACGTCTGTGTCAGGAAATTGCATCTGTGAAGTATACAAGCGTGTGTGTGATCAGAATTGAAAAGAAGAAAAAAAAAAACTATTACAGTCCAGCAAACAAACATAGTCAGTTTCGGAATTCTTGAGTTTCCTAGGTTATTTCTCCAGGTTTCATTTAGTATTCAACCTGTCTTTGAGTCTCACACAGTCCATCATTGCTTCACACCTCACATTACATTCACATTTGTCTAAACTTGAGTCAAAAGGTCACTTGCTTTTCCTCATCATACTTTGTCAACAGACTACATACAACAACATTTTGCTAAGCGGTCCCTCATCAAGGTCTCTCACCTTTGGGTCTCATTTGGTCTTACATAGAGTCAAGGTCAACTTACCTCATCAAGAGAAACTATCCTCTCTTTGGAAGTCACACCTACTCTACTACATACATACTTGGTCTTACACATTGGACATTGCAAGTACACTTCAGATTCATTTATATTCCATCCAAATCTTGGTCTTCCATACTTTTTCCATTTTTCATCTAGTCTCACACATCTTGGTCAATACCTAGTTCATGGTTGAAACCCATCTTCAAAAATCTAGGAGAAAAACTAAAGAGGCTCAAGAGTCCACAAACATGAGTTCTTATGAGTATGACAATGATATCTTTTTCAATTTTGATCATACTACATTACCTAAGATGGATGCCTATAGAAACATTCCAAATGTTGAGAACATGGACACTACAAACAACAATGATACACACAATGATGATATGGACAAATTTTCAGTACATTTAGCAAATATGGAAGAATCCATTATGGATCCCCGTTTCAATTGATTGGTTGAGGAAATAATGAGGAGGGATAGACAATACTTCTTACAAATGATGGCACAAAGTGGAGCCAAGATACCTCATGATTTTGACATGTCTCAAATAATGGAAAATCAACCTTTGCAAAAACCTCACTCCAACATGGATCAAAGGAGGCCTAATAGTGGAGGCAATAGAAGACCAGATCTTGTGCCTGAATCACCATCATCTTTGTTTCAAAAACCAGAGGTCCCACATACACATGGTCAAGCATATGATACTCACCTTCGTAGACCATTATGGAAGTCTTATGTAGAGAAATATGCTCAATCACATATCAACGCTAAGGATCAACCACCAAAGAAATTGGATATGCCCAAAATTTGGACACAAGGAAACCCCATGTCAAATTTGGGGGCAACACATTAGAACATGACATGCCTGTAGAGTATGGTATACATGGACAAAATAGATATGGCATTCCTCAACATGAATCTATACCAAGTGGTCCATATATGCATCATCATTATAGACCTCCTCCATATGAACATGTGTATGATCAATATCATCCATATATGCAACATGCTCCTCCTGCAATTGGCGCCTCAAGCATAGGGTATAGTCCAAGAAGTCAATTTCCACCTAAGAGCAATTTGGAGCAACAAATTAGGGACTTATAAAAGAAAATGGAGGACATAAATACACCAAAGCCAACATACACAATGAGAGACATATGTCCTTATCCATTTGACAAGAGCATTCCAATGCCTCCTTTTCCTACACACTTTTTGACGCCTAAATTTGATAAGTATAGAGGAAAAGGGGATCCTAAGGCACACATAAGATAGTTTTTCACAGCTTGCATTGAGGTAGCAGCAGAAGAGACATATTTGATGAGATTATTCCCACAAAGCCTAGGTGATCAGGCTATGGAATGGTTCTCCCAGCTCCCACCTGGTATTAAGTCATGGGGTGACCTAGCAGAGGCATTTATCCAACATTTCTCCTACAATATAGAGATAGACATATCAGTCACTACTTTTTGCAACACCAAGCAAAAAGAGGGAGAGTCTTTTGCATCATTTTTACAAAGATGGAGGAATCTAGCCAGCAGATGCTGTTGTGAAATTCCACAAAAATAAATGGTAGAAATGTTCACCCAAAATGTTAACAAAGAGATTGGTTATGAATTAAGGAAACCTTATTTGTCCACCTTCAAGGACGTCATTGAAAAAGGCTTAACAACAGAGAAGGTCCTAATTGAACAAGGAGTCATGAAGATATTCAAGGAAAACAAAGATGACTTTAAAGGAAAAGACAAGCCAAGATTTTGGAATAAAAACAAGAACACAGTCAATGATGGTGTTGTTGATGCCAACACAGTGCAACCCAAATTCATTTTTTCTAGTTCAAATCAGGTGAATACTCGAACAACTTCTAAATCATGAAGGAAGTACAGTCCATTGGGAGAACCACTTGAGTCAGTTTTCAAAAAGCTAGTGGCAAACAAGGTAATCACTATTCCAGATTTTCCTCCATATGAACCAAAGGTTAAACCAAATTGGTGGAATGATGATGAATATTGTGAATTTCATAAGAGCAAGGGTCATAAGATAGGAAATTGTCATCGACTGAAGAACATCATACAAGATCTCATTGATAGAGGTGACATTGAGATTGAGGGGCACTCATCCAATCAAGAACACGAGATGTTTAAGGAACCATTCCCAAAACATGACAAGGGAAAAGCTAAAGCCACAGATGACCAAACCAACTATACCAGAGCAACCTATAAGTATGATTCAACTATCAATCACATTTTGATGGACAATTATGTTTCTACCATTATCATCAAGGACAAAAACCCCAAAAATTATACCTAAAGACCCAAGATTGTCCTAAAAGGTGTTGGATCTTCTTTCGAACTTACCTCTAAATGTCATGTTACAACCCGCCGAGGTAAAATCACTTTGCAAGGTGCTCCAGCCAAAAACACCCCATCTTCATCAACCAAGCCTGAGTATGACCTTGTAGAACAATTAGGGAAAACACTCATGCTCATATCCATTCTTGAGCTCCTACGCATATCCCCCACACATAAGGCCATTCTTGACAAAATCTTGAGAGACACTGCCATTCCTACTGATCTGAATGTGGACCAGTTTCAAGCCATGGTGGGATACCTTTCCATTCCACATTCCCTTACATTCATAGAAGCTGACGACGCCTCTGTAAGTCAGCCACATAATGCACAACTACACATTGAAGCCTTTATACACAAACATCGAATAAAACAGGTCCTGATAGATGGAGGAGCTGGTCTAAACATTTGTACATTGAGCACAATTAAACAATTGGGATATTCTGATAAAGCTGTGAATGCTGCAAACAAAATTACCATCAAAGCATATGATGATGAAGAGCGTTCATCCAAGGGAAGAATCATTTTACCTCTCAGAATTGGGCGAGTTACAAAAGATGCGATTTGTCAAGTCCTAGACCTTGATCTCACATACAAAATATTGCTAGGATGTCCTTGGATTCATGAGATGAGAGCAGTCCCATGTACATATCATCGATGCATCAAGTTTCCATACAATGGAGTTGAAGTGACTGTCAAAGCTGACCCAAATCCATTCATATATTGCAACAATCTGCAACCTCAATCAGAAAAAAAAATCCCAATCAATCTCGAAGTTGTTCCTTCATCAGCATATGTGGATCCTGAATCCTTAAAACCTTCTACATCCAAACAAGCAGAGATCAAAGAAAAGTTCAAGTTTAAAGACATGGGATGTGGTGAGTATATTTTTCATGTTGATCAACTCCCACTATCTCCTAAGGTATTCAGTCGATAAGAACATCCTACAAACAATTTGCAATGCCAAGGAATCGGGTGTGAACCACCTAGTGTTGTGGCTACTAAGTCTGAATGCAAATCTCCTCTAGCGGTGCAAGCATCTCTTGATATCAACAGTCCTAAGAGTGGTTCCAAAAAAGAATCTATTGAGAATATCGCCAATCCTCTTGAGAACTCACATAGCTTTACCATATCATCCACTCATTCCATTTCCACTCCACTTCCAGACTTGGATCAACAAGAATCACAAAAGCCCTTACTCATTGGGGATCATATATCAATATTTGAAAAGAAAAATCTAAAAGTCAAAAGTAAAGAAAACTCCTTTAGTCCAGATCAAAATCAAAAGCTATTGGACTTTGCAAAAATCAAAGTCAAGGATAAAAATCCTACGAAAGAAAAAGAACAAGAGTTGATCTCCCCTAATATCAAAATAACTGGGGGCAAAAGTTCTAAAATTTCAAGTCAAAAAGCATACTTGTTGATCCTAAGTCTCCATCATGCTATCCTACATTCATTTCTTATCACAATCATAAGCCTTCATCACTCATCCACTTGTTCCACATGTCCTTCCCCTCTTGGCAATACATCATGGACCTTTAATGGAGCTTCCTCAAGGGACTTTGTTATCAAGGATGCCCAAACTTCTTCAGGTGACACGCATACGGGCTTGTGTAGTCCACACACTAGTAATTCTATCTCAGTTCCTTCATCAAGGAAGATAGTCACTCGAGCTACACATCATTCAGTCAAGGAACAATGTAGCTACAATCATAAAGTCAAGCCTCACACATTTGAGGTAGGCAACTTGGTTCTCAGAGAAAACCCCAAAAATCAGCAAGATAGAGAGAAGAAGGGGAAGTTCAGACCAAACTGACTTGGTCCTTACATCATCACAATAGCATATGGATCTGGGGCATATCAGCTCTCAACTACAGAAAGTGAACCTTCTGAAGATCCTATCAACAACATGCACCTTCGCAAGTTCTACACATAGCTCTTTGGAATATCCTAATTCAAAAAATACAAAAAAATAAAAAATTTCAAACATACAAAAAAATCAAAAATTTCAAAAATACAAAAAAATACAAAATTTAAAAAATACAAAAAAATTCAAAAATACAAAAAAAATTATAAAACAAAAAAAATCGTTACTTGGTGAAAACCTGGCAAACAGGCACCTTGTGACACAAAAAACATTGAAAAATCGAAAAAAGTAAAGAGAAATAATTTCGTCCAACGGTGAAAACCACTTTGGTGGTGCCCTGGGCAAGTACCATGGTGAAAACTGGGTCACTAGCGCCATGTGTAGAGACATTGCTCCTCCCTCCTTCAGGATTCACTTTCATCCTTTCACTTTGCACACACTCACAACTTATTCATTCATAATAAACTTACCCATTCCCATCATGGCTTGTTATTGATCTACCCAAGATTGGTTCGCTATTCATAATAAACCTCCCTTTTCACCTCCCTTTCCATCCATAATAAATCAGCTCCTATCTGTGGCTAAGGCAAATCCTACATCTAGTGATGGGTGTGGAACTGAGAGCATCACATGTTTCAAGGAGTACAGTTTCTTCCAGCTTCCTTCAGTCTATCCAGGCACAATCCGCAATAAAGCAACATTTGCATCACAGATCCGTAATAAAGTTTCATCTTCTTCGCAATAAAGTATCAATTTCATGGATTCAGTCAATTTTAGATGAGACACAACAACAACAATGGGCTTCAACAAATCAAATCTTTCAATAGACTTAGACAACATTATGGTTCAGTGCTATCTATCCTTTCTATGAAAGTAAACATTGTGACCACAATCAAATACGACTTATACAAGTGACAAGAGACACTAAAACTTGAGGACTACAGTGGATGTTGGTGTCAAGTCTTGGTTTTCTTTTGATTTTATCTTTTAGTGACATGTCTTTTAGCTTTTTCAGGATGTCTCTGACTAGAGATTCTATCTCCAGGATGTCTTTGACTAGAAAGGCGAGGATGGGGTATCATCACCTATTTATATTTGCCGTCTGTGGATTGTCTCTTAGTAATGCTATGACTTGTCCAAGGATATGACGACACTTAGAGTCTAGTGTGAACTGGGGCATTCCTTGTTTGTGACTATCTTAACTCCATGCAAACAGGTACAATGACTTTCTAGGTCGAACATATGCCTCGATTGTCATAACCTCTTTTGCCATAATAAAGCTCAATGATGATAATGCACAAGAAGCTCTTTCACTTTCATATCTTCTGTCTTTCACCCCCCTTTCTTGATTGACTTCCATCATCCTTCTCGAGTCCGCGTAGCCTACTATCACATGACTGAGTATAATGAGACACCAAAAATATTTGCATTTCATGTAGTTGCACTTGCATTACCACATATAAGCATTTCATACATACATATAGATATCACAACTGCATCACATCCTGCACACAACACTTGTTAGCACAATTTACATTTGCATTATCATATTCATTTGCATTACATACATTCACATTTGCATCATGCATACACATATTAAAACATAAGAACACAAAAATATTGCATTTCATCATGTACATATTTGTATCCATATCATAAGCATCACATAGAAACATACATCATGAAACATCTCATCACATAGGTACACATGCATATAGCTGCCGCAAAGATGAATCATCTCATATATATATATATAAAGTGTCATGATACAATGATGTCAAAAACATATGGCTACAATCACCCGTAGGTGTCTACATCATCATACAAAAATGGTACAAAACTGATACATAGGGAGCCCTCTACGACTATGATGAATTCCCTCCCTCAGAGTTGGCTAGCCTCGATGAAGTCTAAGCCCTAGAAGGACCCACCCCAAGATCATCTCTCCTAGCCCCTATGTCCTTTGTAGCCATCCCTCGTGTCCCCCTATCCAGATAGAGGAACCCACTGATCACTCCTACCAATACTGCTGGTAGTGCTAATCTTGTCTATGTCATCGTATCCCATGCCACATGTCCCACCCTCATCTCCAGTCTTGGATCCTGAAACATTCATCTCAGGGCCTCCCTGTCTCCATCTCGATCATACAGAATCAGCTCCCCATCAATCGGTATCCGCATAATCCTGTATACATCCTCCATGGTGACTGTCATCTCCCCCATCGGTAAATAAAAGGTGCAAGTCTCTAAGTGCCATCTCTCAGCCAACGCAATCAGCAATCTCATGTTCGCCCGAAACTCAGGCACATACAGAATATGTCTCAATCCCGTAGCCTCAATCACAGCTCAGTCCTCGGCTATCAACTCAGGTCGCAACCTCTGAGTCGATGGGAATCTCTCCCATGACTCCAGCATAGGCAAATACTCCTGTAGTCACACAAATCAATCATCTTAGTCCTAGTGACACTCACTGTTCATCACAAAGTGTTGCTTCTATCCTAGTGGTACTCCCTGTTCATCACAAAGTACTACTTGTTTGGCACTCCCTGTTCATCACAAAGTGCTGCTCACATTTTCACTCGCTGTTCATCACAAAGTGCTGCTCATATTTTAGTACTACCCTAGCCCTCGTTTCCCGAGTCAGTCTTCATTATCCCATGACTCTGTCACTTTATCCGGTCAGTCCATTCTATCCCATCTTTCTTATCAAGAGATTGTCTGTGATCTTTTCAAACATTTTTTTCATCCAATCTCTCGAGGGGGCATATCATTCCCATCTTGGGGCAACTCTGTATCAGTTCATCTTATCTTCTTTGAAACAACGCGACAAGCCACATTGTCTCAAAGAGGGGCAAAATGTAGACAC
The DNA here is from genome assembly GCF_030272615.1 of Cryptomeria japonica. Taxonomy (NCBI): domain Eukaryota; kingdom Viridiplantae; phylum Streptophyta; class Pinopsida; order Cupressales; family Cupressaceae; genus Cryptomeria; species Cryptomeria japonica. The sequence continues at coordinate 256,472,849 of NC_081411.1, forward strand.
CCAAAATTGTCCAGTCTAATTAAATAAATATTTTATTTATTTAATTACTTTAGCCTAATTCTTATATTAATTAAATAAATCTTTATTTATTTAATTAATTCATTTATCCTCTTCTAGCCTTATTTCTCATTTAAATAAATACATTTATTTATTTAAATTACCCTTTTCTTAAATTAAATAAATATCTTATTTATTTAATTGATCCCACTTCTTCTATTAATTAAATGAATCTTTATTTATTTAATTAATTCATTAGCTTTTTCTACCTATGACACATGTCATTCATCTCTTAATTCCTACACTACCTACCCCTTTCATTATTTTATTATTTCTTTTACCTACCCTCTAATCATAACCAACCTCCTTTTACACCTCTCAATCTTATCCCTCCATTTCATATAGTGTCTTCTATATAAGGAGATGCTTCCTTCATTATCAACCCTAATCAATGATTCTAACTACTTGATCAATTGACTACTTCACATATGCAATCCTACTTGCAACCACATTCCTTTCTTTGTTGAGCTCTTGTGCACATAAAATCTGAGAGCAATTATATCAAGCAAGATCAATGGAGATAGGAAGAATGGAGATCCAAACCCTATTGGACATGTGATGGTATAATCTTTGTGATTTCATTTGATTTGCATTGTCTTAGGTAATCTTCATATGTTATGGTGGATCTTTGTTGTTGTTAGGCTAGGGTTTTGTGGTTGAATTCATTTAGCCTTTCAATATCGTTATTATTGTTATCCATTTTCACCATATACAGATTGTAAGGTTAATACTATACTATATTACCGAGCAAAGAACCTAGTTGGTAAACCCTAAGGTTATTGCTATCGGTTAATGAAGGTAAAATGTCTACCAAGTGAAGTTTAGTATTTACCGAGTTGCAACTGAGTATTAACATAATGCATTGAATGAATAAAAGCATTATTTAATGAAGGAAGCTAATGAGTTGGAACTGATTAAATGATTGGTATACCGTGCATGAAGTTTGTTAAAGAATCTATGGCAAAGGAAAATACACAGGAAGATCTACAACACATATTGAACTGCAATACCCTAGCACAAGTTCCAAGAAATATATGCAAGTTCCAAGGCCGGGTAAAATGTTTTTAGATCGAAGGATACATTGAACCTAGTCAAGTTTGAAGATCTGATGGCTATGATTGATCATGGGAAATGTGAGCAAGGAGATTAAGCAGTTGGCAAATTGTTTATAAATAAAGAAGTGTTGATAAACAATGTATGTGGGCAAGTGTATGCACACAGATGCTACATAGTGATTACCGAACACAAAAGCTTGAAGACCTATTTGAATAACAGAGTATAGAGCCCATCAGATGGACAAGATAAGTCCTATATTGTATTGAGAAAATAAGAATCTACTTTAGCATTTTAAGATGTGAAGTTGCAGATAGATTTTTATTACTGTTATTTTGTGAAGTGACAGAAAATCTCTTAACAGAGTGGACTTAACAGTCTTATTTGTAAAACCCTCTAGTAAGGTGACATTTTGATTGAGTGTTTGAAATCCTTTAACAAGGTCACTTCTAACAAGGTGAAGATCCTAACAGATCTAAGGGGAATCCCTTAACTAGGTCACATCTAGTAATGTGTTTGTAATCTTTAACAGGTTTTGCTTTTAACCGAACATACTCTAGAAGAGTATATTTCTTAGTGGGTCTGAAATCCCATAGTGGTTTTTCCCTATTTGGGTTTCCATGTTAAATTTGGTGTTATGAGTATTATGTTGTTTATATGCTTATGAGTTTGCATGTTTAGTAGTTTTGGTTATATTACTGAAGTATATGTTACCGAGGTTGAATCTGTTGTTTTTATGGAAGATTAAGTTTGTATGATTCACCCCCCCCTCTCATCTTATTAGCTTGGCATATGTACTTAACATTAAGTATCAAAACTATCAATTGGTTTCAGAGCTTTTGACTCTGGAAGAAAAAGTTTGAAGGTACTTGAGTAAAAGATCCAAAGATGTATAAGAGGGATGCACCGAAGTTGAACAACTCAAGTTTCTCTACATGGTAGAAAAGGATGAAGTTGCACCTATTAGGAGTTGGAGAATATGCTGTATATTATCTGGAGAATGATTTCATTACACTGAGGACCTATCCATTGACAATGGAAGAGATAAAGGCAAAGAAAGAACATATTCAAGCAATGATTGAAATAACATCTGCATTGACAGACTCAGAGTTTAATGATCTATAAGGCTGCAATGATGCAAAGGCAATGTGGGACAAGCTCATATCTATGTTTGGCGGTGATGAACATGTTCAAAGAGAAAAAGTGAACAGTCTAAGAGGGCAACTTGAATCTATGACGATGAATGAAGGTGAGAACATAACCCAGTACAGTACAAGACTAAAGGATATTGTCAATCAAATCAATGGAGCAGGTGGTACTATTGAAGAAAAGGATATAACAAGTAAGTTGTTAAGAACCCTTCTACTAGCTTATGCAATCTGAGTCTCTACAATCATTGAATTGAGGTCTGTACCCAATATGCCAGTTTCTTTAGATGCTACTATTGGTAAGTTACATGCATTTGAGTTAAGTAACTTTGATAATAGTTGGTCATCGGTAAATAAAGTTGAATCTGCATTCAATTCTTTTCATCTTGGTAAATCTAATTATTACAATGATAGAATGAGTAAGTACTCTAAAGGAGATCATAGTGGAGCAAGTGAAAGATTTCGTAAGAACATGGTAGAAGTACACAAACTGTATGGGGAAATCAGAAAGCAAGAAGAGTTTGAAGCTCTATTAGCCAGAAGGTTACTGAGAGGCAAAGGTAAGTATAAAGGAAAACTACCTTTGAAATGTTTCAATTGTGATAAGATAGGACATATGGCTTCTAACTGTCCTGACAAAGATTCTACTGAAAAGAGAGATTATCGAGAAGACAAACAGAAAGATAATCATTACAGAGGATACCAAGATTTCAAAAGAAGAGATAGAAAGTCATGCCTAATAGCCGATGAGGAATCAAATGATGATAAATCAGATGAAACTGATACAGAGGAAGTAGTTTATGTGGCTATCAAAGATGGATCAGATGAAGAAATTTATGAAGAAAAATCCCTAATATCTCATATAAATACTAATGATTCTTGGATCATAGATAGTGGATGCTCACATCACATAATAGGTGATAAACACAAGTTTGTTATGTTAGAAGATTATTATGGAGGCTATGTAAGATTTGGTAATGATGCACCATGTCCGGTAAAAGGTAAAGGATCCATAACACTTCTTGACAATGCTAAATATAATGATGTTTATTGGGTTGAAGGATTTAAATACAATTTGTTGAGTGTAGCACAGCTAAACAACATAGGTTACCAAATAGAATTTTCGAAAGGAATTGTCAAAGTTCATGACAAGCATGGAAAGTTAGCTGCTACCGGGACACAAACAAAAGGTAATACATTTCATTTGGACTCAACTCGGAACAAGTGTCTGTATGCAAAGATGGAAGATACCTGGTTATGGCATAAAAGGTTTTGTCATGTAAATTTTGATAATTTGATCAAGATAAGCAAGAAGCGCCATGTAAGAGGTCTACCGAGTCTTGAGAAACCTGAGAATGTTATGTGCCGAGCATACTAGATGGGTAAGATGACAAGATCAAGCTTTACAACTAAGTCCTACACTTCTAAGGGAATTTTAGATCTTGTGCACACTGATCTTTGTGGTCCTATGAAAGTTCAAAGTTATTATGGTGATAAATATTTCATATTATTTGTGGATGATTATTAAAGGATGATGTTAGTTATGTTTTTAAAAGAAAAATCAGAAGCTTTTCAAATGTTTAAATGGTACAAGGCAAGAGTTGAAAATGAAATAGGAAGACAACTGAAATGCCTTAGATCTGATAGAGGAGGAGAGTTCACATCTAATGAGTTCAACTTATTCTGCAATGATCATGGTATAAAAAGATAAGTCTCTACACCGAGAACTCCACAACAAAATGGAATAGCTAAGGCAAGAAACACATCTATTGTGGATTGTGCCAGAACCTTGATGATTGAACCAAAGTGCCACAAACATTTTGGAGAGTAGCAATAAGCACAATAGTTTACACATTGAACCGAGTACAACTGAAGAAAGGAACTTTGAAGACACCATATGAAATCTGGTGTGACAAGAAACCTAATGTAAGTTATTTCAAAATCTTTGGAAGTAGATGCTATATACACAAAGATGATAGAAATGGAAAGTTTGATCAGAAAAGTGAAGAAGGAACATTTCTAGGTTATTCTTCTAGAAGCAAAGCATTTAAATGTTTGATCAAATCATCTAACAAAATAGTAGAAAGTGCAAATGTGAAAATTGATGAATTTGTAGAAATAAATGATGAAGGAAATTCCAAGGAACCAGAAGTTTATGATGAATTTGTCTATGTTCAACTGACAAGTCCTACCAAGAAAACTGCAGAAGGAAATTAAGAGAATATTCAGTTACCAAGTGATGAAGAAGATCATACAGAGCATACCATGCCTGTATTAGCCAAGTATGTCACAAGACATCGTGCATCAAGTCAGATTATAGGAGATAAGGATGATCTAGTGATGACAAGGAACAAACTGAGATAGAACACATGTCTGATATCTGAATTTGAACCGAGAATAGTGAAAGAGGCATTTAACAGTGAAGATTGGATAAATGCTATGATAGAAGAGATTGATCAAATCAAGAAGAATGACACATGAACACTGGTCCCAAGACCAAAGGACAAAAATGTAATCTGTACAAAGTGGATTTTCAGAAACAAGCTGAATGAAAAAGGTGAGGTCATTCGAAATAAAGCAAGACTAGTTTGCAAAGGTTATGCCCAAGAAGAAGGAATTGATTATGGTGAGACTTTTGCACCTGTGGCAAGACTTGAAGGAGTAAGAACATTGTTGGCATATGCTGCTTACAAGAATTTCAAGATATATCAAATGGATGTCAAATCTATATTTTTGAATGGTAGATTGGAAGAAGAAGTTTCTATTGAACAACCTGAAGGATTTGTTGAAGACAATAATAAAGATTAGGTATGTAAATTGAACAAAGCTTTATATGGTCTGAAACAAGCACCTAGAGCATGGTATTAAAGATTGCACTCTTATTTAATCCAGATTGGTTTATAAGGACAAGTGAAATAAAACATATGTACATGAAGAATGATGAAAATGGAATACTGATCTCAACCATATTTGTTGATGATATTATATTTTGTGGAAATGACTCTTTATGCAAGAACTTTGGAAATGAAATGAGCAAAGAATTTGAGATATCATTAATCGATGAGATAAAGTATTTTATAGGTTTATAGATATTGCAAATAAAAAATGAGATTTTCATTACTCAATGCAAGTACATAAAGGAAATCTTGAAGAAATTTGGAATGGAGGATTCAAAACCAGTAAGTACTCCTATGACTATCAACTATAAATTATCAAAGAATGATGAATCTACATCTGTTGATGAGACACTTTACTGATCCATAATTGGAAAGCTACAATATGTTGTTCACAGCAAACCGGATATAGCACATGTAGTAGGTATAGTTGCAAGATTTTCTGCAGATCCTAAGGAAACACACATGACAACAATCAAGAGAATTTTCAGATACTTGAAAGGCACTGAAGATTATGGCTTAGTATATCAGAAAGGAAATGACTTTGATTTAAAAGTTTATATTGATGTTGATTGGGCAGGGAACATTGATGATAGGAAAAGCACAAGTGGAGGAGATTTCTTTTTAGGAGAAAGACTAGTGAGTTGGCTTAGCAAGAAATAAGGATGTGCTTCACAGTCAACAACAAAAGTTGAATACATTGCTGCAGCATTGAATTCTACCAACATAGCATGGATCAAACAACTGTTGGAAGGTATAAATGAGAAAATTACCGAGCTACTAACTATATTATGTGACAATGCTAGTGCCATTAACATTTCAAAGAATCTTATTATGCACTCTAAGACATTGCACATCTCTATCAAATATCATTATCTTAGAGAAGAAGCTCAAGAGAAGAAAGTGGCGTTGGAGTATGTTAGCACAAAGGAACAAACAACGGATATCTTCACCAAGCCACTGCCAAGGGACACTTTTGAGTATCTCAGAAGTAAGTTAGGGGTCCTACCCCTATCTTCTACTCACTGACTAAGTTTGGTGAAAGCATCAATTCGATGACTCTACAGAATATCTTTTAGGAGTTGATGTTGATTTACACACTTTAGGAGGTTTTCTAAAGGTGTGTAGGAAACAAATACATGAAACAGGTATTGAAGACATAAATGCTCTGACAGAGACTAAGTTGACACATAATAGCAGGAAATCACTTCATATAGGAAGAAATTATGTTTTAGTTCTTTACTTTTTGGCATTATTGTCAAAGCGGGAGAAGACTGAAGAAAAGAGGAGAAGACTAATGTATGGGGGAGAAGACTAATGATAGGGGGAGAGAATTTCAGCATTTCAGCAATCCAAATCAATTAGGTCAAATCAATTGGTTTTGCCATCAATGTCAAAGGGGGAGATTGTTGGCATTATAACAGACAAAGGGAGATTGTTCGCATTTCTATAAGGATATTGAGAAGGTTGTTGATGATTATGGATATAACTGATTAAGGATGTTTACTGTCTTAATATTATTATTTTTCCATTGATGTCAAGTAATTGATTTTCTAATTCAGTATGATGTTGCCATATCTTAAGAAGTATGATTTGATGAGTATAAAGATGTCAGTAAAAGACACAGAAAGAATGTGATGAATAAGTTATTCAATGGGCAACTATTACTGAGTTAGACAATGATGAGATCATGATGTTTAGATTTTTTTGATATCATACATATGTTATTGATTGTAAGGTTAATACTATACTATTTTACCGAGCAAAGAACCTAGTCGGTAAACCCTAAGGAACCTAGTCGGCAAACCCTAAGGTTATCGCTATCGATTAATGAAGGCAAAATGTATACTGAGTGAAGTTTAGTATTTATCGAGTTGCAACCAAGTAATAATAGAATGCATTGAATGAATAAGAGCATTATTTAATGAAGGAAGATGATGAGTTGGAACTGATTAAATGATTGGTATGCCATGCATGAAGTTTGTTAAAGAATCTATGGCAAAGGAAAATTGGTAGGAAGATCTACAACACATATTGAACCACAATACCCTAGCACAAGTTCCAAGAAATATATGCAAGTTCCAAGGCAGGGTAAAATGTTTTCAGATCGAAGGATACATTGAACCTGGTCAAGTTTGAAGATCTGATGGCTATGATTGATCATGGGAAATGTGATCAACAAGATTAAGTGGTTGGTAAATTGTTTATAAATAAGGAACTATTGATAAACAATGTATGTGGGCAAGTGTATGCATAGGGATGCTACATAGTGATTACCTAGCACAGAAGCTTGAAGACCTATTTGAATAAAAGAGTATAGAGCCTAGCAGATGGAAAAGATAAGTCCTATATTGTATTGAGCAAATAAGAATCTGCTTTAGCATTTTTAGATGTGAAGTTGCAGATAGATTTTTATTACTGTTATTTTGTGAAGTGATAGAAAATCTCTTAACCGAGTGGACTTAACAGTCTTATTTGTAAAACCCTCTAGCAAGGTGAAATTTTGATTGAGTGTTTGAAATCCTTTAACAAGGTCACTTCTAACAAGGTGAAGATCCTAATAGATCTGAGGGAAAACCCTTAACCAGGTCACATGTAGCAATGTGTTTGTAATCTTTAATAGGATTTGCTTTTAACTGAGCATACTCTAGAAGAGTATATTTCTTAGTGGGTCCAAAATCCCACAGTGGTTTTTCCCTATTTGGGTTTCCACATTAAATCTGGTGTTATGAGTATTATGATGTTTATATGCTTATGAGTTTGCATGTTTAGTAGTTTTGGTTATATTATTGAAGTATATGTTACCGAGGTTGAATCTGTTGTTTTTATGGAAGATTAAGTTTGTATGATTCACCCCCCCTCTCATCTTATGATCTTGGCATCTGTACTTAACATTAAGTATCAGAACTATCAAAGATATCTGCTAGTTGTTCGTTAGTAGATACATGCTCTGGTAACACATCTTTACTCTGCACTTTCTCTCTCAAGAAATGATATTTTAGCTCAATATGCTTGGTTCTATCATGCAACACCAGGTTCTTTGAAATGTTTATTGTACTGGTATTATCACATAAAATCCTTACCTATTATGTGATCTTCAACTTGAATCCTTCCAGAATGTGTTTCATCTAGATTGCCTAGGTACAATTCATATACGCTGCAACATATTTAGCTTTTGCAGATGACTGTGATGTACATTTATTCTTCTTGTTGCTCCAAGATACAAGCCTTCCTCTAGGAAACAATGCACCTTCGGTTGTACTGTTCCTGTCATTAACATTTCCTGCCTAGTCTACATCTGTATAGACTTTCAAATAAAATTTACTTGCATATGGATACCATAATCCATTATCAATTCTACCTTTCAAATATCTGAATATCCTTTTAGTTGTTTCCATGTGTGTCTCCTTTAGGTTCTTTTGAAATCTGGCAACTAATCCAACTACATGAGAAATATCCCATATGTTATGAACAACATAATGTAGTTTCCCTATCATATACCTATACTTTTCATCAACGGATGCGGCATCATCCTCCTTAGACAGTTTACACCCTGTAACCATTGGTGTCCCAACTGGTTTACAATATCCCACTCCAAATGTCTTCAATACTTCTTTCACATATTTGGACTGTGTGATAAAAATACCACTCTTAATCTGTTTAATTTGTAAACCTATGAAGAATTTTATCTCTCCTATGAGAGACATCTCAAATTCACTTTTCATATCATTTGCCAAGTCATCACTCATATCATCATTGCCTCCAAATATGATATCATCCATAAACACTTTACTAACCAGTATCTTATCTCCTTTAGTCTTGAGATATATATTGTTGTCTTCACTTGTTCTCGAAAAACCTATCTTCACCAAGCATGAATGTAGTCTTTCATACCATGCTCTTGGTGCTTGCTTCAAACCATATAGTGCCTTGTGTGGTTTACACACCATATCCTTTGCATCAGTCAAAGTATAATCATCTGGCTATTCAATGTTGACTTCCTCTTCCAGTATTCCATTTAGAAATGTTGACTTCACATCCATCTGATATACTTTTAATCCCCTATATGCTGCAAATACAAGTAGAGTCCTAACACCTTCCAATCTAGCAACTAGTGCAAATGTCTCACCATAGTCTTCTCCTTCTTTCGGTGCATAACCTTTGCAAACTAATTTGGCTCTGTTTTTTACTACTACTCCATCTTCATTCAATTTATTTTTGAATACCCATTTAGTACCTATTACATTTTTGTTCACCGATATGGGTACTAGCATCCATGTATTGTTCTTCAAAATCTGGTCAAGCTATTCTTCCATAGCCTTGATCCAGTGATCATCTCCAAAATATTCCTTTACTAGTCTAGGCTCAATAGTGGAGATCATACAAGAATTATCTCTAGTTATTCTTCTAGTTAACACACCAACATCTTTATCTCCAATAATCTGATCAAGATTATGATTGAGTCTTACATACCTTGAAATAACATGATCATGATCATCATGTTCTTCATCTTCCTCACTTTCTTCATCTTCTACAGAATCTACTTGTTCCAGTTGAACTAGTGCTACAACATTCATTTCACCAACTTCAGACTTCACCGATTCTGGCTCCAAAATAAAAATGTAAGGTTCATCTTTCTTCTTCTCCTCACTGGTTTCTCCTGAATCTTCAAGAGACTCATCCACTTGGACATCAACACTTTCAATGATTTTATTTGTCTGGTTGTTGTAACATTTGCAGGCTTTGCTCTTGGTGGAGTAACGAAGAAATATGCTTTCATCACTCTTAGCATCAAACTTACCAATATAGTCACCTCTCTTGATAAAACATTTACTGCCAAAAACCTTAAAGTAACTAACATTAGGTGATCTACCATACCATTATCCATAAGTATTTTTATCCTTACCTCTTTTAACCAATATCCAGTTCAAAATGTAGACAGTTGTGCTCATAGCTTCTCTCCAAAAAAATTTAGCTACACCTCCTTGTATTAGCATCCTTCTAGAAGCTTCAACAACTGATCGGTTGTTCCTCTCTACAATACCATTATGTTGTGGTGTCCTAGGTGTAGAAAACTACCTCTTAATTCCATTGTCTTCACAATATCTAGTGAATTGCTCCAAAGTAAATTCACCACCTTGATAAGTTCTCAAGCACTTTATCTTCTTTCCACTTTCCTTTCCAAGTAAGGTCTTGAATGCCTTAAACATGCTAAAGGATTTTGTTTTGTCCTTCAAGAATGTGACCCACATCATTCTTGAGCAATCATCAGTGAAGATCATAAAATACCAATCACCTTGAATACTTCTAATCCTTATTGGTCCAAAGAGGTATGTATGAACCAAATCTAGCGAATGATCTGCTAAGAAATATTTTCTCTTAAAAGTTGAGGATGACATCTTCCCTAACTGACATTCCTTACATAGAGCATTCATCAGTTTGTCCAACTGAGGCAAACCTCTTACTGAATTGGACTTACTTACTTTGACATTGTTATCAAAATTTACATGATAAAATCTTCGATGCCAAAGCCAACTATCTTCTACTTTAGCAATTAAACAATTGTTGACTTTAGAGTTTAGGTGAAATAGGTTACCTTTTGTCTATTTTCTGGTTGCAATCAATTCACCTTTGCCTTCATAGATTTTTCATATTCCATTCTTGAATTCCAATGGATAACCTCTATCATTGAGTTGAGCAACACTCAAAAGATTGTGTTTCAATCCTTCAACCCAGTAGAGATATCATCTACACTCCTCTTTCCATAAAGAGAAATGGTTCCCTTACCTTTTACCATGCAGGGTGAGTTATTTCCAAATCTCACAACACCTCCATCAAATCCCTTCAAAGTAAGAAACTTACTTTGGTCATCGATCATGTGGTGTAAACAACCACTATCTATAATCCACTCATTAGAACTATCCATGTGAGAGACTAATGCATTCTAATCTGATGTCTCCTCTTTAATGGCAATAAAGACAATGTCTTCATTTTCATCTCCCTCAGATTCCTCATATGTGATTCCACCATCAACTGCAATGAGGCAATCTCTTTTACATTTTCCTTTGTACTTCCTATACTTCTCACGTTTATGCTCATTGTCTCCATTTAGACAGTTACCTTAAATATGTCCAATCTAGTTACATGCAAAAAACTTCAAAGGTAATTTACCTCTATACTTACTGATACCTCTGGGTAACCACTTGGCCAACAATGCTTCAAGCTCAATCAGATTGTCTTCATCATCAACTTTTCTGCTGGATCTAGACTCATGATTGTGAAGATTCTCTAATTTTTCTTATCAGTGGGTTAGAAAATGAAGCTCTAAATGCAGATTCTGATTTTTGAACACTTCCATCAAAACTATTTAATTCAAATGCAATTAGTTTACCAATGATGAAGACAAGAGTTACCTTTGTTTTATCAGTAGACTTGAGTTCCTAAATGGCTGCAACTCAGATAGTGTAGACCAGTAGAAGGGTTCTCAACACCTTACTAACCATTATGGTATCCTCCACTTTACCACTAGCACTTTTGATCTCACCGACTATCTCCTTGATCCTTTGACCATACTGTTGAATATTCTCACCTTCAACCATTTGTATGTCATTAAATTTACTTCTCAAACTATCCTCTTTGTAAATATTCACATGCTCATCACCACTATAGATATCCTCAAGTTTATTACATACATCATAAGCAGTCTCCAAACCATGGACATCAACATACCTTGAATCATACAAGGAAGTGATAATAGCCTCCAATGCTTGATTATTCTCTTGTTTCTCCTTCTTTTGATCATCAAATAGAATCCCACTAGGCAAGTTATATTTGGTTACAACATTTTCCCAATATTGACTTCCTAAGATTTTGATATAGATCTTCATCCTATTATCTAGATTCTATAGGTTTCTCTATTGAACTTCAAACCTTCTTTCTTCATCATGTTCTCCTAGATCTTTACCTCAAGTTGTTAGGCTTAGACACTAGAGGACCTAAAATGCTCGGATACCAATTGATGATATGATGAATCAATAATGATCCAGTGAACTACTGAGAGGGTGGTGAATCAGTAGATGGAAAACAAACTAAACTTTCTCCAAACTCAAAACCCAACTCATAAATCAAACACTGAACTATAAACTACAACTGCACTGTCAAGTTTACTGGTTGACTAGCATACAAAAATAACAGTGTTACAGATCTAAAACTATTAAACCATTTAACGAAACTATCAAAACACTTTACTAACATTAGTAAAAGCACATTTTAAATCACTTCTAGTCATCTTAGCACATCTAAGTGTCTTTACTAGTTAAATGGATTAACCATATCAAAACATAACCACAAAAACCTTTCACCACTTGACACAATGATTATTGACGTACAAACCCAAATGGGAAAAAGCATGGTGGGGATGAATACCCATAAGTATTCTGAACTCTCCTAAATTTTACCTTGTTAGGAGCCAAGCCTGTTAAAGCTTTATAAAAATGTCCTGTTAGGAATAGATCTGATTAAGGACCACCCGGTTAAGGGATTGACTACAATACCCTATTAGGAGTAACCTTGATAGAGGATTTTAAATCCAAGCTAATGGATCACTTGGTTAGAGGATTTAGAAAACACCGAGCTTGTTAAAGCTTACCTAGTTAGGAGATTTAACTGTTGTAATTGTTAGAGAACAACAGGGTTTTTGTTGATCTGGTAATAGCATTCTGCTTGATCAAATCCTTTTCATGCTCATATTTGCCTTCAAAAATCTTGTAAATACTCCTTTTGGTTTGGTAATCAATCACACTGACACTTAACCAAAATTTCCAACACTACTAAAAATAACTCATCGACCTTATAAGCAAAACAATAGGTCGGTAACACATCACAAAACCTAAGATCTCATAGGGATTAAAACCAAATTTGTTCAAACTTGACCATTGGATTACATAGAAATAATTTTCAGATTGTACAAGACAACCTCAACCACTCCTTAATCACCGCACATAGGATCCTATAACTCATCACGTGGTTTTCACTTCATCCTATGGACTCGCTCATTCCCAAGATAAAACAGTTATCTCTACATGCCAAAACCACTTTGAAACTCATCACGTGCATGATGCATATGTGGCATAATCATCTCCGATCACCATTCCACCATAGATCAACACAATCGATTCACCAATCTCCATCAGTTAGGGTTCATCGTATCAATAGCTAGGGTTACCGACTGATCTCACTGCTTCAATAGTAATACCAGTTTCCTTTACTTCTCAACTACTGGTTTCAATACAACTTCATTACCAGTTACAATTGACATCAATGATAGTACTTATACTTCATTAATGCAATCTTCATGAAATGCCAACATAAACTGTATCATTTCATTCATAGATAAAATGTCTTCATTGAGAATCCATAACATGTGAAAAGTAAAAAAAAAAGTCTGGTAGTTCCTTTATAAGTTTTTTGGACCATTCCAAAGTCTTATGAAAATGAATATATAGCCAAAACTTGGCCAATAGTTAATAAGGGAAACACGGAATTTTAACTTTCCACTCGCAATTTCAAAGTAATTTTTAAAATAGAAAAACTAAACCAAGTCTTCCCAATGGGAAAATCCAAGAATAAATATTATGAAGACATTTGGTCGAGATGAGAGGCACTTTTATAGGATTCAAGAGATGTGGCAGCGGTGGCTTTCTTCCAATCTACATGAGTTACGAAGTACTTCTGGATAAGCATACAATGTGGGAGGCCTATATGGACGATCCTTTGTTTCTACACTTCTTTCTCTCTATGGACTTGCTCCACCTGATTAGAGTGATCTCCCAAGTGTTTGATGTAGAGGAATAATAGGGATTCAATTTTGGTTGTGACTGATAGATCACTTGAAACCAATGCTTTCGCCTCCCTCATATAATTGATCTTATCCTTAAATGATTCTGCTATTACTTTAAGACTTTCGATGGTCTTTGCATCTTATTTTAAACACTTAGTCCCTATTAATTTGAGGTTATCTTCCAGTGATGTGATCAGTTCAGCAAGGTGATTCATCAATTTAGCTAGTTATTACAAAATTTCTCCATTCTATATTATTTTTGCAGACCTAAAGAATATTATCCTCAAGACTTGGCATAGTTTTTTTATTCAAGAATTTCATCACCCAATATGTATGTACCTCCTGCATCTCCAAAGCTAACGTTACCCATTTCGATTCCTCCTTTTTTCAGCCTGCGATTTATGTCTCCAATTCCTTCATAACCAACTGAGCGTTTTCATATACCTTTCTCAAGTTAATGAAAAATTTTGTTCCTGACTTCCAAATTCCCTCAAGCCAATCCATGAAATCTTTGATAATCATTCTGAATTTTTGAATCTGCGCAAGGGCCTTCTAATTTGCTGATGATTTAGGGTTGAAGGAAGATGATATTTGAGATAGGGGCTATGGATATAAACTATTGATTTCTTTTATGTGCTTTTCCATATGTCTCAATGTTTCTTTTAGTTCCTTCTTATCTTTCTCATCTTTTGAGGTCTGAGTGACAATTCTTTTGGTCGATGCCTCCGGATGATAGACATTTGCTACCTTCGTTCCCGCTCCAAGGTTTACTTTTTCGATTGAAAATTCTTTTGATGAAGGAATTCCTGTATCTGCATCTACATTAGGATGGGCAAATTCTACTATTCAATTCTTAGTATCTTCGTCAAAGTCTACTTTTTAAATGGTCTTTAATCTCTTTGAATTTGGAGTTCTTCCTAGAATTTTGTTGACCATATCATCTAAAGCTACCAAGATAGGAACTATGTTCCTCTTCTTGCCAGTCAAGGTAGCATCTATCCAATGAGGATGTTCACCACCACTTTCTTTTTTAGTCTAATCTTTTGTTGGACTAGAAGTGGGTACCATCATGTAGTCTAACATATCAGTCTCCTCTACATCCAGGCCTTTTGTATTACGTTTGTGGGTCGTCCTATTGTCTATGCCCTTGTGAGTACCTGGTTTCATGTTAGACCTTGGGTGGTGATGGCTCAGTTTTGTGGATGCTCCAGTGGACCTTTGTATTAGCTTCGATTATGTTCAGCTAGATCCTTTCTTTTTCAGGGATTGTTTATGTATTTATTGACCGATGTGGTCATTTGTATATTGATTATGTTTCGCCTTGATAGCAGGATTGTAAATAATGAGAACCTCATGTATTCTTAACTTTATTAATTATCAGAGGGGTCTTGTAGTTGAGCAGACCCAGAGATGTAGCCCTTTAGGGGTGAACTCTGAGATCATCTTGGTGTTGTGTGATGCTTTCGTCCTTATGTTTCATGTTTAGTGTTAGCATGAATGAATGCCATTTTGATAGAATGTATAAGTGGATAAGATGAAATTAATTTTTAATGCATGTATGCAGCCCTCTCTTAGATGTAGTAAATTGGATCATGAATGAATGTAGCTTAGTATAATGGAATACATTCAGTTATTGTTAAGGAAATTAAGTATGCATGAGAAGATCTCATTAGCTTTGATAAAATTCAAGTGTTTTGTTAAATTAGTTGTATGTCTTAAATTCTCATGAAAAGTATGAATGAAGAATATAGATAAATCTTAATGGATGAACCTTACCTTTTGAATTATATTTTCCTCTATCTGATAGAAATTATCCTTGTTTAAGAACTATCTCGTTATAAGATAATCAGCTTATTGGATTTATTAGTGTGTTAAGTGAAATGTGTAACTAAGTAATCACATTGGGAAACTCTTTAGGTGTGAGTTGATGTCTTCCGCTATGTAATCTGAATCTTTTATATCTTGTTGTATCTTAATGTTGTGTAACTTTTTTAAAAAAAATTATTGCACTCCATTTGTATGTTTTAGCTTTATCCCTTCGAGGTTTCATGGCAGGGCATTACAGGCTTTGGCAACCATTTTGGAAGGTACCAGCATCATTTTGACAATTCAACCTCTTCAAGACTAAACTATGGCAAACAAATAAACCCAAAACCACCACAATAAGAAACTGTAGAAATATTATTTTCTTTATGTGAAATGAAAGAGATCACCAAGACTGACCTCACCTACCATAAACTGCATCGCTTCTAAGCTTGAGACGCAGAGAATTACCTTTCCTCTACTGAATTATTTGTTTTATAATTTGGCTTTTCAAATAGGCTTTAAAGTACTTTGATATGATTAGCATGAATTTTAGTGACGCAATCCCCATACTACTTATGCGTGCGAGATAACTTTGAAAATACAATTCTTGATGCATGCATTAATTACACATCACTTTGTGAAATTACCTATCAAAGTAATGATTACTTTCCATTTTGAAAAGTTACGTCCTACTCAGAAAAGAGCTTCAAGTTCTCACCATATTCCTTTGCAGAACAATGATGCTCATCTTTTTAAATCACATCTTGCTTGATCTTTGAGCCTAGCAGCTGAAAATATCAAACCATGGAACCGCTAAACCATTGAACAATAAAGGTTCATTAGTTCAAGGTTCAATTGGACATCACAAAGGACTAAGACATTCAGACCCTAAACAAACTTGACCTACTAATGACCTCATTGAAGCAATTTACCTATGAACCTTTGAACTTAATAGATTAGTTCAACAAAGAAAAGGTTTGACTTTCAATTACAAGACTTACAAAATGGGGCCGAAAGACAAAGACGATTTTCCCTACAACCGTAGGAAACTTTCAAAGAATAAAAAGTGCGCAAGGGAATAAAACTTACATAAGGGAAATAAATGTGGAATATGGGAGTAACAATTGGCTCTGACTGGATACTAAGACCGTGAGGGACTAAGAAATGAACTTAGCATCTTTGGTTTCACAGACCGACTAACAAAACAAAGACTAAACTATAACAAAACACTACCAAATAGACAACACACCAAAATTCTATGTACAAAGCAGGAGGACGCTTGCTTACAACTGATAAAGCTTTAAATCCTGCCCATTATAGGATGGGGGTAGGATAGTTCCATCAAGATTTTCAAGTTTAAATGAGTTAGGGCCCAATACCCGATTAATTACAAATGGTCCCTCTAAATACAATCAAACATCCCATTGCCCCCCTTTGGTTCTCTGCGTTTGTCCTAGAGCAAGACCTGGTCCCCTAGCATGAACTTTTGTGGTCTATCTCTACGATCAAAAAATTTCTTGAAAGTTTGTTTTGTCATCAAACAAAAGTGGTGTCAAATAATTCTTTGGACAAGTGATTTTTCTCGGGAGATTTGTGCTAGATTTCACTAAAGTATTATGCAGTATTATTAGTGTTTTTGAATTCGATAACTTAAATGAAAAATGAATCTTTTCACCTTTTGGAGAAATGAGCACCACTCTGGCACCGGATCTAGCTGATGCACAACTTCCATCAAATTCCATCACCCATAGGCCAGCAATAGGGTCTAACACATCCTCCAGTGTTTTCTTCATGTCATCAGAGAAAAGCA
Source organism: Cryptomeria japonica (assembly GCF_030272615.1). Taxonomy (NCBI): domain Eukaryota; kingdom Viridiplantae; phylum Streptophyta; class Pinopsida; order Cupressales; family Cupressaceae; genus Cryptomeria; species Cryptomeria japonica. The sequence continues at coordinate 256,490,456 of NC_081411.1, forward strand.
AATAATCGCCAAAATCACAATCTTGATACAAGATCTAAGAGTTTTGGTCATCAAAAGGGAAAACTATATATTTGGATTTTATGGACAATTTTATCAAACCTAGCAATAAAATCTCTCATAGACTCGGGAAATTCTTTCTTTAATTGGGCCAATTGGGCTAAAAGGGAATGTTCATCTTTAGCCACCTTAAACCTAGCCTCAAACCTAGTTTTCAAATCTCGCCAATTTGTGATTGCACCATTTGGAAAGTGGTAGAACCAATCCACTACTACCTCAATTAATGTTTGCACAAATAGTCTCACTACCACATCTTCATGTTGAATGGCTATCACACCACGTGCAACATTAAATTCTTTTAAATGCTCATAAGTTGAAACCCTCCCATCACCACTAAAATTGGGCAAATGATCCCTTGCTCCTTTAGGAAAAGCATTCAAATTAAGACCAAGATTTAGTGGTCCTACTACAAGTCCCCAAGGATAGTTAACGGCCATTGGAAGAATGATATTAAGAGGTGTGGGGTTAATTAGACTAGGTAAAGAAACACCATCTAATCTTAGGGCTTGAAAAATAGGAGATACAGGTGATGGAAAAGAAGATGAAGGAGGTCTACTTCTGGCTCATCTAGGCGTAAAGGAAGCTTGAAAGTTCAAATTTTACAATTCTTAGAAAATTGGGTCAAATAATCCCTCATGCCTCTGGGACCTAGTATATCTTCTTGGTTCCAGTCTATTCACAATTCACAATTTCCGTAAAGAAGAACAAAATAGAGACATTTCACAAGACAACCTGATAGATCCTATGATCATGCGACTATTCTTGATGTTCAACTCTCTAGTAGAGTCACCAAAAATATGTAGGTTAACATATTTTCCCTTGCTTAATTTTACAGTGAATGACTCATGTATCCCCTTTTTGAAAAGCAAATGAAACCAATAGTTGTGTGAACCGATTATTGGTTTACCCTTTGCATAAGGGTGCAGCTTCCCATATGATATTCAATGAATTTTTAAACATAAACTAATATTAACTTCACTTTTAACCAGAAAGCGAGAAAGGCATTCCACATTCATTTGTCAACACCATATGAATGTTGCAAAGATAAATATTATATATGCAAATCCCACAAACTTACAATCAAATCATTTCTAGTTCATGAAACTACCCTTATTAATGAAATTAAAATATCATGGACTCTGATTGAGTCTCTCTTATGCCTCAAAGGACAAGGGGGATCAGAATATCCAAGAAAAGAGCTAAGAGTAGATTCTATTCATTAAATTCATTCATAAACTTATTCATTCATACCGATAAATGGATAATCAAGAAGGTAACAAATTTTGCACATAATCATGAATCCAAACATAGTTTTTCTTTCCAAATTCAAATGCAAATTTGAAAATGGAAAAAATTGTATCATTTCATTCATAGATAAAATGTCTTCATTGAGAATCCATAACATGTCAAAAGAAAAAAAAAGGTCTGCAAGTTCCTCTAAATGTTTTTTAGACCCTTCCAGAGTCTTATAAAAATGCATATATAGCCACAACCTGGCCAACAGTTAATAAGGGAAACATGGAATTTTTACTTTCCACCTCAGAGTTTCATAGTAGTTTTTAAAACAGAAAAACTAAACCTAGTCTTCCCAATGGGAAAAAGCCAAGAATAAATATTAAGAAGACATCTGGTTGAGCTGAGAGGCACTTTTATCAGGTTTAGAAGACGTGTCAGTGGTTTATTTCTTACAATCTACATGAGTTGCGAAGAAATTCTGGATAAGCATAGAGTGTGGGAGGCCGATATGGGTGATCCTTTGTTTCCACACTTCTTTTTCTCTATGGGCCTGCTCCACCTGATTAGCGTGATTGCCCAAGTGTTCAATGTAGAGGAATAAAAAGGATTCAATTTTGGCTGTGACTAATAGATCACTTGAAACCAATTCTTTCACCTCCCTCATATAATTGATCTTATCCTCAAATGATTTTGTTATTACTTCAATATTTTTTGATGGTCATTCCATATTCTTTTAAGCACTTAATCCCTATGCATTTGAGTTCATTTTACATTGATGTGATCAGTTCAAAAAGGTGATTCATCAATTAATCCAATTCACCATATGTCTGTTGTATTATGGTATTTCTCCATTCTATATTCTTTTTGTAGACAAAGAATATTATCATTAAGACTTGGAACACGTTTTCCATTCAAGAATTTCATCAAACCATATGTTTCTACCTCTAGCAGTTGCATTGCTATCACTGCCCATTTAGATTCCTCCTTTTTCCAACCTATGATTTATGTCTCCAATTCCTTCATAACCAACTGAGCATTTTCATATACCTTGCTTAGGTTAATGAAATATTATAATCGCGACTTACGAATTCCCTAAAGCCAATCCATGAAAACTTCAGTAATCATTCTGCATTTTTTAATCTACTCAAGGGCCTCTGATTTGCCGGTGATTTAGGGTCAAAGGAATATCATATTTGAGATAGGGGCTGTGGATATGAACCATTGATTGCTTCTATGTACTTTTCCATATGTCTCAATGTCTCTTTCAATTCCTATTTATCTTTCTCATCTTTCCAGGTCCAAGTGACAATTCTTTTGGTCGATTCCTCTAGAGGATAGACATCTGTTGCCCTAGTTCTAGCTCCAAGGTTTACTTTTTCAATTGAAAAGTCTTTTGATGAAGGACTTCCTGTATCTACATCTGCATTAGGATGAGCAATTTCTATTGTTCAATTCTTAGTATCTTCATCAAATTCTGTTTTTGACATGGTCTTTAATCTCTTAGACTTTGGAGTTCTTCCCAAAATTTTGCCGACCATATCATCTAAAGGTACTGAGACAAGAACTATGTTCCTCTTCTTGCCGGTCAAGGTAGCGTCTAGCCAATGAGGATAGTCACCAGTAGTTTATTTTGTAGTCTAATCTTTTTTTGGACTAGAAGTGGGTACCATCATGTAGTTTAACATATCAGTCTCATCTACTTCCAGGCCTTCTCTATTACTTGCTTCCACATCAGTTATTTCTAGCTCCCTCTTTGCTATTGTGTTCTCAAATTTAGGGGACTATAATAACTCTATAATCACCTTAGGTTCCTTCTTGCCTTTCCCTTTGGTTTTAGATCTTGTAATCCTTGGTGATGACTGCTCTTCCAATGAGACCTTGGCACTACCAACTTCTAGCTTAACTTGTGAATCACATGCGAGACAAACCTCAGTATGCTAGTTAGATGAAACTTTTTGGACTAGATGAGTGTTTCTTCTGATGGTTAGTTTTCCAAGTCTCTATTGCGTAAACTATTGTTCACTCCTCTGTATGAATGGGAAGGACTTGACTCTTATTTTATCTTTCTCATCTTGATTCCAAACAATTTCATGAATTTGTGTCCCTTGTATAACCTATGTACAGCGGGGTCTACCACTTCAACTTCTAATATGTTCATCTATAATAAAAAATAACTTATTTGATGCAAAGTGAATAGATCAAAAATTCTCCTACCTACTTCAAATTCATCGGCACAATTTGTCCCAAAATCCTCTAGTTTAAGTACATGACTGAACCCATCTCTAAGAACTAAATGCTCTCGTGCATATCCCTTACTATCAAAGTTTTGTCGGGGAACATAGTATTCGAGATTTAACATCTTAAGATCAACCTCCAAATTCAGTGCATCCAACACTATTTTGCAAATATAGTGGCTTAGCTCCACTAGAAATACAACTCCAAAATCTTTCTTTTCTACAGTCTTTTTAACAATATGAGCTAGTTGCTGACAAATTTCTATTAACATAAATTGATCCAATGCATACTTGGGAAGTCTTATGGGTTCACCCTCAAATCCGCCGACCCTAACATATGTGAATTGAGGAAATTGAATGAAAGAACTCCCATAGGAGCTAACCAATTGTTTTGCTTCCTCAGAGAATTGTTGGTTTACATTCCCCTGCAACTCAACAATCAATCTGCCAACAAACACATCATGAACTCCACTAAAATTTTTGTGACACCTCTTCGCCTGTAAATGTGGATAATAATCATAAATTATCATATCATCAGCAAAAGCTTCATGATATAACCCAGGCCATGGCCTAATGTAGGCTAAATAGTAAAATAGGTACAAAGACATGTAGGAATTCTTGCTTCCTAGAATATTACTCAAACCTTCATGAACTCCATCTGCAATCATTCTTGCCTAATCAATGTACCTATTTTGGTCTAAAATTACTTGGATAAAGAAATACATCCAATCCTCCCAAAAGAGGGCTTGTTGGCTACCTTTAACTCTATGCAACAAAATAACAATGTCCCTAACCTTCTTTATCATATGTTCTCAAGTTAAAGGTTTCAGAAGCTTGGAACCTCCCTTTTGAAATTTTAACAACCAGTTCCTAGCTATAACACTTCTATATTGGGGTTTCTTCTCGCTAAAATTGCCATAGGAAGAGGTGATGGTCAATTTTTTGTAGGCTTCTCAGGGAAGAATTTTAAACACAGCCATAATGGTTTCTCTCTTCACATTTAATAATACTCCACCATTGGCATCCCTAATGCACCTATCTACTGCATCATACTGATTCATACACTCCAAAACCATTTTCAGACACTATAGAGCAGGCAAGAAGATGACAACTTCTATAAGACCATTATCCATAATCCTTGCATCATGGGATAATTGACAGGGATTCTATCTCTTTCCATAAATTCCTCAAGGTCAGCTTGAGCTAGAGATGTATCACCAAACTATGGGAGAGAATTAATGAGGCAGACTTTGACAACCATTTTGGGAGGTATTGGCCTCATTTTGGCAATTCAACCACTTCAAGACTAAACTATGGAAAATAAATAAACCCAGAACCACCACAACAAGAAATTGAAGATATCTTAGTTTTTATATGTGAAATGAAAGAGATGGGGGTAAGTGCAAGGTAATGGGTCACAAATTGGTAGAATTCCACGTGTTGGAAAATGCGCTCTTAGATACAGGGGCCTTTTTTTGCTTCAGGCACACAAGGAAAAAAGTAACAGGGGCTTGAGGGGAAACTAAATGGACTCCCATTTTGTTCTCAAATGGGGGCCTGCTTGGAAATGAAATTGGGTCACGTTTTTAAAAAACTGGCCCCCATTTTTAAATCCGATTTTACCTCCCTTTTTTTTAACCAATGGTTAAAAAAGGAACGGGCTCCCGTTTTCAAAATGAGGGCCTGTTATGTGGAAGTTGATTCCACAACCCACCACTTACCTCGATATTGGGTCTGGGATAGGCCTGGGATGGCCACACCTAAGACATGGACCTACAAATTCAAATCTCCATGAACGAAAGCACAAATATGAACTTCTGAAATAGTTTACGTGCCTATAATTAGAGAATTTTTATACAAAATTAAAACCCATTTCAGATTATACTATCTAGATTCTAAATATATATATATATATATATGTAAAATTGATTCTTTTTACTATATTCATTTAATTTATACTAAATCGGTTCCATAAACTTGAAATATTAACTAATTTTCTTAATTTAATAACTTTTTTATTTTAATGAATTTTGAAAAAAAAATTATATGTCATGAATCTACACATTCTATTTCAAAAAAAACAACTAAAAAATGTTAAGTTTATGTCAAATTATGTGGACTGTACACGTCAAATTTTTAAAAAGATAATTATGGTCATTAAAAAATTAATAAAAACAAAATATTAAAAAAAATATATAAAAAATATGCTCATCAATATTCAGTGTGTTACAAACCATTTCCCAAAAAAATTTCAGAAAATAATTTTAATTGTTTCAAAAAGTGTGGGTTGTACACATGCATGGTATGGTCCTGTAACATACATTTTTAAAGCATAGTTTTTAGAACTTCATTCAAAAAGTTATTTTTTATTATGTGGGTATTAAAATAAATTACATATTTGGAAAGTAGACTCAGTGGGCTATCTTTTATATTCATGACTTTTTCCAAGATTCAATCTCTAAGTATTTCAAAATTTAATCTCAAATGAGACAAAACCTGAAAAATTAGGGAAAACACTTCCACTTTTTGGCCAATAAGTGGACTCAGCTTCTTGCACTGACCCATGGCCAAGATTAAACTCACCTATCATAAACTACTCCACTTTTGAGCTTGATAAGTAGAGAATTACCTTTCCTTCATTTAATTGATTGTCTTCTAATTTGTCTTTTCAAACAAGTTTTAAAGTACTTTGACATGATTAGCATGAAATTCGGTGACACAATCCCCATACTACTTATGTGTGCGAGATATTTTTGAAAAGACAATTCCTGATGCATGCACTAATTACACATCACTTTGTGAAATTACCTACTTTCCATTTTGAAAAGTTATGGCCTTGTAAAAGTGCTTCAAGTGCTCAAAATATTCTTTCGTGGAACAATGATGCCCATCTTGTTACATCAAGTCTTGCTTTATCTTTGAGCCTAGCGGCTGAAAACATCAAACCATGGAACCACTGAACCATTGAGCCATAAAGTTTCACTAGTTCAAGGTTCAATTGGACATCACAAAGGGCTAAGACATTCAGACCCCAAACCAACTTGACCAACTAATGACCTTATTGAACCAATGTAAGTATGAACCTCTGAACTTAATAGATTTGTTCAAGGAAGAAAAGGTTCGACTTTCAATTACATGACTTACAAAATGGGGCCAAAAGACAAAGATGATTTTGACTACAACCACGGGAAACTTTCAAACAATAAAAAGTTTGCATGGTAATAAAAATTACATAGGGGAAACAAATGCGGAATACGGGAGTAACAGGTAACAAGGGTACTTGACATTGTATGGAGTTCATTAATTGCAAGAGCCTTCATCTTGTAAGCCAGAGATAGAACTCTTAGAATCTTTGACACAACCTCATCCTCACTAACTGATCCTCTGTAGCATTTGATTCCCATGACAATCTCATTCACTCTATCCATGAAAGAACTTATCTTCTCATCTTCTTCCATCTTCAAAGTTTCATATCTCACCCAGAAACCTTCAAGATTTGCAATCTTTAGCACTTGGTCACCTTCATAAAGAGTTTCAAACTTTGGTAAGATCTTCTTTGCATTCTCCTATTCTAATATATTTAGTAACTTCTCATTAGATAGGACACTTAGCAATGCTTCTTTTGCTTTGACATCATTTTCATCTCTCTTTTGTTCATCAACATGCATCGGTGTTCTAGAATTAGTATCGTGATGTATATACCCTTTCTCCACTATCTCCCAAACTTCAGCTCCAAGACATATCACCATTGATAGGTTGACCAAGGTGGCACACTTCTCTCCTATCTGATCTTCCTAGACAACAACGAGTGTAGCTTGGATTTTCATGGAGGATATAGTGAAATTGCATTATGGACCTCTCTTCAACATGATTTAGGAGCCCAGTTGAACTTAAGTTCAACATATCATCTTGAGATAGATGGGCATACTAAGAGAGTAAATTAGGTTTTGGAGGATATGTTGTAGATGTACATTATGGACTAGTAGCCTCAATGGGAGGATTACCTCTATCTGGTGGATTTTGCATACAATAATGGATATCATAGTTTGATTGGTATGTTTCCTATTTAGGCATTGTATGGATGACCATCTTGCACACCTTTGAGTTTGGATCATTTGGAGGATAGAGTGCTTCTTGGCTTAGACATGTTGTAGAATATGGAGCAGCAAGTGACATGTATTAGAGAGAATTTGATGGTTGTGTAGGTAATGCAAAAGAAGTATGGAGATGCTTATCATGTAGATCGATAGTTTTCAATGGGTGACAAGGTGTTTTTGAGGGTTTCTGACCCTCAAGGGTCATGACATAGAGTAGGTAAGGTTTCAATGGGACCTGAGTGATGATTCTTCAACGATTCGGGAGGATATAGCATAGATGAGAGAGATTTACCCCTATTTGTTCTCGAGCTTCCAGGAGTAATCCTAGTCAAAGGGGGGGAGAATGTAGTGTCCATCCTAGATTCATCTATTGATTTATGCATCAATAGAATTATTTAGAATCTTTGATGATGTTAAGATCAATACTATGACCTTATTTATATCTCAGATGCTTATTGATGATACTAGAAATTTTATTTGGATATTTGGTATATGATTTATGTGGATGATGATATATTTTGGATTATTATGATGGATAGACTTATACTTGATGATTTATATGCACTCATTATTCTTGGATGGATTAGATTGCTTATGATGGCAATGATGATATCTTGGTGGTACTAACCCTATTTCATGGTTATATTGGATGAGTTGATGCTATGATTGTTGCGACTATCTTATTATTGTATTCATGATAAAGACAATGTCATATCACTCATTGCGAGCACGATATGATGTTTCAGTTTTTTTCACTTACCTGATCATTATGATATATGTTATTGTATATGTTGTCTTATAGATATTGGTGGATGTAGGATTATAGGTACTAGACATCGACTCCACCTGGTCTCATAGGATGAGTGTGTCTTCATCCCAATGGAAAGTTGATCAGAGGTGACATGAGTTGCTTCTACACACTCTAAGGTTAAGCTGATATCCTTGTCAGATAGTGTCTTGGCTTACTCAATGGCTAGACTCTTTTGATGTTTGACCCTATATTGGGTTGCCATGTGGCATTGTGATTATTTGATTATTTAATTATTATTGGGTCAATTATTATTTATTTTATTATTTTGATTAATATTTATTAGGCTTGATTTATTGATTTATTTTTAATTGGTGCTTTTATATTTATTTAATGATTTAATGTTTGATTGGATAATTATTATTTATTTATTTATTATTGTGTGTACAAAAGTGTGTCTGTCAAATAATCAAAATGTTAGTGACACACCATTAGAACACTATATATTAAAGGATTCAATTGACAAAACAAGTTAAGAAAGCTATTCTTTTAAAAGAGTTCCATTGTTTCTCTATCTCCAAGGATTCCTTATGTCCTGATGTTTCTCTCAAATCATTGAGCACATGACCTTTAGAATGACAACCTAAATAACAAGTGCTATAATTATAATCTATATGATATGCAATTAAGATCTAGATGAGATTATCACAAAGCTTTCTCTAATGAATATTTTATGATATGATAATACTATGCTATGATAATGAAACTAACATGCTATACTTATGATATGAGTGATTGTAATTTAAAATTCCTCCAAATGTTTGTATGTGAGAGAGACTTTTGTAGCACAATTTGTTTCTTGATAGTGAAAGAACCTTGATCATATGTAGCCTTGATAATGAAGGAATGAGCCCTATTTATAGAAGAAATGAGAAATTTGATGGCTAAGTTGGATTTATCTTAGTAGGGGCTACAATTTCATGAGGGCTTGATCCTGAATCCATGTTTGCAAATTCCACCAATGTCATGGTGATAGGTGGCATCATGAGAAGGCTTGAGAGGAGAGGGAAGAAGCATTGAATACTTGAAGAGACATGAAGGTTACCATAGGGGATTTGGTTAGGGTTAGGTTAATGGATAAAGATTTTATCCAAGGGGTAAATGAATGTATAAGGGTTAAAAGATAGCCTTAGTCAAAGTATTAAATGCTTAAAGAGACTTGAGGATTAAAGAAAATTTGGGGGTTAACTTGTGGAAGGGAAAAAACTTTTAATACTTTTGAGAATCGACTCCTTCCTAATCCTTGGTTTAGGAATGTGAAAAATTTTAGAAGGGGGTTATGCTAATTTATAAGGGATTAGAAGAATTAAGAAGGGCTAATGTGCAAGTGGGTTTTGTAGGAGAATGCAAGTGGGATGAATTTTAGTTCATTTTAAATAAATATTAATTTGTTTAAATAAGAAAGGAGGATTTAATTAAATGTGAATTGAATTAAACAAATATGATTTATTTAATATTTTTAATTTGGCTATGTGAATTATTTTAAATAAATTGAATAATTTATTGAACTAATAGGTGAAGGGGTTTAGATAAATTAATTAAATATTAATTTAATTAATGGTTTAAAAAGAGGAAAGGATTAATTAAATGTGAATTTAATTAATAGCTAGATGGATGATAATTAAACAATTATAATATTCATTTAATTGGTTGGACATAAATAGGTGTCTACATTTTGCGCCTCTTTGAAGTAATGTGTGGCGACACGTTGATTCAAAGAAAAATTCTCTTGATAACACTAATAAAATTTTTAATTTGCCCTGGACGTGGATTGTCAGATAATGATGCGATAATTCCCCCTCGGGAGATGAATCAGATAGATTTGGAATTTTTAGGATTTTTCAGCGATTTATCAGAAAAAATATTTTTCAGATTTTTGTAGAATTTTTGAATTTTACCTGATTCGTTTCCCAATAAAAAATGAATTACATATCCCATTAAGTTATTTAGGGAAGTGGAAAAAAATGCACCCCACTTAATTACTCCCCTTTTACCTCCTTTTAAAAAGTAAAAAGTGAAAATCATTTACCATTTCATTTCATTTGCACGTAGTGATTTGAGAATTTGAGCTCATGGAAAAAATCATGATTATGTACCACACCCACTGATTTGAGTACAATGATTCCATCGATGTGGCATATGGCTCTCTAGTACATACCCCGAGATCCTCTTGTGTAAATTTTTGTTTAATTTTGAGCTATGTTTTCGAATTTGTTTGTGGATTTTTTATGTTTTAGCATCTAGGGTGCATTTTTTAGCATATAGGGTAAGAGGTTTAGTGCTTTAGGTTAAGGGGTCTTAGATTAGTGCACCAGGTTAGTCCTCCAATGTATAAGGTAAATATTTTAGTATTTTGAACAATGTAGTGCATAGGGTAACTTATTTAGCACATAGAGTATATGTTCTGCTGCATCTGGTAGATTAGTGCATTTAGTGATTTGATGAGTGCATAGAGGAGATCTGTTAGCACTTTGGCTGATTTAGTGCTTTGATATTGGATTTCAGTGCATAGATGTGGTTTTTAGTGCATTCATGTTTTAGCATGTAGGTGTAATTTTCCACCATTTTGAATGGGACAATTTAGCGCATGCTCGGCAAAGGAAAAAAAGTTGATGTTGTTTCCTCCTTTTTGATGTTTTTTCAATTAATTTTGATTATCATGATGTTAATACCTGATAGGATAGATGATGATTGACCTCATGATGAATGGGAGTCAATGATAAACTCTTGAAGAGATTGATTGAAATCTTACATGAGTTGATTAGGTTGATAAATTGATTTGATGATTGACCTCATGATGAATAAGAATCCATGATGGGTGCTCAACAAGATTGATTTGAAATATCCAACAAGATAATTAGATAGATAGATAGCTTGATTGATCAAAAATTGATTTTGTGATCTATGTTATGATTTGCAAGAGGATTTAGGTGTATTGCAGTCTTGGGAGTGATACCTGATGACATGGGCATTGATACCTCGTCTAGTGCAGGCAGATTTGGATACCATTGCCAGATGTAGATTGTCATCATTGCTTGATATGATCCAGTATACGATTAACTAGGGCCTATTGACCAATTTGGCTGAGAGGTGGCAAAGTGAGCATAACACCTTTCACTTACCTACTGGCGAGATGACAGTTATCCCAGAAAATATTGACAGGATTTTGCGCAGCCCCATGATTGGATATATTTTGACTTATGATGTAACTGAGAACGGTGGTACTAATGCACTGAGACGGATATTTGATGATGACCAAATCTGTTGCTATGACATCCCGTGGCCAGATATCTTCGATTTATATGATCCATTACCCTCTATGTTGGTCGGATTCGCTGTTAGATTTCTAGATCCTGTCCATTAGTCGAAGGGACTATCTATTGGTTGGGATCTAGTGTTGGAGTGGATGGTTACATGGGGTACACAATATGCCTGGGGTTCTTGTATGCTAGCACATATGTACCATAATTTGCATCAGGTGATTTACCTTGGTGCAATGAGCTTATCAGTAGGAGTGATGTTGCTATAGGTTTGGGGATGGGAGCACCTAGTTGTTACATGCCCCTTGGCGAACAGGGATTGACCATTTGAGAGGCCCTATGTGTATGGATATACAGGTTTTTTTGTCCAACAAAATTTGGGAAACCTTTAGTATTGGAGGCGAGTTTTAGATGATCTAAACTCAGCGATTTGTAGGCCATACTTGGATTGTGAGTCATTGCTAGAAGATTCTCTAAAGATTATTTATGTGTTTACTGTCAGATATCTGATTCAAGCAACTTCTTTTGTTATTGAGCGATTCATTCTTTCCTAGGTATTGAGACAATATAGCAGGGTACAAGAATTGCCTCATGGGGCTCTGTTATACACATGCAGACGACATGATGTCAGAGATTGGGGGCTGATGATTTCTTATGAGATAATATGTACAAAGTATATTGCACTTGGGGCATATGATTGGGATTATCTGCATGTTGTCCTTGATGGGGTATGACAAGGGATAACTCAGTATTTTGTAGCGCATCCACTTCGGAGGCTATCTTGTCTACAGGAGCCAGTCCCCACCTTTGATGATGAGGAGAGAGCACCACAATAGGTGCCCAGATGATGAAGAAGAAGAGCTGAGGGTGGAGACAGGGGAGGAGATGGTGGATGTGGAGATTGTGTTGGGGATGGAGGGATGGAGGAGATGGATGAGGTGGTTCTAGTAGCTTAGAGTAGCAAAGAGATTAAAGACAGTTGCCACGTGATTGGGAGACCCAGGTAATCAGAACGAGGAGATCTGGGAGACCTCCTTTGTAGGGTACAGGTGGGATAAATGCCCCCTAGGGATGAAGCAACATAGCCATAGACATGGTAGAAATAGATACAGATTAGGGTGCCCCCTCACCAGTAGTCTTAGGTAGCTTCTCTACAGAGTATGGTCGAGAGGTTACAAGGATAGCTAACACAGGTACAGGCATATGCATAGACTCATATTGCCTCTCTGACCACCAAGAGAGACATGACCATTAAGATATATACGCAGGAAGAGGCCCACGCAAAGAGACTAAAAAGAGTGGCTGAGGGGACCACTATAATAGATGCCTTCAAAGAGATTCATCACACAACCCAAGAAGGAGTTTATTATAAGTAACTGTACTATGCAACCGTTCATGCTGATCAGCGAGCTCCTAGTTATTCCCAGGCCACGAGTACCAGATCAAGACACACTCAGTCATAGACCGAGAGAAGAGGTGTGGCAGGACCTCCTTGTAGAGATCCAGTAGGTGGGGACCCAGGTGCAAGACAATCCATTGGTGGTGCAGCAAGTGCAGGTGTAGCGAGACCATCAACATCTGGGGAGAGAATTGTTTATCTCTCACGTGCTAGAGATTTTGTACCATTTTTTATGTATCTCTTATTTATTCACACTTGATATCATTGTACACTTGACACTAATTTTTTTTTAATATTTTATGAGATGCAGTGATGATTTTTGGATCTATATGTTGTCTATATACTTTATGATGTGACGCTTTATGTTTTATATGATGATACATTTGATTTCTACTTTATATGCTTATATATTTACATTTATGATAGATGAATGTATTTGATTTCTATTATGTTGAATGATTCTATGATGATGTGAGATACATATATGATTTTTATGGTGATATGTTCACATGATGATAATGCATTGGAATGTATGTATCATGATGATAGTTACTCATGCTTGATGTGAATGTGTGATGCTTATGTATATGATGGATATAATGACAAAATTTATGTAAATGATAATATATGATCTTGTTTATGTATGGATATATTTTCATTATGATGATGAGATGTATATGTGCTTTTAATTTTCCTGATCATGCATATGATTTCTATTCTAGATGTGTTAGATTCCTATATCATGTTATGTATATGATAATGCAATGATGAGATGAGGATGATTATGCAATGTGTAATATGGATTATGATGATGCATGCTATGAGGTATGTAATAGTGCATTGATATGAACATGTATTTAAATGAGATGAATGAATGCAACTAATGTGATGATGCGAATGATCTTTTTGTTGATGTCAAGTGTACTCAATCCTTTAATAAGAGAGAGAATCATTTGTCAATTTTTCACCCATATGCAAACTATTCTTAGAATTCTTATGCAAGATCTAATATGAAGGCAATCTAATTTTACTATGCAAGATTATTTTTGTCATTCTATCTGTCAATTTGTTGTGCCCTTTTTATCATCTTTGAGCATTTAAAATTTTGAAAGTTGATACAAACATCAATGGTATAATTTAACCATGATGAACTGAGTACAACTCACATGGATTTTTTATATTGAAAGATGACACAAGCTTAAAGGTATAATTGAACCAAGATGACATGAGTGTTGTTTGCATAAAACAGACAAGAATTGACCATTTTATTATGCAAATCTGAAATGTCCATAATGATATGTTACCAATCATGTCATGCAGTAAATTTGCTTATTACTAAAGATCTTATCACAAATAGTACACAAAGAAAAACATCGCGATCCTTCCTCAATTTTCTAGTTCAAAGCATCCTTGAGTCACTTAGGAGATATGAAAACAAAAATAAATATACACAAGTCCAACCTTCCTTCCAAAGTGATCAAATCATGATTCATAATAGATCATCGATTGAGTTTTGTTTGAACAATCCTGGTGTTGAGTTTGATAGTTGTTTTCAAAAATTGTGATTTATGTTGATGTTGAGTTCCTTTGTGATTTTTGTTTTTGATATGTTGTCTGGCTTCTATTTGTTAATCGTCTAAAGCTCTAAGAATATTTCCCCTACCGAGTTCAAGATTTTGCCCTAGTCTAGAAACAACTTATTTTTATGGACAGATACAATGATCACCAAGCCATGGCGAGACGTTACTACAATGCCTGAAGTATGCACAAGCATTTTAGGATGGATATGGATAATTATAGAGAAAATTGGATACATGATATATTTATTAATAAATGGAAGAGTTGATATATCACAAGTAACGCTTCTTGTTAGGTTTTCACTACTTTGTTTTATTGCAACTTTTTTATTTTTATGATTTTTTTCCTTTTTTTTTTCTTTTTTGATTTTTTGTGAACTGGATGAATCAGGTGTAAAGACATTTGAGATGGATTCTATTGATGGGATCATCAAATAAGTCCCCTTCTGGTGTAGATAGATGATATGGCCCAGATCCATATGCTGATATGTTGATGAATAGACCTAGCCAATTTTGTTCAAATTTTCCCTTCTTTTCTTGATCTTGATGATTGTGGGGATTCTCTTTTAGTAAAAAGTTTAAACCTAAAACATTCTTGGGCTCACTTTGTGGTTGTAGCTTCTAGACATTCATTGTTGATATGCTTTTAGGTGATCAAAAGAATTTTGATGATGTTCATCTAGTAGTGCCAACTCTTGTAGTATGTTAACCTTGTATTCCTCATCTGGGATGAGTCCTTTCAATGATACCCTGAGTGAAGGTAGTGTGACCTAAATGGGTAAAATCTCTATTAATCCATATACAAGTGCATATGATGTGGCTCTAGTAGGGGTGTGGATGCTAGTTTGATATGCCCACAAGGCCGGATTTAGTTGGACATGCTAGTCACGACCAATTTCATTCATAGTTTTCTTTAGGATTTTAAAAATGGTTTTGTTTGAAGCTTTTGCGTGGCCATTCCCTTGAGGATAATGAGGCGTGGAAAAGAAATGTCAAATATGAAATCTTTTGCAAAGTTCTTGCACATCTTTGTTTTTTATTTTTTTATCATTGATAATGATAATAGAAATAGGAATGCCATATTGATAGATAATGTAGTTCAAAATGAAGTAGGATATTTTTTTGCTGCTAATAGTAGTTAATGGAACAACTTTAATGAATTTTGTAAAATACACAATGGAGATGATTATGAACTTATACCCATTTGAGGAGGCGAGATGGATTTTACCCATGAGGTCAACTCCCAATTAACAAAATGGCCATGATGTCATGAACAGTTGTAGCTCCTGTGCTAGTGCATGTATAAGATTTCCATGGATTTGACATTTCTGATACTTCTTAGAAAATTCATAGGATTATTTTTCCATGTTTGGCTAATAGTATCCTAGTCTTAGAAGTTTCTTGGCTAGAGTAGGACCACTTGAATGTGTACCACAAATACCTTCATGAACTTCTCGCAAGGTGTTTTTAGATTCATCACTTTCAATACACCTAAGGAGAGTACCATCAAGACCTTGTTAGTAAAGCATATTTGTTGTTAGGGTATAATGATATGCTTGATGGATGAGGTTTTTGTTTTGGTTCTGATAGATCAAGTGGAAGAGTATATTTTTTTAGAAAGATATAGATATTCCCATAGGTTAAGGATTCAGAACCGACCAGGTGGCATATGACTTGGGAATTGAGATTATCATAGGCAGGGGAAAACAATTATTCCACCAAGAACTCATAATAATTTTTCTTTTCTGGTATTTGTAGAAGAGAGGTGATGGTCTCCATGGCATTTGTATCTTTTTTGTCGAGTCTTGGAATTTGTTCAAATTTGATATCAATAAAGTATTTCTTAAAATCATCTACCATTCTTTTGTATGGAATCAACTTTTTTCTCTTTGTTTGATAGTCATCATTGACCTGATTTATGACCAATTGGGAGTCTCCATAGTATAGTAACTATGTGATCTTTCATTCCACTACTACCTTGATAGCAGTGACCAGTGCTACATATTCAGCTATGGTATTCATGTGGGGGAACATCAACATGTAAGATCTAGGGATTGTGTGTCCCTAAGGGGTGAAAAATAGGATTCCCACACCTGATCCATGTTGGGTGCAGGATCTATCAAAGTAGAATACCAATGGTTGTGTTGTAATTTCTAGGACATTTGTATCCAGGAATTCAATGTGCATCAGATGATTATCTTGCAATGGTGCTTCATCTAGCTAATATGATATTCCTTGGCCCTTGATGGCTCTTCTATCCATGTAATGAATGTCAAACTCACTCAATATTAGATCACCCACTTTGCTAATCTTCTTGTTAAAGTGGCCTTGCTGAGTATATATTTTAATTCTATCTTTGTTATAAGCTTGATTGTGCAAGATAACATACAGTTTCACAACTTTTGGGATACAAACACTACAACTAAACAAGCCTTTTATGTAGTAAACAACCCTTTCTTTGCCTGTTGAATCTTCTTGTGCTAGAAAATCTCCCAAAGATACCTTGGTTGCTGAGATGTATAAGAGAAGTGGTTTTTTTGTTATTGGTGGCACCAATATAGGTGGATTCATCAGATATTTCTTTAACTAGTCGAAGGATTCTTCACATTTGACCTTCCATCTAAAAGGAACATTCTTGTGTAGTAAGTGAGTGAAAGGTAGACATTTGTTGGCTAGCTGTGCAATGAACCTTCTGATGGATTGCAACCTTCCTTGTAGTGATCTTAATTAGCTAATGTTTCTAGGAGGTGGCATCTCCATGATTTCTCACTCTTTTGTTGGATCCACCTCAATGCCTTTTGTTGATACTATGTATCCTATAAGTTTATCGGATGTGACTCCAAATACACACTTCTTTGGATTTACCCTTACATTGAATTTCTCTAATCGCTGAAAGAATTTATCTAGGATCTCTAGATGTTCTTCCCTTGTGAATGATTTTTCCAGTAAGTCCTCTACATAGTCCTCCATGACAGTGTGCATTATGTCATGGAAGATTATGGTCATGACATGTTGATAGGTTTCTCCTACATTCTTCAATCCAGAAGGCATGGCATTCCAACAATAGATACCCCATCGGCATGTGAAAGTTATTTTGTCCTAGTCTTCAGGTGCTATCTTGATGTGATTGTAGCTTGAAAAAGCATCCATGAGTGATAACATGTTGTGTCCTGTTATTATGTCCACAATTATGTCTGTACTAGGTAAAGGAAAGTCATCCTTTGGACAAGCCTTATTGAGATCTCTAAAATGTGTGCATATTATGATGCTTTTGTCCAGTTTTGATAAAAGTACAATGTTGGAAATCCATTCTGCATAGTTGATTGGCTGGATGAACCCTACATCTAGGAGTTTTTTCAATTCCACTTTGACTTGAAGTGCTACATGCAAATGCATCTTTCTCATCTTCTTCTTTACTGGCTTAGCTCTAAGAGCTATGGATAGGTGGTGTATTATTAAATCCAAATCTATCCCTAGCATATCAACATATGACTAATAAAAAATTATTTTCTTTTCTTTGACAAACTTTGTGAAGTTTGGTCTCTCCTGATCTGTTAATGATTCAGCCAGGTGTATGGTCTTTACTACTTTTTTAGTGTCAATGTTCATTGATTGTGTAGGCTCAATCAATATTGATGATCTTTCCTGATAATGCTCAAGAAGAGTGTCAAGTCTCTCATCGTTTAGTTCCTCAGAGAGTTTTTCACCATTGGATACATCCTTTCTTCTTTTACTTTTTTATGATCTAACACTGTCATGGAATGGTTTTCACAGTTTGATCAATTTTTTTCTTTATTCATTTTGCAACTAAGAGACTTGGCACTCCCCTAGTTAAAATCTTCATCGTGAGATCCACTAGTGGAACATGTTTCTAGATTTACTGAATAGAGGTGATGGAT
Source organism: Cryptomeria japonica (assembly GCF_030272615.1). Taxonomy (NCBI): domain Eukaryota; kingdom Viridiplantae; phylum Streptophyta; class Pinopsida; order Cupressales; family Cupressaceae; genus Cryptomeria; species Cryptomeria japonica. The sequence continues at coordinate 256,509,023 of NC_081411.1, forward strand.
ACTAGCTTCATCATCTTGGAAGGGGTATATTAAGAGATTATTTTTGTTCCCAGTCAATAAGTTAAAGATGTACCAATGGTAAGGAATCATTGGGTGGATTTAGGGCTAAGGAAGTAAGGGTCATGATGGAAATATTTTCAAGTTTTGTGATAGAAAATTCAAGGTCTATGATATTACTCTCCTTGGGATCATTTATCTCATTCTAAATCTGATCATCCTCACTAGAGTCATCAATATGTTGAGGTCCAAATTCAAATGCCCTAGACCTTGAGATTTGTTCTTTGTATAGTATTGGTGCATATGTTTGGATGACATCAATGTCTTTCTTATCACAAGATATTTCATCATGTGAATCTCATTCCCATTCATTTTAGTCTGTTTCAGAACTAGCTTGCAATTTATGGATTTGTTCATAAAGATTTTGTGTAGCTTCCTCCTTCTTGATAGAAAGTTCTTTTTTTTGCTCATATTGTTCCTGTTGTTGTTTATTAATTAATTCTTCTTATTATTTGAGTGCTACTTCTTTTTCTTTTTTGCAAGCTAATTCTTTGTTTTTTGGTTTGCGGACTGCTTCTTCTTCTTGTGTCTAAACTAGAATGTCCTATCTAAAACTAGCCCTAATTTGTCTTTAGAATTTTGAGAAGGGAGTTGTATAGACTCTAAAATTCATTCTTTTCTTGTACCAATAGGACCATTGCCATCGTATCCCATGTTTTGCATGATTTTGAACCCTTTACCATATTTCTTTGTTTGTACTCTGATATTTAAATTTTCTTCTTTGGTTTCTTCTTCATCCTTGTATAGCCAATTTAGAATGTCTTTATCATCAAATTCATTTGCTAGAGTTCCTTATTTAACAAATATACCATCAAAGAGCTTGATGGGCTATGAAGGATTTTTTTTAGATGTTGGTGATTGTCCATGGGATTTTGGAGAAATTGGTAGTTTTGATAGACATAGAGAATGTTCAAAAGAATATTCTCCCATACCTTTATCTTTTATGAATCTTCTTCTCAAATCTATTGATAAAGAGTTGATTTTTTTTTCACTACTTGATGAAGTAGAAGTGAGAGTTTCCTTGTTGTGTGGTATGAAGATATCTTGAACTTCCTTGAGATTATTGTGGTATTCGAAGGCATTAGAATCTGCTGAGATTGAGATTTTTTGTCCATTGTAGGGGAATTTCACACATTGGTGGTAGGTAGACAATGTTCGAATCAATGAAAACTAAGAGTGGGTGTGAATTAGTGTTCTACAGTTAAGAACTTCCTTAAATTGATTCTTTAACCACTAGATAGAAATGAAAAAAAGTAAAGTACAGAAACAAAATGCAAGCAAGCACAAAACCATAACACCAAAATTTTTACATGGAAAGTGGGAAAGGGAAAAACCACGATGGGATTGGAACCCACAATATTATAACACTGTGATTAGGAGTATAATAATATTACAAAAGGGGAATGCACATGAATTCAAGCAACACTTCCTAGAGATCATTGCTCAATTACAAAAGAGGACTACAACCTAGAGGAAGGCTGGCTACCTTACAAGTGATTACAAATGATTAAAAAAATGATTGAATTGAATATTAGCATCTACAAATACAAAAAACAAGTTTTGGTTAAGCTTAATTAGTCTTGTACCACTGTTCTATCTCTTTGCTCTATTATGCTGCTCTGTCATATACTAAAGCGCCAGTAAACTTTGAATAATTGCTCATACAACCTTCTCTCACTCACACCTCATCACATCACACATCAAAATTCTCTAATGAATTGGTCTTATATATCTACATCAACAAAATAAATCTATTTGCATGTCAGCTTCAAAAAACCGCATAACACGCAACATGAAACATGTAACCATAAGTCAACTCGATCTGATTATCAATCCATATGTAGACATAAACAAATTGATAACAAGAGGCATACATGTCAGCTCAATAACCTTGAACTCGAAACCAATCACTGAAATCATTCCAAATATTTTGCATAACACATTACACCAAAATAACTTTGTTCTTCCCGAGTTACCAGTTAGTAGATCTTCTAACTTGCACGAGAGTAAATACCAGAGGCTAGGACTGTGAATCAAGCTACCCCAAACATATAACCATATAACTATTTCAGCACAATCAAAACAATACAATGAAAATGGAGATCTATAGAATGTATCCATACTCGATTGCATAATGTATTTCACCTTTGCGACTTAAGCATAAATGAATATCAGACTTCTCAAACTTCTAGTAGAATAAATCTACATATACTAGATAGAATTTATAAGCTGAGTTACCATCAACGACAACCCTAGAACAATATTTCAGCACAAATCTCTATTGGTACAGTGTCTCTTGCCAACAAATGGCGTTGCATGCATTTCATGGATCCAAAGTAAACCCAAGAGTATGTTATAGGTCAAGTTCATGTCCAAGACTTGGAAAATTTTGTCTTTTTGAATTGGTCCCACTTGGATGGGCAATAGTACTAATCCTTCTAAATATATCTCTTCATAATCATAAGCTTGGATGGCTATCTTTCTCTTAGGACCTATGACACATTTTTAGAGAAACCCAATGCATAGGTAAGCTTTAAAGTACAAATATTTAAACTAGCTCCTCCATCTATTAATACATGTTTGACACAATGTATATGTATTAAAACCTTGATATGGAGGGGACTATTATGAAGATGACTCGAGTAGACATCATCATTTTCTTAAAATGATAGATTGTGACACGTGGTTAATTGCCCCACCATGGCTTGAAATTGATTGACATCCAAATTGTTTGGTACCTTTGTGTCCACTAGATCTCTTTCTAGAATATCCTTATGCATAGGTGAGATTTTAATAAGTTCTAGTATGGATATTTGTGTCAATGTCTTTTGCAGTTGATCTACTAAGTTGTATTGATTTGAAGGGAAATCTGATGTTTTAGATGTGTTTCCTTTCAATACAAACTTAGATTGCATTCGTATGGTTACATTTACCAGTCTATATTGTTGTTTATTCTTGGTTTTGATAATATTGATTTATTTGTCCAATGTCAAGATGTGATTGTTAACAATGTCATAAATGTAATTCACTTCTCCCCCTTTATTGTTTGATGAAGAGGGTTCTCCCTTGTCATAATTAGGAAGAGGATCTTTGAATGCTCTGTGATCATCATTTGTTTTGTGTCCTTCCACAATAATTTTACCTTTTTCGATCAAGTCTTGAACTAAATGTTTTAGTCTTTGGAAATCATTAGTTCTATGACCTTTTCTTCTATGAAACTCATAATGATGTGCATCATTCCACCATGCTGGTTTGAATTTTGGCTCGAAATCTCATGTATTTGGCAACATTATGAGTTTGTTTGCTAGGAGTTCTTTGAGTGCCAATTTAAGTGACTATCCCAAAGGCATAAATTTTCTTTGATATGGTGTAGGTGCTGGTTTAGATTTGGTGTTATCTAGATTGTTTGAGGGTGTAGTTCCTCATAAGTTTAAGATTGGTTTCGTCAATTTTATGTAATTTTAGCGTCCTAAAATTGCGACACTTGCAATTTCGACTGCATTTCGGTCTTCACGATGGCGACGCAACACGCAACCTGAATGGAGACCCCAAAACTCGCTCACGACACTGAAAACTGCATTTTTCAAGCACCCTGGCCTGAACCTCCTTGCACCCTAATGTCCCGGGAGGTGGGACCAGAGCGCCCAGCGCCCTGGTCCCTCAGGACCAGGGCGCCCAGCGCCCTGGTCCCTGGGTCCTATTTTGGGCCCGGTTTCCTAAGTGATATCAGGTCTTTTTGATTGCAATTTGGAAATATACTTCCCTGGTCGGCCTAAGGTTGGGAAAATCAGTCTATCAGCCCTAAATGACAAGTATATAAACTACATTTTCCTCTTTCATTCGATATGATGGGAAAAAGCATGGAAATTATATTCAAGCATTCAAGCATTCAAGCATTCCTTCTAAGTCTCCATTCAAGGCTAAGTGTTGCATTCAAGACAAGGATTCAACCATTGAAGAGGAGATCACATACAACATACAACATACAACATCTAAACCTTCACACATAAGGATACAAACATCCTTAGAACAAGATATTAGTACTTGTTTTACAGTCATTTACATTTAGAGCTCTTGCTCATTTCTTGGTTAATTCCAAAACCGGGGTTTGACCTAAAGGCAAACCCCTAATCCCTAACCCCCCAATCGTCTTCGCTTTTCTGTGTGTAGGTTGCAGGTACGCGGCTGAGATTGAAGATCTGGAATCCTTGTGCAGAGACGAACAGATCCCCCTTCGTTTCGCGGATTTTCCGGAGGACCGTTGCACCGGGCGCCATCGTCCCGACAACTTTTGCTCAAATTTGCAGGACAGCGTCGTATCGACATTTTGCTGCTAATTCCAGGTCCGCAGCTTCATCCTATAACCCGAACTCAGCTTATAAGCGAATCTTTATGACTTTCTATGCATCCTTAGCTTAATTTCCTTAATCAACATTCTTTACAAAAGAGGGTAGCCTTGCTTCCTAACCCTTGAAATTCATTTAGCATCCAATCTTGCATTGCGTGGGATTGGATCTTATGAGTTTCAACCCCTCTTTTGAATGTAAAGTCTTCCCCCTAAGTGAAAACCCATCGAATCCTAGCGAACCTCCCTTCTCTCTCCTTGGAGTTACAAGAGGGGAGACCAACTAGGGTTCGACCGTGATTTTTCGCTTTACATTTTGGTGAACCCGACGTGAACATCCTTTCTGATTTTTCATGCTTAGATCTGAAAAAAAAAATTGATTACATTTCCATGTTTGATCTTTTGCAAAGTTTTAGAGGTGATTGCATTAAAACCCTAAAATTTCTTTTTAGTAATTAAACTTGCGAAATGTCTAAATGTTAATGCTTGTTTCAGATCTGTCCTTCTATTACAAATTATCAATTCATATTTGTGCTTTAATTCTGAAAATTAAGTGGTTAAATGTCAAAACCCTAATTTTTGAAACCCTCTTGATTCAACCTTTGTCCGACAATTTGACCGATCAAAACATCTCCAAATCAGCTGTAACTTTGGATTCTGCAATAAAATCACAATATCTTTCATCCCTGAAAATTTGGAAAAAAGTTGCGAGGACTGTGTTGCACTCCGAGCGCCATCGTCCCCGACATTTTTTCCAAAATTTCGGGAGCGAGATCTTGCTGTATTTTCCTGCTAAAATCCAGAATTTTGGCTGATTTTGTCAATTATAACACTTTCAAAATTACAGTCAAAGTTGGTCTTGTGATTGCTTGGCCTAAGGCTCCTAATCATTCAAAAATTATCGAAACTGAAATTTTGTGTCAAAATTGTGTTCTTACTGTCTTAGATCTGAAAATTGTATTTGCATTCATTCAAAATTTCAATGCTTTATTCAAATATTTGCATTTTGTGACTTTTGAAATTAAGTGCCTAATTACAACAACTTTGATTTCCGCTTTCAAAATTGAATTTTGCGTGAAATTGAGTCAATTTTCAAATTCCAAAATTTGCATTGCTCTTGACATTCCCTCTAAAATCATAAAATTCAAAATTTCAGTCTCCCTCTCTTTTTCAAAATTCAAATTTTGCATTTTTCGACAATCTTGATAGGGTTCAATTTTGAATTTGCAACTTTAATATGGCCTATCTACAGATCGTAAAATCCCTCAATTTTTTCAGATTAGCTCTAAAATCATCATACCTCTCATCCCTGCAAATTTCAAAAAAAGTTACAGGGACCGTGTTGCACTCCGGGCGCCACGGTCCCGGACTTTTTTTCCGAAATTTCAGGAGACTGTTGTGATTGCATTTAATAGCTTAAATCTGGAAGATTGGCTGGTTTTACTGAAAATTGCTACCTCTAAAATCAAAATCTTCTCTCTCTCTCTAGTGCATGAGTTTTACAACAATAAGCCCTACTTACACTGTTCCCGTTAGACGAAGCCGTAGAATTAAGTCTTTCCGAGGTTTAACTACCGAGGAGATGGAACCTAATTTGAGTAGTCTTTTTAACGAGGACATGGGTAATTCCTCTAATCCTCCTAATGATGAAGAAGCTCCCCATGAAGTTTCTGTTGACCAACTTTCCAAATTGGATAACCAATTTGACGATTTTCACCAATGGATGTCTCATGAGTATCCCGATAGTCAAGCTCTTCCTTTAATTGAGGGTCTAAAACGTATGCTTCAAGTGATAAGAATGGAATTGATGTTTTACGTGGTATCGCACACATTGTGGATTCGAATGTGATGCCTATGAAGAGTTGTGCTAAATCTTTAGGTTATACACAACCTCCTACACAAGTCAATCATTCTATTCCTTTGACCACTTCTATTGCTAACATACCTACCTTTACATCAAACATCATGGCTACCTCTATACAAGACATTCATCCTGTGATCACTAGTCATGGGGGCAATCCTCTTTCTTCAATTAACCCTATTCCTTCATTTAATCCGACTTCTTCATTCATTCCTTCAATAAGTGTTCCTATTACATCTTCACAAATGAACATGACACAAGGGGGCAATTCATTTAACCATTCCATTCCTCCTTGTAGTGTTCCTCCTATCCAATCATCCCCTATGGTTGACTATCATAGGGTCCCACCACCTTACTCTTTACCTTCTTTCAATAACATCACACCTCCATCTCAATCTAACACACCTAATATGAACTCTTCGACTGAAGCTACCATTAATAATCTTGCACAAACTGTCTCTTCTTTACAGCAACAAATTGCCTCTATGAATCAATCTAAGTTTAGTGTGCCCACATTTGATGTTGCGAGCCCACTTTCTCTTGACATTGTTCGAGCTATTCCTCCTAAGCATGTTGAAATCCTGCATTTGGAACTTTATAATGGTAAAGGAGATCCTCTAACACATGTTAAGACTTTTCAAACAATATGTACTGATTTTGCTTATGACCAAAGGTTGCTTGCAAAACTGTTTACTAGAACATTAAGAGACAAAGCCCTACAATGGTATTGCTCGTTGCCTTCTTATTCTATTACTTCTTTCGAACAACTTGCAAATGCTTTCATTCAACAATTTCAAAACAATATAAGTCCTAAAGTTACTTTGATTGATTTAATGCATTGTAAACAAGGTGTTAAAGAAAAAGTGACTGATTTCATTGGTAGATATAAGCATTTGTATGCTCAAATTTCTTTTCCAGTGCCTGATAATGATATTCAAAGAATCTTTATTTCTAATTTACAAAAAGATATTCGAGACAAACTCCTGTTTTCTGAGTTTACTTCTTTCCAACAGTTGTGCGCCACTCTTCACAATTATCAACTGACTGTGAGTCAAATGGAACAATCACATCCTATGGCTCCGAGTGATAAGGGTGATAGCAGTCAACAACCATTTGGGAAGTTTAAACCGAATAGAGATTCCATCAAATTCAATGAAAACATCATCAACAACAATGTGAATGCAGCATCAGGTGTGCTTGCTATTTCTAAATTTTTCAAGAAAGAAAGAAAGTATACTCCTTTGAATGAATCATTGCATGATATTATGAATAAGTTATTGGGACAAAATGTGCTTACCCTTCCTCCTATAAGACAAATTGATCCTGCAAAGATTACTTCACCTTATTTTGATCACAAATCTTTTTGTCACTTTCATCGTCAGCCTGGGCATGATACTGAAAAATGTTTTTCTCTAAAGGGTAAAATTCAAGATTTGATTGATAATAATACTATTTCTGTTTCTGGAGTGAATGATAAAGGCAACACATCTGTAGCTCCTCCTAACCAAAATCTTCAGATTTTTACTGATCCATTACCTTCTCATACTTCTCATACCTCTAATGCAATTGAGGCTAATGATTCCTCTCTTTCATCTGATGGTCTTGTGTCTATGACTCCGAATGTGATTAACTTTGTAGAGCAGCAAGAAAACCCTAAAGAACCTTCCATCACATTTGATTCTAGCGAAACCATTAGGGCACCTGATGGTCCTTTATACATAGTTGCAAAAGTCAAGAATATGCCTTGCCGTGGAGTGCTTATTGATCCTTCATGCATGGTTAATGTTATTACTGAAGAATTTCTTTTTACTTTGCAATTGAATCAAGTGATCTATGACAAAACAGATGTGATTGTGAAATTATTTGATGCATTTTCTTCTCCTGCAATTGGTTCTATTACATTGCCTATTGAGGTCCATAACAAATCCCTTGATGTGAACTTTGCTATTATTCCATCTTCCGAACAATTTTGTGTGAAGCTTGGCTATCCTTGGCTATCTTCCATGAAAGCTATTGCTTCTCCTATTCATAAGTGTTTGAAATTTCCCCATAATGGTGAAGTTGTTACTGTCAATCATAGTCTCTTTAAACCAGCTGAAAGAACCTCTAGTGTTCCTATTGATTACTTTTGGCTCAAACAATTCCAATCTCTTCCTCCGCGAAGTGATCATCTTTTCAAATCTTATCAAAAGTGGAAAACAGATATGATCCTATCTCTAAGTGAACCTAGAGCACCTAAACTTGACATTCCTATCATTCTTGAGAAGGAAATTCTTCCTTTGAAAGACAAAACTAATGTCTTTCCCCAAGAAGATTCCCAACCCGTCCCTATGGATGCGACTATGTCTATGCCTAATAAATCTTCTAAAAATAGACCTAGACCTCCTCGTCATGATGGACTTGGTCTTCTTCCTAAACCAAAAACTCCTCCTTTATATGGAGCAGTTCCTCCTCCTGCCTTCTATAGAGAGAAGAGACCTTCTTCTTCTCCTATTATCCAGCCTAAGAGACCACAACCTAAACACCCAAGTGATAGGGATGAGAACATTCCTCCTCCTCTATCTTCTACACTTCCTACTAAGACTAGACGTAATCATTCTGCACTGGAACGTCGACGAAAGCGTCGTCTTAGGGCTCAAGCAGCTGCTTCTCAAACTTTGCAATCTCCACAAACACCTTCAACAAGCATTATTCCATTTTCCCCTCAGCCGGATATTGAGCCTAAATTTCCTAAACATAAGATGCATGATGGTCTTGATCCTGTGCGAGTTAAAGATCCTATTTTTATAAATCTTGATGATGATATAGATGAAAATGTTACTCCCTTTGCTTCTGATAGTGAATATGAACTTGTTGATGTTGATAACCATTTATCTAATGAATTTTCTAAAGCACTTATCCTAGCTCCTAGACAAGAACAATGTGGCTTGGAACATGAACATAGCCCTTGTTTGGATCTTGTGATAGCTCCATCTGCTGTGTTGGATGTTCCTCCTCTAGCATGTTCCCTGCCTTCCCGAAACATTGATCAGCAAGATCGGGGGGTAGATGACATGCTAGACTAGTTACATTAGCATAGCAGACTCTCTCCCCCTCTCTTTTGTTACTTCTTCTATATGTTATTCTCATTCTTCTATTTGTCATCCTTAGTGTTGTCTACTTGAGGACGATGCAAAGCATTGAGATCTCTCGATCTCTCTCATGTTGACTCAAAAGACACATGTGTTCCCTTCTTCTAGGTGACCTTCCTTGATTGGGGAATGAAGAACAATTATGCATACATACATATGATATATATACATGACTTATCATACAGCATACTGACCCCAAGGAAAGCGAAGTCACCTCGTGCTTTGTGTTTTGTGTCTATTATCCTTGGGCTTATCTCACACTTGGGGGCTAAATCCTTGCGATAACGTGCTCCTTTTTCCTTTCTCATTTCTTATGTGTATCACTACGTTAAAACAATCACCCCCGTTGAGGCGTGTACGATCGCTTTAACGTAGGGGGGCATACACCCTGTCTATCCTTTCAAAGATACTTGAAAATTTCTTGGCAAACTTAGCTTTGTCTTGAAGATTTTTGGTATTTCTTTTGCATGACTCATAGCGAGGGAACCTTACTACTCACAGTCATGGTTCTTCCTCGTGATCTTCCCTTTTACTTTGTCAATCGAAGTTGTAAGATCCTTAGTCCACTGGGGGCTTGGTGTATCTTGCCTCCTTGACGTGGTGAAAGTCTTTCAACGTTGTTTCCGTGTACTTTACCGGAAGTATGAGCATACATACTCCCGCTAAAGTGGGGGCTAAATGTAGCGTCCTCAAATTGCGACACTTGCAATTTCGATTGCATTTCGGTCTTCACGATGGCGACGCAACACGCAACCTGAATGGAGACCCCAAAACTCGCTCACAACATTGAAAACTGCATTTTTCAAGCACCCTGGCCTGAACCTCCTTGCACCCTGATGTCCCGAGAGGTGGGACCAGAGCGCCCAGCGCCCTGGTCCCTCAGGACCAGGGCGCCCAGCGCCTTGGTCCTCCAGGACCATGGCGCCCAGCGCCCTGGTCCCTGGGTCCTATTTTGGGCCCGGTTTCCTAAGTGATATCGGGTCTTTTTGATTGCAATTTGGAAATATACTTCCCTGGTCGGCCTAAGGTCAGGAAAATCAGTCTATCAGCCCTAAATGACAAGTATATAAACTACATTTTCCTCTTTCATTCGATATGATGGGAAAAGGCGTGGAAATTATATTCAAGCATTCAAGCATTCAAGCATTCCTTCTAAGTCTCCATTCAAGGCTAAGTGTTGCATTCAAGACAAGGATTCAACCATTGAAGAGGAGATCACATACAACATACAACATACAACATCTAAACCTTCGCACATAAGGATACAAACATCCTTAGAACAAGGTATTAGTACTTGTTTTACAGTCATTTACATTTACAGCTCTTGCTCATTTCTTGGTTAATTCCAAAACCGGGGTTTGACCTAAAGGCAAACCCCTAATCCCTAACCCCCCAATCGTCTTCGCTTTTTTGTGTGTAGGTTGCAGGTACGCGGCTGAGATTGAAGATCTGGAATCCTTGTGCAGAGACGAACAGATCCCCCTTCGTTTCGCAGATTTTTCGAAGGACCGTGGCGCCGGGCGCCATCGTCCCGACAACTTTTGCTCAAATTTGCAGGACAGCGCTGTATCGACATTTTACTGCTAATTCCAAGTCCGCAGCTTCATCCTATAACCCGAACTCAGCTTATAAGCGAATCTTTATGACTTTCTATGCATCCTTAGCTTAATTTCCTTAATCAACATTCTTTACAAAAGAGGGTAGCCTTTCTTCCTAACCCTTGAAATTCATTTAGCATCCAATCTTGCATTGCGTGGGATTGGATCTTATGAGTTTCAACCCCTCTTTTGAATGTAAAGTCTTCCCCCTAAGTGAAAACCCATCGAATCCTAGCGAACCTCCCTTCTCTCTCCTTGGAGTTAGAAGAGGGGAGACCAACTAGGGTTCGACCGCGATTTTCCGCTTTACAGTAATGTGCATCGACCACACCATAATTAATAATGTTCTTGTTTCTTGTCCAAAATTTGGATTTGTCATTGTTATTAGGGTTGTTGTAATTGTTAGAAGGACTTGCTCCTTTTTACTAGAGTTCCAATACTCCTCTTTTCAACAAGGCCTCCTCAATTTTGAGACTGTTTTCAATTAGCTTTTGAAAACTTGGTGGGTATTGTAATTGGAGTCTATAAATCATTTCACTATTTAGAGTATCAATGAAAATATCCATTTTTTATTTCTCAGGTACAGGACGAGGGTACCTAGCAAAACAACCATCTCCATATTTTCAAGAAGCCAAGAAAGGATTCACCTTTTTTTTGTTTCATGTTCCATAGGTCAAGCATGGTAACTTCATGTTGAATTTTGTACAAGTATTGAGATACAAACTTGTCTACCAACCCTTCCAATATCTTGAGTTCTGGTGGAAGTTTTGAGAACCATTGCAATATTTGTCCACCCAAACTTCTTGGAAACAATCTCATCAAATAGGTCTCATTGTGTGCAAGTTCCAAACTCATGGTGCGAATTTCCCTCACATGATCTTATGGGTCATTTTTGCCATTATATTTATCATATCTTGGAATCTTGCAATTTCGTGGAAATGGTATCATGTTCAAATTTTGGTCAAATGGATAGGAACAAATATCTTCCAATGCATATCTCCTCTGTTTTCCCCTTTGCATGTCTTGCATTTGTTGTTGAAGAGCATGAATTTGTTGCATTACTACATTGGCGGGATTATTATCATTATTTCTTGCCTCTGCTTCTGCTCTCTTGGGAGTTTCTTTTAGTTTTCTTATATCAAAATTAGTAGGTAGTTTAGTGTCTTGACTTGCCAAAATCAAAAATTATTTTTCTCAGTCAGTTTATAGAATCTTTTCCATCAATTTTTGGAATTTGGGGTCTTGTTGAGCATCTTGAATTAGTTCATCATTTACATCTTCTATTTTGAGATCTCAATACATGCGAAAATTATTCTCCTCTCTCTCTCTATCAAGATTGGTTGAGGTTTTGTTTCTTTCTCTTTGAATTTTTTTTTGAGCTCTTGTTAAAATGGGCATGCACGTGATTGAATTGTGAATGTTTGAAAGGGATGTTATTAATGAGAACCAATTAAAGGTTATATTGAATGGGGAATGAATCAATAGGTGGTTTCTTGTTGAGGTAGATATGACAATGAGATTTGACCACTTATATTGAGATATTGGGACAAGGCAAATCTTTGTTGAAAGGCACAAGCTTTTAAAGATTCTTTGTCAAACTCATTTTCATGACCGTGTAGATAATAATGAAAATAGTGTAAGAATGTACAATGTTTTAATAAGAGTTTGCAGTTTATGCAGAGAAATCTTCTCTTCTTTAAGATTGCCTTTTGACTAATTTTTATCTTCTTCAATTGATGGTGAATGGTCATACAAGTGAATTAGATTGTTTTAAATTTTTTATCCTTGTTGTGAGTATCAATATGAGATACCTAAGTCAAATAGGAATGATCCTTCCTATTTATGAACTTGGTTAATCTAATTTTCAACATCATTTCATGATAAAGAATGATATATCCTGATGATGAAACTCTACTAGAAATCATAAATGATGATAGCACTCATGTTTGTTTGATCTGATAATATGATGAAACAATAAGGATCCAGTCAACTACTCAGAGGGGGCATGAATTAGTAGATAGAAAACAAACTAAACATTCACCAAACTTAATCCCAACTCTGAAACAACTTGCTAAACTAATTGGTTTAGACAGTGTAACATAAACTACAACTCCACTATCAAACATTATCGGTTGATCAAAACATCAATGATACAGCGTAACAGATCTGATACTCACATACCATTTAATCAAAACATTAAACCATTTTACTCACATCAGTAATAGCTCATTTCATATCACTTTTGGTCATCTAAACATATCTAAGTGGTTTTACCAGTTAATGTATCAGCCATATCAAAATCACATCCACAAAATCATTCACTACTTGACACAATGATTTTTCACGTGGAAACCCAAATGGGAAAAACCATGGTGGGGATGAACACCCACAAGTATTCTTAAGTTCACCCTGTTAGGAGACAAGCCTTGTTAGAAGCTTATACAATAATGTCCTATTAAGAACAGATCCAGTTACAAACCACCTGGTTAAGGGATTGACTACAATACCCTGTTAAAGGAAATACCATGTTAAAGGCAACCTTTGTGGAGGATTTCAAATCCAAGCTAATGGATCACCTAGTTAGAGGATTTAAACAAGAAGCCTATTAAAGTTTACCCGGTTAAGGGATTTAACTATTGTAATGGTTAGAGAACAACGAGTTCTTTCCTGATTTGAAAATAGCACTTCCTTTCTTAGTCAGATCCTTTTCTTCTCCTATCTTCCTTCACAACATTCTGCAGACACTTCTTCTGGTTTGGAAAAAATCACACTACCACACTTAACCAAATTTTTCAACACAATTACAAATAACTCGTCGATGTTAAATGCAAATATAATAGGTTAGTAACACATCACAAAACCTATAAATCTCATAGAAACTACAAACATATTGGTTCAATCATAACCGTGGGATTACAAAGCAATCCACTACACATTGTTCTAGATAACTTCAACCACTCCTAGATCATCGCACATTATATCTTATAGCTCATCACACATTATTTACTTCATGCTATGCATTTTCTCATTCCCAAGATAAACAGTTATCTTCATGCACCAAAATTACTTTGAAACTCATCACGTGCATCATGCTTATGTGGTATCTTCATCTCTAATCACCATTCGATCATAGATCAACACAATTGATTCACCAAGGTTCATCACTTAGGGTTCAGTATATCAATTGCTTAGGATTACCGGTTTATCTCTACTTCAATAACAACACATACCAGTTTCCATCATTGCTTTACCAATACCGGTTGCTTAACAACATCATTACCAGTTGCAATACAATCATCATTACCGGTTGCAATACAAGTTCAATACCAATTGCTATTGACATCAATGACAACACTATACATCATCAATTTAATCTTCATGCAATGCCAACATGATCTAATTTTAGTTGAAAGTTTGTACTTTGTGATAACCTAATTTTGTCTTGTTTAAATTGATTTTTTTATGTGAAGAGATCAAACTCTGAAAATGGGGTCTAGAAATGAATCTGATTTTCTAAGAAAATTCAAATTTGCTCTTTGTCTTAGGTGATATCAAACTTATGTGCTAAAACAAATAATGGATGTGTTAAAAGATTCATTTTATGTGCAAATCCAGACTCAAAATGTGCTAAGGTATCCTATTTATGCGCTAAACTGGTGTGTTTAATTTGACTTTCTAATAGTGTTAAAGGCTGAAAAACTCTATATTCCTGATGCACTACTTTCGATACTCTATATGCCAATGTTTCACTCCTATGCACAACCTTTTGATGCCAATGCAATACTATTTTCCTTTGATGTGCGATTGTTTCCTCTGATGTGCTAAATTGCTTTGTGACTTGAAATTTTGTGTTTTGGATAAAAAATTCTTAGTGTTTAATGGATGGTCTTTTGAAAAACGAAATAAAAACACATCATTAATCAATAAGATAGTAGTTTTGACTTGTTTCGCCCTATAATATAAACAATAAGTATATGTTCAAGGGTGCTTTTAAATCCCATTTATTTGCACTAGTTGGAACAAAGAAGGCACATCAGTCAAACACTCTTATTCTCAAGGGTCATTTATAATACCGTAGCTGACATCCTAATACTCCTTCAGCTCAAACAGCCTTGTCACACCCAAGGGTGCACCCATTTTTTTTCCTTTTGCCTGAAGTTGAACCAAAAATAATTGCTTCTCAATTGAGTCATATTCTTAGGAGATGTGTGGTGAGTGTCTTGAGGATGAATTATTTCTCACAATTATGGTTTGATATTATAATATTTGGATAACAGACTCAGCTTAGCTTCTACACTTAAAGTTCATAATAAGGGTTTCATTTGGTGATCAAAGATAAACTCCCTTAGGAGGCTTCCCAACCTTTAGAACAAAGGCTTTACATATAACAAGGATACTGGAGGAAGGCTATCAATGAAAACTACCATTGGATGTTATTTTTATCACAATCCACATTTGATTATAGTGGGTTGGAATACTTGACTTTATCCATTACCCACTTAGGTTGTTCCCCTCTCACCAACCTTATTGGCTTCTTGGGAGGGCAGGTTTGTTAGGATAACTAGTGAACAAATGAGAGGGGGGGTGAATCAGTTGTTAAGAAATTATATTAATCAAACCACTTTATAACCTTTAACTAGATTGCATAAACATTGAATACAATAATAGCAGAAATAGATACTGGTAAGCAATAAAACTTAAGAATGAAATAGAGAATTAACACAATACGACCATACCACATAACACCGTGACTTGTACTTGGGAAACCCGATAAAGGGAAAAATCACTATAGAGAGGTCATAACCACCTCAAGATAATTGGATAACAATACAAAAGAATGAACTGCCAGAGATAGTATCTACCATGGCTGATTAAAGGCTTGGTTAAGCTCAATACCAGAGGCCTTTGACCTCTTACTTAAATGAAATTTGATCACCTATGACTGACCAAATCTCCTTTGTATATGTTATTACATTCCATGACCACAACACTTATTTTCTAGTCCCATACCATGATCTACAATGAGATCTTACATCAATTTATACAAACCCTAAAGCCTAAACCAATTAGGTCGGCCACCTAAAAGATATTATAATAAGATCATTACATACATGCATATTACAATGATATACCATGTCAGCTTGAGACCAAAACAACAATAACCAATCCATAAAATATCTCGGTAATGTGTAGAGAACATTTTAACATGATACCGGTCCATAACCTAGATAGGCACCGGACCTAATCTGGGTCCACCACACCAAAGCAACATCTCCAATCAATTGAGGCATGATGAAGGATCACCTTCTGCATCCTAAATTCCATCTAGAAGTCATAACAACACCACTTAGCATCTTATCAAATATTCTAAGCGAAAGCTTTGTCGGTAACACAACATCTTGTACAGGCAACCAAAACCTATCTACCGATAACCAATAGCTAGTGTTGACATCAATGACAAAACATCAATAAAACACATAAT
The DNA here is from genome assembly GCF_030272615.1 of Cryptomeria japonica. Lineage (NCBI taxonomy): Eukaryota > Viridiplantae > Streptophyta > Pinopsida > Cupressales > Cupressaceae > Cryptomeria > Cryptomeria japonica. The sequence continues at coordinate 256,525,497 of NC_081411.1, forward strand.
CAATTCATCCATATTGCCAAAAATCTCCCCCTTTGGCATTGATGGCAACACTATATGTGAAAAACATCTAAGTACCAAGAAATGCCAAACAAGTCTCCCCCTGTGGAAGAAAACCAGCAATCTCCCAAATATTAATAACTCTCCTCCCATGCATAATATCTCTATAAACTTCTGAATTTACTTTTCACATCACTATCTCTCCCCCTTTGACATCAATGTCAAAAATCTGACAAAAATATCAAAGCAAGAATATAAGCCTCTAAATCTCAAAGCTGACTACTCCCCCTAAGTAGTAGCACCACTAAATCAGTGGCAGAATGAATAGTATCTCATATAATGCATGTCAGAATGATGCCAAACCGTATCAATCAAGTCTCTGTCGGAGGGGCAGAAACCCCTAATGTGTCTCTCAAATACTCAAATGATTCCTTAGATAGTGGTTTAGTGAATATATCTGCAATCTGCTCTTTAGCATTCACATAAACCAGTTTGACTACCTTTAATTCCACCTTGTCCTTTAGAAAGTTATATTTTATTGATATGTGTTTAGTCTTAGAGTGAAATTATGGATTCTTAGACATGTAAATAGCCATAGAGTTATCACAATAGATAACTACCGGTTCACTACAATCTACCTTGATATCCTTCAACATTTACTTCATCTGTGAGACTTGAGTACAATTAGTTGTTGTTGCAACATATTTAGCTTCTGCAATAGATAAAGAAATGCATCACTATTTTTTGTTGATCCATGAAACCAATTTCTTTCCAAGAAAGAAAGCTCCACCAGAAGTGCTCTTCCTGACATCAGTATGTCTTGCCCAATCCGAATCTATATATGCACATAAAGTGAAGTCATCAATTCTAGAATACCAAAAGCCATACTATATTGTTCCTTGTAAATACCAAAATATCTTCTTTATTGCACATTCATGATTTTCTTTAGGATTACTTTAATATCTTGAAACAATACTTACTTCATTCATAATGTATGGTCTTGTTTGAGTTAGATATAGCAAACCACCAATCATAGACTTATACCTTGTCATATTTACTGGTGCAGATGTATCTTTGATAGATAATTTCTCACTTGTCACCATAGGAGTACTTACCAGTTTGGATTTATCCATACCAAACTTCTTCAACAATTCCCTTAGGTACTTAGTTTGCTAGATAAAGATGCCTTTGTCAGTTTGACTAATCTGCAAACCTAAGAAAAATATTATCTCACCAATCATGGACATTTCAAATTCATTCTTCATATTATTAGAGAATTCCATGCACAATTTATATTCACCTCCAAATATGATATCATTAATAAATACTTCAATAATTAGAATATCATCATTTGTGATCTTATTGTTAGGACCCGGAGGCAACTGAGAGGGGGGGGTGAATCAGTTGTTTATTAGTTTTAACCCAAATATAACTTAATCAAACTTGATGCATAATATCAGTAAGACAAACTTAATGTCGGTTGATAGTTTAACAGTTAATAATAGTACTGATAAATTTTAATTGATGAAATAGAAAGACAAATAACATCCACAACACATAACATAGATATTTGTATGTGGAAACCCTGTAAGGGGAAAAACAATGATGGGAAACCTTACCCACAATCAGATGATACTACTACAGATAGTATGTGTGTACAAATGGGGTCTGCACATGCAAAAAGGCCAACTTCTTAGAGCTCAGTGCTCAATCACAAAATGAGAGTCACACTGAATACAATTGGATGGTTAAATCCAATGATAATGTACTGATCAAAATAGCATCTTCATATGCTGGATTCAGTACCAATTAAGCTCTGATTGTCTTCTTCATACCTTCATTAAATCTTCAAATTATGTCTATGTGTATAGCTCTGCTTATATTCGCATATACTAAATATCACAACCTTGTAATACCTTATTACATTCCCTATATCAATCTCACAAATTAGATCTTACATATATACCAAAACCTAAGATGAAATGTATAGGTCAGCTCACTAAGAATATTACAATTAAATCAATTACAAATGAGTCAATATGCGATGCATCATGTCTGCTCAATGCATTTACAATAATAACCAATCAATAAATCATCTTCATAATGTGTCGTGCTGATCTGGAATAGATAACGCTTGCTGGTCCATAACATAGACCAATTTGTTGGTATCAGCAAATATGCAAACTTGATTGGACCAATAACCAAATCATCAAAACCAAGTGTCCAAACCATGCCTTCGACATAACCAAGTAATCTCTAGATGATAACAAGTCATCCTCAGTTTCGGTGAACAATATAACCTACCGATGAACCAAATATCAGTGACTGTGTATAAGTCATTGAACATGTCGGTGATCATAACCAAAGATCTCTAGTGCTGATAAGTGTTGACAAGTATTGACATCAATGATGAAACCAATGCAACACATCCATAATACCAACAATCTCCCCCTTTAGCATTGATGGCAACACAAGATGGAAAAACCATCTAAGTGCCAAAGCAGAAATGCCAATAAACCAAAAACCAACAATCTGCCAAAGAGATCAATTACCAAAAATCAAAATACATAATATCTCTCCACCTAGGAATAATCTCTCCCCAAAAGATAATGTATTTTTCCATAGATATCTCTCCCCCTTTGACATCAAATGTGAAAGCAATACAAAAACCAGATACAACCAGTTCATAGAACTAATTACAAACACCAATTGTTATAACCAACTACTCCCCCTAAGAAGTAGCTCTCCTTCATCAAAGCCGGAAAAAGATTTCTCTATTAATTCGTGTTGGTTTGATGCCATTCTCCAACTGTCTAAGTTTCTACCGATGAGGGTATAACCCCAAGCTTCTCTCTGAGATACTAAAAAGTTTCCTTAGGAAAAGGCTTAGTAAAGATATTTGCAATCTGCTCTTTAGTATTCACATAGACCAATTTCACTTGTTTTTCTTCAACATTCTCTTTTAGAAAATTGAATTTGATAGAAATATGTTTAGTTTTAGAGTGAAATACCGAAATCTTGGATATATCTATTGCTGCCATATTATCATAGTAAATGATTATAGATTCTTTGCATTTTACCTTTATGTCCTTCAACATTTTCTTAATCCATAATACCTGAGTACAATTAGTTGCTGCTGCAATATATTCTAATTTTGCTGTTGATAATGATGTACAAATCTATTTCTTTCTCAATCATGAAATCAATCTGCTACCAAGAAAGAATGCTTCGCCAGTGATGCCCTTTCTGTCATCTACATCTCCTATCCAATTAGCATCTATGTATGCACATAAATCAAAATTTTCATCTTTAGGATACCATAAACCAAGATTTGTTGTGCCTTGTAGATACCAGAAAATCCTTTTCACTACTGATTCATGGTTTTCCTTAGGATTACTCTAAAATCTTGAAACAATACATACTGCATTCATAATATCAGGTCTTGTTTGTGTCAAATATAGTAAACCTCCAATCATAAATTTATATCTTGTCGGATTAACATGTGTTGATTCATCCTTCAATGACAGTTTATCAGTTGTAGTCATAGGAGTACTTACAGGTTTAGAATTTTCCATACCAAATTTCTTTAGTAGTTCCTTCAAGTACCTAGATTGACATATGAATATACCTTTACCAGTCTGTGAAATTTGCAATCCTAAAAAATAATTTTATCTCCCCAATCATAGATGTTTCAAATTCTTCCTGCATCTTATTAGAAAAGTCTTTGCACAATCCATCTTCTCCTCCAAAAATTATATCATCAACAAAAAATTCAATAACCAAGATGTCATCATTAGTCACTTTGAAATATAAGTTGTTGTCAGCATTACCTTTAGTGTAACCAAGCTTCAAAAGATATTTGTCCAATCTAGCATACCAAGCTCTAGGAGCTTGCTTCAATACATATAAAGCTTTCTTTAACCTGCAAACCATATCTTTGTTATTTGTCAAAGAAAATCCATCAGGTTGTTCAATGTAAAATTCCTCTTCAAGATCGCCATTCATAAATGCACATTTAACATCCATTTGATAAACTATAGTTCTTGTGTGCTGTAAATGCTAGAAATAGTCTAACTACCTCAATTCTAGCTACCGGTGCAAAGGTTTCATTGTAATCTATTCCCTCTTTCTGTGAATATCCCTTACACACTAATTGTTGAAATGTGGTGACTGATCAACAAAGTATTGTACACTCAGCACGTATCCTTGTCAGGGTCTAGGGCCAGGCCAGGCCCCAGGCAGGGGTTTGAGGGTGGGAGCCCCTAAGAAAAATTTTTTGGGGTATTTTTTTGATGAAAACTGACATTGTAATAAAACCCTAAAAAGGCCGACTTTGTTTTTGCCCTAAAAATGCATGTTATAAGTGGTTGAGATGCTTAAGGCATTGTAATGTTGATGTACTATTTTTGCTAGATAATCAGAAAGATTGGACGACTATGTATGGTGGACATAACTCATTCTGGGTGAACCACGTTAAATCTCTGTGTTATCTATATCATGTTTTATTTCTTTATCTTTTGTATTTAAATATGCATATAATTGTTAGTTCATATTTTCTTTGGATCTGCTTGAAACCCTAACAACCGGTATCAGAGCAAGGCTTTTGTAAATTGGGAGGACTTTCAGATTTGAGTGGGAGCAATGGAGGATTCCAAATTCAAGGTCGAAAAGTTTAACGGCCAGAATTATCAGTTATGGAAAATGCAGATGGAGGATTACCTGTATCAAAAGGATTTGTAGCATCCATTAGAAGGAAATGCAAAGAAAGTGACCACAATGTCAAATGAAAAATGGGACATTTTAGATAGAATGGCACTGGGATCCATTCGATTGTGCCTTGCACCGTCTGTAGCTTTCAATATAACAAAAGCAAAAATGGCTGTAGATTTGATGGCGACATTGGCTAAGCTGTATGAGAAACCCTCAGCTTTGAATAAGGTATTTCTTATGAACCATTTGTTTAATTTGAAAATGAGTGAGGGAGGATCTGTAGCGGAGCACTTAAATGAATTTAATACAATTACCAGTCAATTGTCTTCAGTAAAAATTACCTTTGCAGAAGAGGTTAGTGCTCTCTTGATTTTATGTTATTTGCCAGAAAGCTGGAATAGCTTGGTTATGGCTGTAAGTAACTCTGTCTCTAGTAAAAATACTTTGGTATTTGATGATATTGTTGGTGTTATCCTAAGTGAGGAAATGTGAAGGAAAAGCACAGGTGAGACTCCAACATCATCGGGTAGTGTTTTGAATGTGGAGAATAGAGGAAGATCAAAGGAAAGAGGAAAAGGTCCTTGGAATGAGAAGTCACGAGGGAAGTCAAAGAAAGGATGCTCTCAATCTAGAGGAAAGAAAGACTGTTGGTCTTGGAGAAACAAAGAAGGAGACAAAAATGAAAATGACAGTAAGGAAGCTAATATTGCAAGTAATACTTTACAAGATGCTTTAATCTTATGTTTGGATAATGTTAATGATTCCTGGGTAATAGATTCTGGGGTATCATTTCATGCTACACCCCATAGAAAATATTTTCTAGATTATGTTCAAGGTGATTTTGGACAAGTATATTCGGGTGATGATGAGCCCTATCAAATTGTTGGAAAAGGAAAAATAAAGATAAAGTTGTAGAATGGTAATGACTGGTTTCTGCAGGAGGTAAGACATGTTCCTAACTTAAGAAGAAATTTAATTTCTGCAGGGCAACTAGATAGTGAAGGTTGCATAGTTACCTTCTCAGACAGTATCTGGAAGGTCAGTAAAGGATCATTAGTAGTAGCTAAAGGTGCGAAGGTAGGCACATTATATTTGTGTACTGGTAACACTTACTCTACCTTAGCTGCTATAGATAAACTTACTATAGGGACAACAACAATAGATGTTGCAAGAACAGATTCGATAATGTGGCACCATAGGCTTGGGCACATGAGTGAGAAAGGGATGAAATCCTTCACTCCAAAAATCTATTTCCAGGACTAAAGAAGATTGATTTAGAGTTCTATGAAAACTGTGTTTATGGCAAACAGAAAAGAGTTAGATTTCTCAAGGTTGGGAAAGAGAAGAAGAGTGAGAAGTTAGAGCTTGTGCATTCAGATGTATGGGGACCGAATTAGGTATCATCTCTTGGTGGCTCTTGTTATTATGTTATTTTTATTGATGACTTAACTAGAAAAACATGGGTATATTTCCTAAAGCAAAAATTAGATGTTTTTGAAACTTTTAAGAAATGGAAAGTTTGGTTGAGAATGAGACAGGAAAAAGGTTGAAGTGTCTCAGATTGGATAATGGAGGTGAGTATTGTAGCAAGGCATTTGAAGATTACTACTCCTTAAATGGGATTAGAAAGCAGAAGATAGTTCTAGGAACTCCAGAGGAAAATGGTGTGTCAGAGAGAATGAATAGGACTATCATGGAACGTGTGAGGAGCATGAGATTCCATGCTAGATTGCCCTTACATTTTTGGGCAGATGCTGTACATACTATTGTTTATTTGATAAATAGAGGACCTTCAACCCCTTTAATGGTGGTATTCCATAGGAGGCATGGACTGGTAAAAAGGTAAATTATTCTTTTCTGAAAACCTTTGGTTGTGAAGCTTTTGTCCATGTTGATAAAGAAAACAGAACCAAGCTTGATGCTAAATCTCATAAATGTACCTTCATTGGATATGGGATGGATGAATATGGCTATCGGTTATGGGATTTTGAAAATAAGAAAATAACTAGAATTCGAGATGTTATATTCAATGAGAAGGTTATGTATAAAGAACAGATGCAGGAAAAGAAGCATGAACAAGACAAGCAAGAATATGTGGTGTTGGATGAGATTCCTAAAAATAGAATGCCACAGGTACCTAATGCTCAACAACAACAGAATGTTCCACAAACTCCTGCAAGTGTTAGATGTTCTACGAGGTCAAGTAGACCCCCTGAAAGATTTTCTCCTTCTTTGTATTCAATATTATTAATTGATTCTGTGGAACCAAAAGAATATGAAGAAGCAATGCAGGTAGATGCCAAACAACAGTGGGAGTTAGGCATGAAAGAGGAGATGGACTCCTTGATGAAAAATAAGACTTGGGACTTAGTCCCTTTACCTACAGAAAAAAGAGCCTTGCCTAACAAATGGGTTTATCGACTAAAGGAGGAGGAAGGAGGTCAGAAAAGATATAAGGCCAGACTTGTGGTAAAAGATTTTGCACAGAAAAAGGGTATAGATTATGATGAAATATTTTCTCCAGTTGTAAAAATGACTTCAATTAGAATTGTACTTAGTCTTGTGGCTGCAGATGATTTACATCTTGAACAAGTAGATGTCAAAACAACTTTTTTCCATGGAGATTTGGAGGAGGAAATTTACATGTTGCAACCATAGGGATATGAGGTCAAAGGTAAGGAGAACTTGGTGTGCAAGTTGAAGAAAAGTCTATATGGCCTAAAGAAAGCACCCCGACAATGGTATTTAAAATTTGATAGTTTCATGGCGGAACACGGTTATCATAGATGTCATTCTGATCATTGTGTATATTTTAAGAGATTTGATAATGGCAGTTATATTATCTTGTTGCTTTATGTTGATGACATGCTTGTTGCTGGGTCTAACATGCAACATATAAATGATCTTAAACAGAAATTAGCCCGGTCATTTGCTATGAAGGATTTGGGTGTAGCTAAGAAAATTCTCGATATGAGGATTACATGGGATAGGAAAAATAGAACCTTGAATTTGTCCCAAAGTGAGTATATAAAGAAGGTGTTGAAAAGATTTAACATGCAGGATGCAAAAGTAGTTAGTACACCTTTGGCTAGTCATTTCAAATTGACTAAAGAGATGTGCCCAAAGGCACAGGAAGAGGTTAATAAAATGTCTAACATCCCATATTCATCAGCTGTTGGTAGTCTGATGTATGCAATGGTATGCACAAGGCTAGATATTGCACATGCAGTGGGAGTTGTGAGCAGGTTTATGAGTAATCCAAGTATGGAACATTGGAATGCTATGAAATGGATTCTTCGGTATTTGAAAGGAACTACTATGAAGGCATTATGTTTCAAAGTATCTAATACTACTTTTAGTGGATTTGTTGACTCTGATCTGGCAGGTGATATTGATTCACGGAGGAGTACTACAAGGTATGTTTTTACTATAGGGGGAACTGCAGTCAGTTGGATTTCTAGGCTGCAAAAGGTTGTTGCACTTTCAACCACTGAAGCTGAGTATGTTGTTGCTACAGAAGCTAGCAAGGAGATGATTTGGTTGCAATGTTTTCTGGAGGAATTGGGTCAGACACAAGAGGATAGCCCATTGTATACTGATAGCCAGAGTGCCATTCATCTTGCAAAGAACTTTTCCTTTCATTCAAGGACAAAGCACATTCAGCTCAGGTACCACTTCATCCGAACTGTTTTGGAGGAGGGTCAGTTACGACTTGAGAAGATTCACACAAGTGAGAATCCTGCCGATATGTTCACGAAGGCAGTTCCACAGGAGAAGCTGATTTCTTCATCAGTTTTTGTTGGTCTTCTTGATTGATAATTATGGAATTTATACCAGTCGAGTCCTAGTGTTTTATCCAGCGGATGTTGCATGTAAACTAGTGTCATGTAGTATCAGTCTCCAAGTGGGAGATTGTTGAAATGTGGTGACTGATCAGCAAAGTATTGTACACTCAGCATGTATCCTCGCCGAGGTCTAGGGCCAGGCCGGGCTGGGCCCCAGGCAAGGGCAGGAGCCCCCGAGAAAATTTTTTTGGGGTTTTTTTTGATGAAAACCGACATTGTAATAAAACCCTAAAAAGGCCAACTTTGTTTTTGCCCTAAAAACGCATGTTATAAGTGGCTGGGATGCTTAAGGCATTGTAATGTTGATGTACTATTTTTGCTGGATAATAAGAAAGATTGGACAACTGTGTATGGTGGACGTAACCCATTCTAGGTGAACCATGTTAAATCTCTGTCTTATATGTGTCCTATTTTATTTCTTTATCTTTTGTATTTAAATCTGCATATAATTGTTAGTTCATATTTGCTTCGGATCTGCTTGAAACCCTAACACTAATCTTGCTTTTTTTCTGATTACCTTACCATCTTCATTAAGTTTATTTCTGAATACCCATTTAGTTCCAATTACATTTTTGTTTTTAGGCTGGGGAACCAATGTCTATGTGTTATTCTTTTCAATTTGTTCCAATTCATCTTCCATAGCTTTAATCCAATGTTTATCTTCACATGCCTCATTAATTGATGTTGGTTCAATTTGAGAAATTATACATACCTCTTCATTTGCCAGTCTTCCTCTAGTCATTACACCTTGATACTTATTCCCAATTATCTGACTTTTAGATTGATTCAATCTTACATACCTAGGTGTATTCACTTGTTGTTGTTCTTCAGTCACTGTAGAATTCTCAGATGATGCCGATGTGACTAGGTCAACATTCTATACCCATGCATTCTGTATAGGTTCATTTGTTATTATCTCAATTGTCAGTTCAGAGTCCATAGACCTTGAATTACCTCTAAACTATTCATCAATATTCACATTTGCACTCTCAATGATTTTCTGCAATCTCTTATTAAAACATCTATATGCCTTGCTCTTAGATGAATAACCAAGAAATATTCCTTCATCACTTCTAGGATCAAATTTTCCAATATAATCATCTCTCTTAATATAACATTTGCTTCCAAATATTGTGAAATATTGAAGAGTAGGAGTATTACCAAACCATAGTTCATGAGGGGTCTTACCGGTTTCACCTTTAATGTGAACTTTGTTGAATGTGTAAACCATTGTATTGACTACTTCTCTCCAATACACATGAGGTAAGTTTTCTTCTGATATCATGCATCTAGCTGCATCCAGAATAGTTTTGTTCTTCCATTCCACAACTCCATTTTCTTGGGGTGTCTGAGGTGCTGATAATTGTCTTCTGATTCCATTCACTTCACATAATTTATTAAATTCCTTATATGTGAATTCACCTCCTTGATCTGATCTTAAACATTTGATTTTCTTACTGGTTTCATTCTCTACCATTACCTTGAATAGTTTGAATTTCCCAAAAGCTTCTGATTTTTCCCTGAGAAAAGTAACCCAACACATTCTAGAATAATCATCAATGATTATCATTAAAATATCTACCTCTTTGTAAACTTCTAGTTCTTGCCGAACCACATAAATCAGTATGAATTAAATCAAGAATATTATTGGATTTCTCTGGAATACTCTTAAAAGTTACTCTAACTTGCTTTCCAAATTGAGATTCCTTACATACCAGATTGTGAGGTTTTACAATCTTAGGTAATTCCCTTACTGCCTTAGTTGTACTGATCTTCACAATGCAATCAAAATTCGCATGACAAAGTCTCTTGTGCCATAACCAACTTTCATCAATATATGCAATCAAGCATGTCTTCTCATTGTTATTCAAGTGAAAGATATTACCTCTAGTCTGCTTACCGGTTGCAATTTCCAAACTAGTTCTATTCATGATTTTGCATTTACCATTCTTGAATTTTAACTAAAATACCTTTTCAACTAATTGACCAACACTCAAAAGATTATGCTTCAAACCTTCAACATAATAAACGTTGTCAGTATTATGCTTACCATCAAAATATATAGTGCCTTTTCCTCTGATCAAACAAGCTTTATCATCACCAAATCTTACTAGACCTCCATTGTATTCCTGAAAGGTTAAGAATTTACTTTTATTACCAGTGATATGATGTGAACATCCAGAATTAATGATCCATTCATCATTTTCTTCAATTTTAGCTGCTAGGGCCTACTCTACTGGTTGTATAGTAGGTGTTGGTTTATCTTCTGTTATTGCAACAAAATTCCATCCATTGTCTATCGGGTCCCCATCAAAATCATCAGTAACTCCTTCATCAACATAGTAACATGATTTGTCTCTATTCTTCTTAAATTTGTATCTCTAATAGTCAGGGTTCGGCTTGTATGTTCTTTTAGCTTCTTCTTTCAATATTGCATGTCTATCAAGACACCTAGATGCCATATGACCAATTTTATTGTAGTTAAAACATTTTAATGATGCTTTACCTTCATACTTGCTTCCAACTGGAACTGTAGGCCTTTTTCTTGCAAATAGTGCTTCAAGCTCTTCAAGTTCTCTTTCATAAAGTGCTTTTAGATCACATTTCTTAGATGATGATGATGATGTTGTAGATGATGATTCTTTGAAAGCTAAATCTATTTTAATTGTAGCAACATGACCAAATTCCTCAAGTTTAAAAGCTAAAAGTTTTCCAACCAAGGTATCTCTAGATACTAATATATTAGGGATTGTTTTCAATTCATCAATAGCAGTTGCTTTCATTTTGTATGCTAGTGGTAATGCTCTTAAATTTTAGAAACAATTTCATCTTAACTTAAGGATCCTCCACAACATTGTATAGCCAAAATAATTTCATTGTCACTTTCCATAAAAGCAAAAATCCTTTCATCTTCTTCCATTTTCAGATTTCCGTACCTGACCCAAAAGCATTCTAGTTTTGCAATTTTGTTAGTGGTATCACCTTCATTAAATGTCTTAAATTTATCCCAAATAGCTTTAGCAATAGATCGATCTGATAATCCCCTGATTTGCTGATATGACAATGTGCTCAAAAGTGCTTCTCTTGCTTTGCAATCATTCTCTTGATCTTTAGCCAAGGTTGGTGGATTAGGTTGGCTCTATGTAGGACCAACATAGCCATTCTTTGTAACATCCCATATATCTCTTCCAATGCAATTAAGATGTGTCTCCATTCTGATCTTCCATATACCATAGTTAGTTCCATCAAGTTTTGGACTGTCCTTCCTTAAATAGTTAGTTGCCATAGAATCTCCTCAAGCTGTTAAACTTCTGCAAAAAGAGGACTTAGCTCTGATACCAATTGTTAGGACCCAAAGGAAACTAAGAGAGGGGGGGCTGAATCAGATGTCTATTCATTTCAACCCAAATATAACTTAATCAAACTTGATGCATAATACCAGAAAATCAAACTCAATGTCGCTTGATAGTTTAACAGTTAATAACAATACTAGTAAAGTTTAATGCATGAAACAAAAAGACAAATAACATCCACAATACATAACACAGATAATTGTACGTGGAAACCCTATAAGGGGAAAAACCATGGTGGGAAACCTTACCCACAATCAGATGATACTACTATGGATAGTATGTGTGTACAAATGGGGTCTGCACATGAAGAAAGGCCAACTGCGTAGAGCTCACTACTCAATCACAAAATGAGAGTCACACTGACTACAATTGGATGATTAAATCCAATGATAATGTACTACTCAAAATAGCATCTTCATATGCTAGATTCAGTACCTGTTAAGCTCTAATTGTCTTCTTCATACCTTCCTTGAATCTTCAAATGATGTCTACATGTATAACTCTGCTTATATTCATATATACTAAATATCACAACCTTGTAATACCTTATTACATTCCCTATATCAATCTCACAAATGAGATCTTACATATATACCAAAACCTAAGACGAAATGTGTAGGTCAGCTCACTAAGAATATTACAATTAAATCAATTACAAATGAGTCAATATGCAATGCATCATGTCAGCTCAATGCATTTACATTAATAACCAATCAACAAATCATCTTCATAACATGTCATGTTGATCTGGAATAGATAACGCTTGTCGGTCCATAACCTAGACCTATTTGTTAGTAACAACAAATATGCAAACTCGACTAGACCAATAACCAAATCATCAAAACCAAGTCTCCAAACCATGTATTTTACATAACCAAGTAATCTCTAGATGATAACAAGTCATCCTCAGTGCCGATGAACAATATAACCTGTCGCTGAACCAAATATCGGTGACTATGCATAAGTCACTGAACATGCTGGTGAACATAACCAAAGATCTCCAGTACTGATAAGTGTTGAGAAGTGTTGACATTAATGACAAGACCAGTTCAAAACATCCATAATACCAACACTTATAATATAAATTATTGTCAGCACTGGCTTTAGTAAAACCAAGCTTCAAAAGATATATATCCAACCTCACATACCAAGCTCTAGGAGCTTGTTTCAATCCCTATAAAGATTTCCTTAATCTGCAAACCATATCTTTATCATCTGTCAATGAAAATCCACCAGGATTCTCAATGTGTACCTCTTCCTCAAGTTCACCTTTAAAAAATGCACATTTAACATCCATTTGATAGACCTTGTAGTTCTTATAAGATGCATAGGCAAGAAATAGTCTAACAACATCAATTCTAGCTACAGGTGCAAATGTCTCACCATAATCAATTACTTCCATTTGAGAATATCCTTTACAAACCAATCTAGCCTTGTTTCTTACAACTTGACCATCCTTATTCAGTTTATTCCTAAAAACCCATTTAGTTCCAATAACATTCTTATTTTTAGGTCGGGGAACTAAAGTCCAAGTCTCATTCTTCTCTATCTAATCTAATTCATTTTCCATAGCCTTTAACCAATGTTTATCTTTACAATATTCAATAACAAATGCTGGTTAAATTTGATAAATAATACATACCTCTTCATTTGCCAGTCTTCTTCTTGTCATAACTCCCTTGTTCCTATCTCCAATGATTTCATATTCAGAATGATTTAACCTTACATAACTTGGTGTCTTCTGAACTTCAAGTTCACTGATCTTAACAATACAATTAAAGTTAACATGACACAACCTCTTATGCCATAACCAACTCTCATCAATATGAGCAATCAAACATGACTTATTACTAGTGTTCAAGTGATAGATATTACCTCCAGTGTGAGTACTGGTTGCAATCTCCAAACTAGTTTTGTTAATGATTTTGCATTTTCTATCTTTAAACTGAAGTTGGATACCCTTGTCCACCAATTGACCAACACTTAAAATATTATGCTTTAAAACTTCTACATAATAGAAATTATTAGTATTATTCTTTCCCTCTAGAGAAATAATACCTCTACCTTTGATCATACATGCTTTGTCATCTACAAATCTGACTTGACCGCCATTGTATTCTTGCAGGGACATAAATTTTCTTTTATGTCCAATCATATGATGTGAGAATCCACTATCAATTACCCATTCATCCTTGTCTTCAACTTTTGCTACCAGGGCCTTTTCTTCGTTCTTGATAGCCAGTTCTGCTTCATCTTCCTTTAAAGCATAGAACACCCATTCCTTTCCATTTCTGGATCCACTAGCAAAGTCTGTTGTCGGTTCATCTTAGAGTCATCACTTACTCCTTCCTCATCTGCTATGTAGCATTGTTTGTTTTTCTTGAATCTATATCTATTCTGATTAGGCTTAAATGATTCCTTACCTCTTTCTTCAAATCTTGCATTCCTTTCAAGACATCTAGATGTAAAATGACCAATCTTATTATATGAAAAATATTTATAAGGTGCTTTTCCTTCATACTTACTTCCTGCCAGTCCTTTAGGTACTCTTCTAGCAAATAAGGCTTCAAGTTGCTCAAATTCTTCATCCTCTTTCCTCATATCTTCCAATTATTTTTCATATAAGGCTTTCCAATCACTTTTTCTGGTAGATGATGGTGCATGAAAATAGGTTCAGACTTTGCAGATCCAGAAGGTCCAAATTCTTCAAGCTCAAAAGCAGATAATTTCCCAATCAGAGTATCTCTGTTAACTAAAGTGTTTATCATTGTTCTCAATTCATTAATTGCAATCGCCTTGATCTTGTAAGCCGGTGGAAGGGCTCTTAAGAATTTGGAAACTATTTCATCTTCACTCAGAGATCCTCCACAACATTGAATTCCCATGATAATATCATTTACTTTTTCCATAAATATAGCAATTCTTTCATTATCTTCCATCTTCAAGTTCTCATACCTTACCCAGTAACCATAAATTTTAGCAATTTTGATAGTATGATCACCTTCATTCAGGGTGCAATTTATCCCATATAACATTTGTCGATGATTTATCAGTGAATCCCATAATTTATTGATTAGTAAGTGCATGCAAGAGGGATTCTCTAGGTCTGTAACCATTTTCATTATTCTTGTCCAAGTCTGCAAGAGCAGGATTACTAGATTCTGGATCATAAGGTGTGTACCCTTTCTCAGTGATCTCCCAAATATACTTCCCAAGACATCTAAGATGAGTCTCCATTTGGATTTTCCATATCCCATAATTTGTTCCATCAAGCTTAGGGATTTCTCTTCTAAAAATAGTTGCTAGTGGCTTTGATGTATTAGCTGCCATAGGATCTACCTCAGGTAGTTAAGCTTATGCAAAAGAGGACCAAAGATCTAATACCAATTGTTAGGATAACTAGTGAACAATTGAGAAGTGGGGGGTGAATCATTTGTTAATAGATCATATCAATCAAACCACCTTGTAACCTTTAATTGGAGCACATAAACATTGAATACCGGAATAGAAAAAATAGATACCGGTAAGCAATAAAACTTAAGAATGAAACAGAGAATTAACAAAATGCAACCATACCACATAACACCATTATTTGTACATGGAAAACCAGGTAAAGGGAAAAACCTTGATGGGAAGCCTACCCACAGTCAGATGATACTTCTGCAGAAAGTATGTGATATAATGAGGGGCTTGCACATGCAGGAAGGCACACTGCCTAGAGCATACTGCTCATTACAAAAGATTCTCACTGACTACAAAGAGGTTATAACTACCTCAAGATAATTGGATAAAAATATAGAAGAATGAACTACCAGAGATAGCATCTACCATGCCTGATTACAGTCCCAGTTAAGCTCAATACCAGAGGCCTTTGACCTCTTACTTAAACCCAATTTGATCACCTATGATCAACCAAATTTCCTTCGCATATGATATTTCATTCCACGACCAGGACACTTATTTTCCATTCCCATACCATGATCTACAATTAGATCTTAAATCAATTTATACAAACCCTAAGGCCTAAACCAATTAGGTCGGCTACCTAAAAGATATTACAATAAGATCATTATATACATCCATATTACAATGATATGCCATGTTGGCTTGAGACCAAAACAACAATAACCATTACATAAAACATCCTGGAAACATGTAGAGAACATGTTAACATGATACCAATCCATAACCTAGATAGGCACCGGGCCTAATCTGGGTCCACCATGCCAAAGCAACATCTCCAATCAGTTGAGGCACAATCAAGGATCACCTTCTGCATCCTGAATTTCATCTAGAAGCTGCACCAACTCCACTTAGCATACTGTCAAATATTCTTAGTAAAAGCTCTGTTGGTTAAACCTTAAATCCATACCAGTAACACAAGATCTTCTACCGGTAACCAAAACCTATCTGTTGATAACCAACAGCTAGTGTTGACATCAATGACAAAACATCAATGCAACACATAATCAATTCATCCATATTGCGAACACAACCTACTAATGGATTTAGCCTAATTGCAAAAATTGAAAGTGAGTCTGGCATTTTGGTCACCCAATTAAGGGGAGAGCATAGGCCTATCACAAGACAAAACATATATGTAGTTTCTCAACCCTTTGCAATAAGAAAATCTAACATTCTTTTCATTCCATTGTTGCAATGTGATATAATTGCTACTTGGAGATGTTGCTCCAACAAACATGGTGTTCCCTTTAACCAGGATAGAAATAATGAGTTATTTTTATCCAACAATTGCAATAATTGAACTTTGAAAACTTTGAAAAACCTTCCAAGAAAAAATAAGAACTTGAAATTTGGAAAAGGTGGCTTGTTCTTTTTTATTTTGCAAAATGAAGTGTGGTTTGTCATTTTTACCCTTTGTAACAAGAAAATAAAATTTACTCGTTCCTTTTAGCTTGCACCAAATGAAGTGTGATCTATTTGCAAAAAGAAAGGTTATTTTGTTGTTCCTTTTATCCTTTGTAAGAAAATAAAGTCAAGTTCTTTTTATGGTGCCAAATGAGATCCTTTTTATTTTGCACCAAATGAAATGTGAAATTATTTTTAAACCTTGCAAGAAATGAAGTGTGAGTTCTTTTTAAACCTTTTCTGATAAGAAATGAAAACTTGAATCAAAAAGTAAATTAAAAACTAATTTAACTCATTTAAATTCTTTGTACCTATAGACAAAATTAACCCCTACAAAACTCTTGAAATGTTAGTCCAATATTGTGGGCTCACAAGCCTAAAATTATTTTTGGTGTTACAAAAGTTGGCTCTGTATCTATGACATAAGCAATAAAACAGATAGAAAATGCACTAGAAAGTTGGAAGTGCTAAAGTTTGCAATCTATGCACTAATAAAAATAGTCTATGTGCTAATAAATGTCTTCTATGTGCTTTGTTGATGATTCTATGCGCTAAAAAACAAAAGATAGAGAAAATAATAATGCGCTAAAGGTGTTTATGTATGTGCTGCTCTGGACCTCCAAAGCATTATTCTAGAAGTCAAATGCACTAAAAGGTATACAGAAAGCACTACTATTTGAATCCTATGCGCTATTATGGTACTCTATCAAAACCTAGCACTTGAACTTGTCACAAAATGCTATAAATATTAGGGGTAGGCTCTATGGAAGGGCACCAAAACTATGTGCAAAAAAGTGTGACTATCAAGTAGTCAAAATGTTAGTGACACATCAATAGAACATTATATATTAAAGGATTAAATTTACAAAACAAGTTAAGAAAGCTATCCTTTTAAAAGATTTCTATTATTTCTCTATCTCCAAGGATTCCTTATGTCATGATTTTTCTCTTAGATCATTGAGCACATGAACTTTAGAATGATGACCTAAAGAACTAGTGCTATAATAATAATCTATATGATATGCAATTAAGATCTAGATGAGATTATCACAAAGCTTGCTATAATGAAGATTTAATGCTATGATAATGAAACTAACATACCATGCTTATGATATAAGTGATTGTGATTTAAAATGCATCCAAATGTTTCTATGTGAGAGGGACTTGTGTAGCATAATTTTTTGCTTGATAATGAAAAAACCTTGATCATGTGTAGCCTTGATAATGAGGGAATGAACCCTATTTATAGAAGAAATGAGAAATTGGATGGCTAAAATGGATTTGGCTTAGCAAGGGCTAGGATTGCATGAGGAGGGCTTGATCCTCAATCCATGTTTTCATCTTCCACAAATGTCATGGTGATAAGTGGCTTCATGAGAAGGCTTGAGAGGAAAGGGAAGAAGCATTGAATGCTTAAAGAAACATGAGGGTTACCCTAGAGGATTTGGTTAGGTTTAGGTTAATGGATAAAACTTTTATCCAAGGGGTAAATAAATGTTTAAGGGTTAAAGGATAATATTAGTCAAAGAATTAAATATCTAAAGAGACTTGAGAGTTAAATGGATGGTTGACTTAGAGGAAAAGTTTCTAACCAAGGCTCAAAGGTGGGTTAGTTAGATTAAAGCCTTTAAGGCTTAAGAAGACTTTGGGGGTTAACTTGTGGAAGGGAGAAAGATTTTAATGATTTTGAGAAGTTAATCCTTCCTAATCCTTGGTTTAGGAATGTGCAAATGTTTATTAGGGGATAATACTAATTTAGAAGTGATTAGAAGAATTAGGAAGGGTTAGTGTGCAAACAGGTTTTGTAGGAGAATGCAGGTGGGATGGATTTTAGAATTTTAAATAAATATTATTTTATTTTAAATGAGAAAGGAGGATTTAATTAAATGTGAATTTAATTAAATGTGGCAGGGGATTTAATTAAACAAATATGATTTATTTAATATTAATTTAAATTAAATAAATTGAATAATTTATTTAACTAATAGAAGAAGGAGGTTGGGATGAATTAATTAAATATTAATTTAATTAATGGTTGAAAAAGAGGAAATGATTAATTAAATGTGAATTTAATTAATAGCTAGATGTATGACAATTAAGCAAATATAATATTCGTATAATTGGTTGGACAAAAATAGGTATCTATGTTTATTTAATTATTTATTGAGCTTTGCATATTATTACCTACCCATTGGTTATTTAATTTATTTGGCTATTCTTATTATTTTAATTCTCTTTTACCTTTTTGGGTTATTTGATTAATTATTTATCTCACCTACACTATTTTACTATTAAATGAGAACTTGGGTAAGTAAGAAATATTATTTAATAATAATATTTTAATTAATATTATTTTGATTGGCCGGTTATTGTATATTTTAAATAGATTTTTATAAATATATTTTCGTATTGTCGTTGGTTGGCTCTCTCATGTGTGTGAATGCTTGTATGCGGGAATGGGAAATATATTAATGTTATAAGATTATTGATAAAGTTTTATTATTATAATGAAGTTTTTTTTTACTGTGACCTTAATGGATAGGCTATGCATTTGCATTCTAATACAATTTCAACAAAATGAAATTGATGAAAATAGCGGCCAAATTATTTATGTTGATTGTTGGGGAAGAGGTTAAACCTTATGCTTAACACATTGCATTGAAGATAAGAGCCATTTGATTTGCAATTTGAGAGCCTAATGTATGGCAGTTGTGATGGCAAGATAATGCAATTTGGACAAATTAAATTGAAAAAAAAAAGGTAAATTGAAATTTTTATGTTGACTACTTTTTGAGATTTCTTCTTTATTTTAAAATTTTCATGGCATTTCATTCGGGAGAAGGAAGTTTGATGTTTAAGCATGTAGCATAGCATTGGACCAAGGAGCCCTATTGTAATTCTAATAGTTTAATGGTAGTGATTAATATAATTTGTTTTTGTATTAGGTTTTCCCTATATTCGCATCTTTCATTTTTAAAATCACATCTAAAAATAATTATATATATAAAATATAAGTATATTCTCATTCTTGCCAAAGAAAATAGCTTCATAGCTATAAATCTAATCTTTTCCTTTCATTTTTTCCACTTTTTTTCTAATCATATTATCATATGTGCCATTGAAAAAAACTTCACAGTTGCATCCTTATCAATATTTTTATATACCAATATCTAGATTCAGATTTATTTTATTCATTTTCTACATCTTTTATCCATTTTTTTCTATATAATCATACTCATATTCCTGCCATAGAAAATACCTTCACAGCTGCACCCATATTAATATCTTTATTATATACTAATATCCAGGTCTATTTGTTGCTATATCTTTTATCATTTTTTTCTTATTATGTATTTAATTTGTTTATTTATTTCTTTATATTCAATTTTATTATCAATTTTTTATATAATACAATTGCACTTCTATTCATTTTTTCACATATCTATTTTTACACATACATATGTAAAATTATTCATATATATTATGTACTTCAACATGCATCTTTATTTATTTTTCTAAACACATGTTTCATTCATATTTATTCTAATTTATTCTAATTGGATCTTTGTTCATTTTGTTGAACATGTTTATTTCTTTACTCTTGTAGTCAATGTGGTTGACTTTTACTGCATCTTTCTTTTTTTTTTTCCTGTACATTTATTTCTACACATTCTTTTTGGATCTTTGTTCATTTTGTAGGATGCATTTTTTTCTATAGACTTGTACATCTATGTGGCTGATTCTAATTGAATCTTCCTCCATTTTGTAGGACACATTTTTTTCTACACATTTGTAAATCTATATGACTATTTATTTCTACACACATCTATGCAACTATATTTTTATAAATATACTTTTATTCATTTCTTTTGACACACATGTTTTATTATATTTTCTCTTTTATTCATTTACTAGAAGGTGCATCTTTATATTTATCTTTAACTATATTTTCTCTTATTTAGTTAATAAAACCTATACTTTTTACTATTTTTTAACTATATTTCTTTTGAGTTAATAGAACATATATGATTATATCTATTTTTTACCATATTTAATCTTATAATTTACTACAACATGAATATTTTTAAGTCTATGTACTGATATTCTTACTCATTTATTCATTTTTGTGTTGTACCGTTATCATTTACTTCAATATGCCTTAATTTAAAAACAGTTGCCTTTAAATGACCACGGTAGAAATTGTGTAATCTGGGCTGGGACTTAGATGTATACATCTATTTCATGTATATACAAACATAAAAAAAGAATTACTTCAAATATAAATATGATGGTTGAAGATTTCCTTACATACTTCTGAAGAGCAGTTTGCATGAACAATATTAATCTTATATCCTCTCAGAGGTCTGCGATTTTGCAGGTAGATATAATAGATATAGAAATATATTATTTTTTTAAACATCGGCATCTGTTTCCTATGACAAAATTAGCCTCTCTAAGTTTGAAGGTGAAGAAGTGATACTTATCGATTAGTTTAGAAATTTTTATTATTTCAACTTGGAAATCACGTTTACTGTTATCCCCAACCACTTTTAATATAGAAAGATCAAAATAATTTAAAATTGAATTGTATTTATCCAAAAGCCCGCTGAATTCTGTCAACAGCACCCGTTGAGAATAATGCGTTAACACCCATTGGACAGCTGTGATGCTGGTAATTTTATGTTGCTCGAGTTAGATTGCCTAACCTCTTTTTTCCAGTTCATTTCCTTTCATATACTATTGATTAATTTCCAATGGTGAATGGGATTATACATAGAATTTTGAATTGGTGAAGTGTAAGGAGGACATCATTCATTAAGAGAAACTAAATTAATGATTTGCCTAATAATTCATAACATTGTGGGGTGGTAGATAGTAAATTTTCAATCATCAAAATTCATTTCTTCTGATAATACCAAAAAAACACTGGAAATGGATCATGAATCCTATGACAAATGAAAAAGAACAGTTGCATATCATTTATGGAAGTAGAGTACTCATCCAAAAGTCAAACTAACTTTATATCATATCCATTCATCTCAAGTTAAACCTCTTAATCCTAGCCATTATTTTAAGAATGTTGCCCTAACCTAATCTCAAGCCTTAGATCATATCCCTCACGTGACATTTGTCACAAGACTACAACTTTGAAATCTAATAATAATCCTCAATAAATCTCAACCTTCCATATAGACTCTTCATCCTAACCATTGGTTTTGCCTCTTGGGAATTCTATAAGATAGAGGCGTGTCATACCATTTAAATATCTTGCTTTTATTATACTATTATGTGTCCTTCTGTTCACTCAATCATCTTGATCATATTGCCATGTTGCTAGATTTATGAGAAATAACATCTGATCCATCAACACCTAGGCATTAATATCGCTTGATCTGTATTGAGGTTTGCATCTATTTGGTTTAATTTAGGTCAAGATTTGATGCATCTTTTAGTGATATGTTTTACATGCAATACATTTTGGTGAACATGATGTGAACTAATTCTTATAACACTTGTCCTTGTGAGTTTTTGTAGAGTTGATCTTTTATGTTAAAGGCTTCTTTGAGGGAATCTTAGGAGTCAAATTTTTATGGCTGCCTAAAATCATGAAAATAATCCAATGGTTGCATTAAGAAGGTTCAAGAGATGAATTTGTTGACATATAATTTTCCATATTTTTGATACTCTGAAGTTTTGTAAATGTTTTTGGGCCTCCCAAGGTCTATCGTATGGAAATCTATATGGTTGTATTGTATGATTTAAAATTTCAAAATGTGTTGTTTGCAGATCTGTAGATTTGATACACATTAAATATATATCAAGTCCATAGGTCACCAAAAGTATATAAATAAATATATCTATAGAAGAGGGGCTAATTAATATAAAACTGAAAATGCTTAGTAACTCGAACATACAATATCATAAAAATCTATAATCTAAAGAAAAGGAGAGTATAGGTACTACATAATCTGATGCCAAATGGATTAAGCTTGGCTTTAGGTGCTAGCACGCCACAAGGATGTCTACTAGCACCTTCGGGTTTGAGGTGTGCACGAGTTTGGCAGTTGCAGAGCATACATAACACATGGATCATCTTACTCATTGTGTAGCAGTGTTGTACATGCAGAACAGAAGATATTATATGTCTTTTAGTTTTGAAAATAGACATGTTTTTGAAAAGTAAAACCATAGTTTTGTTTCTGAATTTCAATAGCGCTAGAACCAAATTGGGCATCTTTATGTTTCTTTGTTCTAATTGTAATAGCTAAGATTAGTTTTGTGATTGGGAATTCGGATGGATATTGAAACAATGGACTTATTATGCATGCACTTCTCTCAAAATGAATGTGTTGAACATTTCTTCCTCTACCTGTAAATGGAATAAAAGAACTTAGTACGAATATGTGTCTCCATAGATTGTTTCACCGACCAACGTTTTATATTGAGTTTTGGTTGTGCTACGGATAAGTAGCAAGTGGATTACTTGCAATTCTCTAATGGATAATTGAAGAATTCAAACATTTATTATATTGGAATCAAGCTAATTGAAAAGAGTTGTATCCTTAAAATTAAAACAACTGGAAATTTTAAAATATGTCACAAAATGATATGTCATCTGAATGTATCCCTTTCTTTTCATTTTCATAGTATCTTCATTTAACTGAATTTAAATTGTACTATCAGTTATTTGTTCTTGATCCGGAATCTTACCAAAAACTTACCTTTAGTGTCCTATCGAGCTCTTTGATCTCGATTTATCCATCCTGCAGTTCTCACTCCAATAAACAAAAAAAATCTAAAGTATGTGAAAAAGTGGATTTCATGTGGTCTTATATGGATAGCTAAACATAGCATGCCGTAAGACGGAGTGTAATAACTCTTCATGGAACTAAAATGAAATTCAAATTCAAATCTCAATTAAGAGCGAGATGTGCATACATTTTTAGGTATTTAATTTATGTGAATTAAAATGAAATTGCATTTAGTGGAGGAAAAAGAAAATAGGAGAGTTTCATTTAGCTTAAAATAGTTGGTAGGTTAGAGAAGAGTGCTTGGGTAGTAGAATTTGGAAGTCATATTGCTGCATCATTTACTAAGTCAATGGACAACCACATGTCAGATTTGGATGTTGTATTGAGAAGCCAAGAAGCTTCGCATGTTGTATTCAAAGCTATTACAAGTTTCAATAAGAATTTCTCTAGTTTGGTTGCATAAATTTGATGTTCAGTCCAATTATATTGTTGCCATAAATCATAATTATTTGAATACTTTGAAGTGTGTAATTAGGTGGATTTTGACTGGATTCCATCCCTTTACATAGGTGGTATCAAAGCGGGTTGATCTTGAGTGCGTGAACAAACTTCTGAGAGAGGTAGTTTGCACAAGGGTTGAGATTGTGAAAGTTGTTCAAAAGAAATTGTTTGAAAGAGGAGCCCCATGTGGTAGGGGAAGAGGTAGACAAAGAAATAAAGGAGGAAACCCTCTTGATATTGTCCATGGTGATGATTTTAGAGCCTTAAGAAGGTAGGTTGAAACTTTACAAGATGAAATTTGAAGAGCTTTTGTAAAAAGAAAAGAACCTGAAAGTGAAGAAGAAAAGGAAGAACCCTAAAAGATTGCTAGACAGTAGCAACAATTATCAAAGATAGGGAAAAGACCAAAAATTGAAGTCGCTATATTTAGTGTAGTCCCGATTTCTAAAGATGTAATTGATTGGATAAATGAAACAGAGTATTTTAAATTTAAAGAGGTTAAAGAACCAGAGAAGATTGAAAGGGAATGCTTCAATTTGGTGGAGAGGTCCAATTAAAAAGAGGAAGTAGATGAAAAGATAATATAAATAACTGGTATAGGATGGTTGAGAAAATGAAAAGACGGTCTATTCCAGTTTATTATGAATTAGATTTGTTAAAGAATGTGAAGGCCTTCAACAAAAAGGAAGAATACTAAAAGAGTATAGAGAAGAGTTTCGTCGGATTTTTATCTGAACCAGTCATTTAGAGGCCAACAAAGAGAAGGTGGAATGTTATATTAATTTCTTGAAACCAAGAATACAAGAAGAACTAGAATTAGTAAGAGTCTATACTATAGAAGATACTTACCAATTTTTCTTGAAGATAAAACAAAGAATAAACAAAATATTTGAAAAAAAACAAAGAAGAGGATGCCATTGTGGAAAGATAGGAGGAAAAACATAAAAATGAAGAAAATAATAAAAAAATTTTAAAAAACGAACACGAAGGCAGAACTAAAAATCAGAAATTGGATAATGCATACAATTCTAATGAGAAAAAAATTAGTTGAAGAGAAAGATCTGGTAGAGGATATGGAAGAAGAGGCTTCCATGGAACTTGCTTTAAGTGTAGAAAAGAGGGCCATAGAGCTTATGAGTACCCTCACGAAGAAGATGTGAAAATTACACTATAGCAGAATATGCTAATGAAGAAGATGTACATACACCACATTCAAAAGAAGTAGGAGGAGGTGAACTCCTTGTGACAAGAAGAGCTCTGCTAAGTGCAAATAATAAACCAGCTAAACAGAAGAGATTGTTTAAGACAAGATCAAGTGTGAAAGGAAGGTGTGTAATGTCATCGGAGATAGTGGAAGCATTAATAATCTCGTATTTGAGGAAGTAGTGAGAAAATCACAGCTACAGAAGAGAAGGTACCCACATCCATATGATTGCATGGGTAAAAGATAATAAAATCTTTTGGTCAGCGAACAAAGTTTGGTAAAATTTAAAATAGAAGGCTATCATTAAAATTTTATGCAATATAATACTTGTACATGTTTGTCATATTGTTTTGGGAAAGGCCTTGGAAATTTGACAGGAAGGAAATCTCTCAACGCATAGTAGTGGTCAAATTCAGTTTAATGAAGATACTATGAAAAGGAAAAGAATTTAGGGATACATTCAGATGAAATATCATTTTGTGATATATTTTGACATTTTTAGTTCTTTTATTTTGAAGGATACAACTCTTTTCAACTAGCTTGATTCCAATATAATATATGTTTGAATTCTTCAATTAACCATTAAAGAATTGCAAGTAGTAGCTATCACATAAGCATTTTGATAAAGTTGTTATGCTTACAAAATATGATTGCATGAATGATTGATTGATTTGATCTTGGCAAATGGTCTTTATTTATATGAGCATATAACCTTCAAGTCGGCGTTGATTAGATAATTATGTTTGGCGCCAATATAGGTTTTAGTGTGGTGTGTCATTATAGGGCTGGCCCTGTTTAGGGGCACGCTACCCTCTTTGGCATGAAGGGTCCAGCCCTACACGTTAAACTTGGGAAAGGGGAGGCCCAACCCTTTAGGGGTTTGAATGTTGCCTTAGGCAATCCAAACCCCCTTTCCTAGTTACAAACAATACTCCATCTTAACTAGGGAAGAAGAGAATACATAATCTGAACCTTTAGAGTTCCATCTAGCACACAAGCATAGAATGGATCTAGCACACAAGCATATAATTACATCTTCCACCTAGCACACAAGCATGAGATGGTTCTAGCACACAAGCATAGAAAGTGTTCTACAAAAGTAGGTCTTTACATAATTACAATTTTCCACCTAGCACACAAGCATAGAATGGAACCTTCCATTCTTGCACATAAGCGAAGAATGGAATAAAACTCTACAGTAGAGAATCAATGAGATTGAAACTCCCTCTCAACAAGGGTTTCATTTTCCACAATACCAATTCTGCCTCTGAAGTATTCAAACTTCACTCTCGATAAGGATTTGGTAAGAATATCTCCAACCTGTTCATCTATGCTAATATAGTTCAGCTGAATGGTGCCTCTTTCCACCATATCCCAAATGAAGTGATAATGAATTTCCACATGCTTGGACCTGTCATGGAACACAGGATTTACCAACATCTTTATACATCTTTGATTATCACAATGAATAGTGGTAGGACCACTAGGTTGACCAAATAATCCAACAAGAAGTTTGTGAAGCCACACTGCTTTTCTAGATGCAACAGATGTTGCAATGTACTCAGCTTTTGCAGTACTCAATGCTATCGAAGATTTTTTCTACATGCCCAAGAGATTACTACAAAAACCAAGTTGAAGTAGATACCCGAAGTACTTTTCATGTCCTTGACACTTCCTACCCAATCTGAATTTAAATAGCTTTCCAAGAAGATTGAGGTATTAAGTGAATACTTCATCCCATAACCAATAGTGCCTCATAGGTATCTCAGAATGTGCTTGGCTGCAACCAGGTGAACAAGTTTAGGCAAGCTCATGAACTGACTGAGGGCATTCATAACATAATAGATATCTAGTCTAGTATTGACTAGATACATCAAGGATCCAAGCAATTGCCTGTACTCAGATGGATCTACAAAATCAGAGTTAGCTACAGAAACACTCAACTTCTTTAAGTTAGATTCCATAGGAGTAGACATAGGTTTACAGTCCATCATTCTAAATATTTTCAGAATATCAATAGTGTACTTTCCTTGACTTGGAAAAATTTCAATGGATTTTTGCCATACTTCTAACCCTAGGAGGTAATGCATTAGACCTAAATCCTTCATTATAAATTCTAAGGCTAATTCTTTCTTACATCTCATGATCAGTTTATTTTCACCAGTGAGAAATAAATCATCCACATATAAAACCAGAATTACCATATCATCATTACATATTTTCAAGTAGAGGTTAGCATCAACATCATTCTTACGAAATCCTAAGCTTAGTAAGTACTTATCAATTCTTTCATACCAAGCACAAGTAGCCTGTTTGAGCCCATATAAGGCTTTCTTCAACCTGCAAACATGAGAATCTCTTTTATGGATTACATAGACTTCTGGTTGCTCAATATAGACTTCTTCCTCAATAACACCATTGAGGAAAGTTGTCTTAACATCCATTTGATGCAATTCCCAACCTTTAGCTGCAGCAATAGCTATTATAGATCTAATAGAAGTATAACTAGCAACAGGAGTGAATGTTTCCTCATAATTTATTTCTTCCTTTTGAGAAAAACCATGAGCTACAAATCTAGCTTTTTTATTTTTCAATACTACCATCAGCATTATGCTTAATTTTAAATAAACATTTAGAGGAAACAACATACTTACCTTTGGGTCTGGGTACAATGTCTCAAACATCATTCTTGATGATAGACTCAGACTCTTCATCCATGGCTAATTTCCAGGCATAATGAGTCATAGCTTCTTTGACATCGTGAGGTTCAGACTCAATGATGTTGCACATTATAGAAATGTAGTTGGCATGATTTTGAGGTCTCTTGCTATCTTTGAAGGTTCCTCTGGGAGCAGAAAATCCTTCAACATCTTGAATGGTGTTAATAACCCAAAGTGGCCTCTTCTTGCTGACCCCAATATCCTTAGGTATATCTGTAGAGTTCATGGGTTATGTTGGATCATCCTAAACTTCCTGATTTGGGAGGTCAATGAACTCCTTCTATATCTTAGGGTTAGTATCAACATTTGATTCTTGATTTTCAATCATAATATCATCATTATCAAATAATGAACCTTTAGATCTTTCGAATGCAATATCTTCTTCAAAAGTTACATCTCTACTTACCTCAACATACCTTTGGCCTAAAATGTAGATCCTGAAGGCTTTGGAAGATTCATTGTATCCTACAAAAATGTCTTTCTTTCCAGAGGGATCCAACTTGGTTCATTTTTCCTTAGGCACATGAACATACACAGGGCTCCCGAAGATCGTTAAGTGGCTAATGTCAGGTTTGATTCCTGTAAAGGCTTGTTCAAGGGTTACATTCTTTAGAGCATGATGAGGACATCTATTTTGAATGTAAACTGTTGTTTTGGATGCCTCCACCCATAGGAAGGGTTGTAGGTCTTGATCATGAATCATGGCTCTTGCAACTTCAACAATGGTCCTGTTCTTTCTTTCAGCAACTCTATTTTGCTAAAGATTGTAGGGAACACATAACTCCCTCTTAATTCCCATCTCAATACAAAAATTAGGAAAACTACTTGAGATGTACTCACCTCCATTGTTAGACCTTAAACATTTACTTCGTTTCCCAAAAGTATTTTCAACCAAGGCTTTGAATTATTTAAATCTATTTAAGACTTCTTCAGACTCTTTAGATTTAAGAAAGTAAATTCATGCTTTCCTAGAAAAATCATCTATGAAGATAACATAATAAAGGAAACCAATACGAGATGCTACAGACATAGGACCACATAAATTTGAGTGAATAAGCTCTAACTTTTCTTTAGCCCTACTATCACTTCTATGAATGGGCTCTTCACATTCTTACCCATTTCACAACCTTTACAAGCATCATCATGAGATAAACTAAGTTTACTTTAACCATTTTACCAAGAGTGGGAAGAGCTTGAAAGTGCAGATGTCCAAGTCTTCTATGCCATAGCTTGCATGATTCAGGAGCCTCATGAATGAGATATTCAATAGGGTTAGCTAAAAGCTTATACAAACTATCACATTTATTTCCAATAACACGAGTAGATTTGAAAGTAGATTTCTTAGACCAAGAAAGTAATTTCCCTTCATAAAATGCTATTTGCAAATAAGATTTCTTTTAATTCCAGGTACAAAAATAATATCACTGATTTGTAAGGAAATGCCAGAATCTAGTTTTAAGGAAGTAGTACTAGAACCTTTTACCGAATATCGAGCATCATCACTAATTACCACATGAAGGTTGGTATCTGTATACACCTAAAAATGGTCTAAAGATAATTAATTAAATAAGCAATTATTTAATTAATCTCTGCTTCCCAATTTAATTAAATTTACTAAGCAATTTGATTAAATTTCCCATTTCATCTACTTATTAATAAATCTAAGGATCTATTTAATAGGTTCATTTCACCCCTTTAATTAATTAATTCATCCATCCAAATTCATTTCTTCTAAATCCCCTAATTAATTAAAACAAATCAATTATGAGTTGTTGAGATTAATTATCCTTTTCATATTATTTGAATTTCTAAATTCAAATTCTCCTAGCTTCTACCACTCCTAAACCTAACCCATTCTACCTACCACCCTGTCCCGTTTCGTCCAACATCCTCTAGAACCTTTGTGACACTTGTCACTAAGTGTTCCCTTTCATCTAATCCCTTATAGAAGCCTCTTAACACTTGTCACCATAGAGATGACAGATGTTCCCTTTAATCCAACCCCCTTTGCCATCCTCCTCCAATTTAACCATTGATATCTTCAGATCAATCTTGACCGTTGATTCCTGTGACATCACCCCTAGCCTTGGAAAATCCTATAAATAGACCTCATTTTGGAGCACAAAGGGTCCCAATTTCATGTCCCTATTTCATATCATTTCTTGCATATCGATTGATCCCATCTCATTTTCATCTTATGCATTGTTATTATAGGCATCTAGCTTATAGTTTATCAGTTTTTACAATGTTATCATGCTCAATTTTAGCTTAAATCTTAGCTTAATCATGCTAGATCAATCATTCATGTAGCTTAATCATGCTATTCTTGCTAGATCATGCATTTTCTTCCATCAAATCCTCCATCTAAGTATAGTCAAGTCACTGGAATTTGCATAATCAGATCTGATATCATTTTCATACTCGTGTTTACTAGGAGGCAATAAGTCAATTAGCTATGGTTTTGTCTTTCTTTGATTTAAATCTTCTAACCATGCTTGTAATGATTTATTGAGTGCATTGTGTTTGCAGGTATAGGTACACTTCATAGAGCATGACAGTATCCTTTTCTATCAAATCTGAAAGATGCTCACGGTAACCTGAGATGTGTCTGGAGGCTCCACTGGAAATTATCCAAGTATCACTATTCATCAGAACGTTGCTTGATAGAATAGAGATAAGAACATAGTCCTCATTTTGTTCAGCGACTTCATTTAAATTGGCTTCCCTTTCCTTAGGATCATTCTGACAATCTCTAGCATAGTGACCATACTTATCACATCTGAAACAACAAATATGGGAGGAATCTCTTGACTTCTTCCTTGGATCGTAGGAAGAGGATATAAAATCTTTGCTTCTCTTTTCTTTCTTCCAATGCCCACCTTTCCTAGACTTAGCTGTGAGAAAATGATTATCATCTTTGTGAGAGTTCTTGAGTCTTCCTCTTACCTCAATTCGAGATTCCTCTTCAATGCAGTCAGATTGAAGACGCTCAAAGTTGGGTCATTTAGCTCTTCCACCAATCCTATGAATGAATGGTTCCCATTCATCAGGTAGACTATTTAATGCAATCATAACAAGATCTTTATCTGAAATTTGGCAATCAAGAGTACTTAGCTTATCCTTTAGTTCATTGATCTTCATGAAGTAGGCCATGATTGAGTCTTCTTCTTTCATTTTGATGTGAAGTAGCTGCGACCTTAGAGAAAGAGCCCTACTGAGGTTGTTGACGTCATACATCCCTTCCAAGTGTTTGATCATTTCCCTAGCAGAAGTAAATTTTGAAATGATAGTGACAAGATGATTCTTGACTGATTCAATTATGATCTTCTTAGCCTTGAGAGAGTCTTTCTTCAACTACTTCAGTTGTTCAACATCTTCAGGAGGGGACAACCTCTCTTCTTCTACAAATTTAAGCAGTTCATTCTCTTCAAGAATCAATAGAATACATAATTTCCAAGCAGCAAAGTCAAGGGCTCCATCAAGTCTATCTTCAGCCCTCAAACCTGACATTTTAATCTGAAAACAAACAAAAACTAGATGCAAAAAATAATTTACTAAAATCTAAAGTTAGTCAAACCTTAGCTCTGATACCATGTTAGTTTTTGTGACTTGGACCAGCAATCAGACTTTCAGTATTTAATTTCAAATTAAAATTAAGTAAATTATAAGCAAGTAAATGAAAGAGAGAAAGCAAGTGCACAAGAGACCAACATAATTACCCTGGGAAAACCTCCAAGGAGGAAAAACCCAGCACTAAAGACCCATAGGTCATATTATGTATTCAATCTTGAATTGTAACAATACAATAGTTAGCTCCAGTCATGTGACTCAGATCTTGGATCTTCAACCTCTTATTAGATCTACCCTTTTTATCATATCAAATCTACACTTCTAAATTCACCAAGTCTACTTTTAATGCAATCTCTAACAAAATTAGGAACACCAAAATAGCTTTGTCTTCCTTGAATAAGTTTGCCCAATTCACCTCTTAATTTCGCACACCAAGGAGTAAATGAATTTTGTTGATTGCATGAATGATTGATTGATTTGATCTTGGCAAATGGTCTTTATTTATATGAGCATATAACCTTCAAGTCCACCTTAATTAGATATTTTTTTTTGGTGCCAATATAGGTTTTAGTGTGCGTGTCATTATAGGGGTGGCCTTGTTTAGGGGCACGCTACCCTCTTTGGCGTGAAGGGCCCAACCCTACACGTTAAACTTGGGAAAGGGGAGGCCCAACCCTTTAGGGGTTCAGATGTTTCCTTAGGCAATCCGAACCCCTTTTCCTAATTACAAACAATAAAATGAATCTAGTAAACTAATCAAGAATGGTTACCAATAAAATTGTTTTCTCACAACAATTCATAAATTATTAATAATAGCTAATCTCTAGACCCTTTAGGGAAAGGCAGACGCTAAGTGACCTAAAGTTTACATATTTCAGTATACTACAACACAAATAATATGCAAGACTAGAGTTTGAATGTAAGCTCATGCCCCTGTTAAACTGGTCACTAATCATCCATGAACTCATGAAGCAAGGTACATGCAAAATGTCCAACAATATTCCAACAAGCTAAGCCATTGTGCATGAAAGATTAGCACTATGCATGTAGATAATATTTGTTTGAAGTGAGCATTAAGAGCATACATAATGGGCTCTTTTTATGATGATTCGGCTTTTTTGATTATTACCTAGACTAATAAAACCCTTAATTTATAGATATTAAATTAAATTAAAAATTGATAGGGAGACATGTTTAGTTAATTAAAACAATAATCTACTTGCTACTTATTAGTAGCACAACCAAAACTTTGTACAAAATGTTGACTAGTGAAACAATCTATATAGTCAAAATATTAGTACTAAGTTATTTTATTCCATTCACAAGTAGAAGAAGAAATGTTCAACCCATTCATTTTGAGAAGTGTAGCTATTGTAGAATAGGTGCATATTTTCAATATCCATCCAAATTCCCATCCAGAACAAAGAAATATAAACATAAACATGTTTATGTTTATAACAAAGAACTAACCTTAGCTATTACAATCAGAACAAAGAAACATAAACATGCACAATTTGGTGTTACGACTATTGAAAATCAGATAAAAAAAACTATGGTTTTTCTTTTCATAAACGTGTGTCTTTTTTGAAATATTCAAAACGAAAACACATATAATAGAATTTTGTTTGGCATATATAGCATTGTAAAACAATAATTAAAATGATCCATGAGCTATGTATGCTCTGCAATAGTCAAACTCGTGCACACCAACAAAAGATTAGATTCACCAAAGTCGAGCATTAGCCTAACTCTACCAAATGCCCATACCTCAAACCCGAAGATGCTTAGCCAACTTAAAAAATATATATGTAAGTGCTTCACATTTTTCCATAAAACATATGCAATTCTTCTTTTTCCTTTGTCATAGAATTCATGGCCCATATCCAGTGTTCTTTTGTTTTATCAAAGGAAATGAATTTTAATCTTCTGGATTGAGGATTTACTGCTTACCATCCCCCTCCAATGTTATGAATTATTGAGTATATCTATGTTTAGTTTCTCTTTATGAATGATATCCTCCTTACACATTACCAATTCAAAATTCCAAGTATAATCAGATTTACCATTGGAAATTGGAAACAAGATGCTAGGCAATCTAACTCAAGCAACAAAAAATTAGCAGCATCACAATAATCCTAGCTATCCTATGGGTGTTTACACATTGTTTTCAGCGGGTGTTGTTGAAAAAATCCAAGGTCATGAAGTACCACAGATAACTGATACCGGTGTACAATGCAAAAACAAATATGAGGATCAAATGAAAGAAAATAGAAAGTTGAAAAGACAAATTAGGACTGCTAGAGTGGATGTTGCTTGTGTTTTGTTGACCAACAGGTTTAAACATTTGTTGGAAGTCCTCAAAGAATTCTAGAAAAATTGTCAAAAGACTCAAGATAATTTGTCTTCTCACGAAATTTTTTTGAAGAGGCTAAAGGTGTTGTTGAAAGAGAAGAGTGTTGAAGAGAAAATTGCTGAGAAAATCTAGAGAAGATTGAATAAGCATAAGGCATACGGTGTGGATATTAAGAAGGAATTTATTGATTGTAAGGACATTGTCAAATATGGTATACCAGATATTATGGATGAGGAAGAGAAGATAAAGGATAAAGGGAACTGGATTGCAGAATTCCAGAATGTACCCAATGCATCCCTTAATGTTGCCCAGGAAGATTCTTGGATATGAAAGTGACCAATGAGAAGATTGAGAAAATGGTTACCATTGAACTTGCCATCAGAGATACTGTGTTCAATACTAGCACTCACCAGAATAGCAAATATTTGGACCATATTCAAAAATGTAACACATTATTGGGTGACCAAGATTAATCTCTTAATTTGTAATTTTGTTTTATGTTTGGCAGTTAGGTAGTTAGGTACTAGGTCTTAGTTAAGTTTAGTTTAACAAGATGAAAGGGTGTTTCCTTTCACTTGAATCCCTTGGCTCACATACATGTAATGAGTCATTTTTTTTAAAAAGAAGGAGATATATATAATCCTGCCACTGGTTGGGCTAAAATTATTATGTTTTAGAAAAGTCTGATAGGAATAAAAGGTTTATTTAATGCAAACTGGGTATATTGGAGTATTTTGTAAGTGTAGCTCTTGTATACATTCTTACTTCAGAAGTTAAATATACAATATTTCATGTCTTTATATTCAGATTGTTGTGTGTAATTTTATGTTTGATGAAACCATATGTCCTCTTGATAAATCTTGCTATATTTGTTGTGATGTTTCATCACATGATGTGGTAGTGAATGTAAAATTGAGTTTATATTATTCATGCAACACATAATGAAACCTTCACAGTGATGATTCTATAGTTGTCTCTTTAGTTGATATTGCTTCTTGTCCACAGAGTTATTCATGAAACTATCATTTAAAGGCATTGGTCCATTATTATTCCTTGTTGAGTGAGTTTGTATGCATCAGGTCCTTATCGAAGAAATGAGTTTTTCAATTTCTATAAGTGTTGCTCTTATCATAACTACTTAAGGCCTTAACAATAATATTTTTCACAAAATACTATGATACATACACTTATTTTATTATTTCTAATAGAATTCAATAAAAAAGAACTTATGTTATCATAATTGCAGAACCACCATTTGCCATCTCTGCAAATTGCTAATCCCCACAGTTTAAATTCACTTAAAAGAAACCTCTTTTGTGCTTGAGAGTGTAAGGTACACCCACTTGGGTTTAGTGGAGCCTAAAGTGTAGAGGAATTTGGTCTTCGACCATTCATGTTCGTTGGCCAAATCTGGTTGGATTAATTGAGGATTAGGAAAGTCTTTGATTTCCCAATATGTGGTTTTGGGCACCAATAGAATGGCGATGCTGCTAGGGAGTTGTGTTAGGAAGTATTCAGAGTCTTTGGTGGTTTGTTTTAGACTCTACTGGAGGAAAGAACGTAGAAGATTAATAGAAGATATTGTTCCTCTTAGGAGGTGGTGACACTAGATTTTAATACATGAATAATAATTGGTATTTTGAGAAAGTAAGAGAAACCCCTAGGCATTTATCAATAAAATTGATGCAGGGAAGAAGGTCTCTGCATAAGGGATAGGATAATATTGTTTATTTGAGTCCAAAGAAAAGTTATAAAGAAAATAATTCAACAACAAGCATGGCATCCAGGGGTTATAAGAAGTTTCCTAGTAGAGAGGATGGCTCTTCATCTGGTGATAAGTTTGAAAATCTGGAGGAAAATCCATTCTATGTCTTAAATGCAAAAGGTAATAATGGTGGCCATGATGAGACCTTGACTGTTGAGGAATAGGAGGAAAGGCAATTGGATGAAATCATACTTAAAATGGCTGACTTGAATTGAGATGAATCCAAAATGGCAAGGGCTCTTGGGAGATAGCCAAATTGGGTATTGCAAAAATTAGGGTTACAAAGAAATACGATTTAAAGCCCTAGGTTAGAAGGGATAGAAGACAAAAGTAAAGGTAAGGGAAAAAGACCAGCAACTCCTAAATATAGTCCCCCTCATATGAGAAGAATAGAGCAACCTTTTGTAACTTTTGATAACCCATTATCAAATGGAGATAGAAAATGGAGGGGTGTGCATAGGGATCAAAGTGAAGAGAGGCATAGAAACAACCAAGATAATGGAGGAAGAAATGGAAATGGGGAAAATGATGAAAGATGGAATAACACAAATAGAGGTAATATTATAAATAATAATAGAGGAAGTAATAGGTATGGCAGCAACCAAAATAATGGAAATAATGGAGGTAACAATGACAATCATGGAAATGGTAATGGTGGAGGTAGAAACAACAATAATCGCAATGGAGGTAATAATAGAAATAATGGCAATAATAATGGTGGTGAAAACAATGGGAACAATGGTAATTATGGCAGAAATGGTGGATTCAGTAGAGGAAATATTAACAATCAAATCAACAATCAAGGTGGTAGATGGCCTATGATCATTGAAAGATATAGAAAATTGGATTTCACTGGCATTATTGGTTATCCAAATTAAATAACTAATTATTTAAGATCATCTATCCCCAGATTCTCAGGAAATGGAGTTGATTAAACAAAACAACATGTAGTTAATGTAAAAAAATTCATTGAAGAATTTGAGGTTCCTCATGAGGATGTATTCATGAAGTTGTTTGTTCAATCTTTGACAAAAGATGTAGGAGAATGGTATAGAAGCCTTCCTGATGGGTGTATTGGTAGCTGGTAATATTTTGTCATATTTTTCTTAGAAGAATTTGGAGATCAGAATGATCCTTCATTTGTATCTGATGAATTGACAAGTATAAAGAAGAATCAAAATGAATCATTAGCTGAGTTCAATAAAAGATGTAATAAAGTATTAAGTAGAATACCTAGAGATGTCAGACCTGTTCATTCATTTTTTATTAAATTTTATTTGAGTGCTTTTGATAGTAAAACCCATTATGAGATCTTATCTCATAGACCTGATACTTTACAGCAAGCATTGAAAATGGCTGCTACCATTGAGAATAACAGGAAAGTTGCTGAGAAGGTTGCCAAGAGAGATGATCCAAAGTTGTACAATACCAGGGTTCCCAGGAAAGATGAGCTTACTCAAATCATGGATATGCTTAAGGACCTTAAGGGTAAGAAAAATCATAATGAAAAGCCACCATATAGAAACAATAAATAAATGAATTACAATAGATCGAGACTACATGATATGCTATATAACACAAACTGGAAGGATGGGAAGCTAGTGAAGCCTAATGTAAGCAAAGAAACTCTTGATCCACTGAAAAGGGCCACAAATTTTGTGGATGAATACTCGTGGTCTGATGTTTGTAATTTACCTCATGTTGTTGAATAGTGTATGATTTCCCAAGGTCTGGTAAAGGAGGAAAATCATAATGAGGATTACGAACCTACTATAAATGTTCTTTCATTCGATCCATATTGGGGAAGGCATGAGGATTCATTTGAAGGGAAGAATTTTTTTGAATGTCTAGCAAATGAGAGACAACCAATATTACAATATACAACAAGTTTTTTCAGATGATGATGGTGAAGATATTCCATTTTTGAGAAGATTGTTCCAAGATGATACAATGCCTTCACTAAGGAACTTAACTGAGAAAGAAAATAAAGCCTTCACTATTGTAGCAGTAGAACAAGCTAAGAGCAACTATCAGTTGTGAAATAGGAATGTAAATAGTGAGTAGGTCAAGCTAGCAAGTATGTTTGCCAAAGTTAAAAAACCAGAGGGGAACAAAGACATCACTTTCAAAAGACAAGATGTAAATGCCAAGAAGGAAAAGTAAGTAGTACCAGAACAAAACAAGAAAGAAGACATGCCTAAACTAATCAAGCCTGTAGAAAAGAAGCAAATAAGTAAACGTGTTTCAAGCATTAATTCATTTATGTCCCAAGCATTGTCTCAAGTGAAGTTATCTATGCCCCTGCTAGAGGTAATGAAATTTCCAGATTACAGAAATGAGATGTTGAAAATTATATCCAATGTTGGAGAAGTAAGTAAGGAAGATCCTCGGCCAAAAGAAGATCCTCTTGTAGTGTATCTTGGCATGTAAATTACCAAAAATCTCACACAGGTAGATCCTTTTTATCTAACATTGCTGATAAACAGAAAAGTGCTAAGGAACTGCATGATAGATTCAAGAGCAGCAGTAAATATCATGCTAGAGGATGTCATGAAATAATTAGGAAAGCAAGTTGATACTTCTTATGGTAAATGTTATGCCATGGATAACAGGTCAGTACCTATAGTAGGAATTATGGACATTGAATTTAGATTCCCAGCCTACCCAGACACTACATATAAGATGGATATCATAGTTGTACAAGTTCCTACAAACTATGGGATGTTCCTATCCAAACAATGGTCTAACTTGGTGGGTGGGCATGTTCAAGTTGACTTATCATATGCTACTATTCCATTGAAAGGGACAGAAGTGAGAATAAACAGGGAACCAAGATCTCCCTACCTCATAGAAGAAGTTGATCTTGATGAAGTGACTTGCTTTTGCCACTCAGACATGGACAACTTTCAGGTAAGTATTTCTAAACCTTCGAAGGTTGATAAAATTGTAGAAACAGTTAAACAAAGTGAAAATTTAATCTGGAAATTATATTTTGATGGTGCCTGCAGTAAGGATGGAAATGGAGTAGGAGTTGTATTTATTTCACCTAATGGAAAATATTTTAAATACTCTTTTTTGTTAGCTTTTGAGTGTAATAATAACATTTTTGAATATGAGGACCTCTTATTAGGTCTTAAAATAGCAAAGAAACATGGCATTAAGCTACTAGCAGTTTATGGTGATTCAAAATTAATTGTTTCACAAGTTAGAGGAAAATTTGCTGCTAAAAATCCAAAATTAAGAAGTTATAGAAATGAAGTTTGGGATCATTTTGAATTCTTCAATGCCTTCTCCATCAATTTGACTGAAAGATCCAATAATATTTGGGCAAATTTCATGACTAATATGGCAATCAAACATAATGATATCCCTTTTGATGATATCACTCAAGTAGAAATAAAGACCAGACCATGAGTCCCTGATAGTATAAAGAGTTTATAAGTATTTGATGATGACAGGGATATGTTAAAGTTTTTGTTTTGTGAGGATC
Source organism: Cryptomeria japonica (assembly GCF_030272615.1). Classification (NCBI taxonomy): domain Eukaryota; kingdom Viridiplantae; phylum Streptophyta; class Pinopsida; order Cupressales; family Cupressaceae; genus Cryptomeria; species Cryptomeria japonica. The sequence goes on from NC_081411.1 coordinate 256,564,626, forward strand.
AATATGAGCACCAACAAATTGATTGGAATGGACTTGTGGATGACCAAGATGGTAAGGAGACTGTTCTTGGGCAAGAAGTGTTGCAACTGAAGACAAATAAAATGCCAAAGGGATTGGAAGAGTTGGAAAGGATGTTTGATGACAGAGACATGACTAATTTCAGACCTAATTCAGGGGGATGTGAAGATGTTGAAAAAATAAACTTGGGAAGTTAAAGTAATCCAAGAGAAGTATATATTGGAAAAAGGCTCACACCAAAAATCAAAACAATATTGATTAATCTTCTAAGAAAGTACATGCATGGCTTCGTTTGGTCATATGATGACCTTAAAGCCAATAGGGAAGACTTGTTCTAGCATGAGATACCCTTGAAGCCTAATGCAAAGCCTTTTAGATAGAAGCAAAGACCAATAAATCCTACTATGGCCCCCAAGATGAAAGAAGAGCTGATGAAAATGAGAAATGCTGGTATTATTAAGCTCATAAGGCATTCAACATGGGTGTCCAATTTGGTACCAGTGAGAGAAAAGAATGGTGATATCAGACTATATGTGGACTTTAGGAATCTAAATGTTTCATCTTTTAAAGGTAATTATGCTTTACCTAACATGGAGGCTATTTTGCAGAAAGTCACTTGAAATAAATTATTATCTATGTTGGATGGATTCTCATGGTATAATCAAGTCAAAGTTAGGGAAGCAAAAAAGTTCAAAACTGCTTTCACTACACCTTGGGGTACCTATGTCTATGCTAGGATGCCTTTTGGACTTACGAATTCAGGGGCCACATTCCAGAGAGCTATGGATGTAGCGTTTAAGGGGCTGATTGATTACATTTTGGCAGTTTACCAGGATGATTTGAGCACTTATTCTAAAAAAGTAGAAGACCATTGTAATGACCTAGAAAAATTTTTAATTAGAGCATTAGAATATGGCATATCTTTAAATCCCAAAAAGTGTCATTTTGGAGTTACTGAAGGGAAATTGTTAGGTCATATTGTTTCAAAAGATGGTGATAGAATTGATCTAGAAAGGATTGTTGTTGTTGATAAGATTCAAATCCCTAAAACAGTTAAGGCAATTCAATATTTTTTCGGTCAAGTTAACTTTGTATGAAGGTTTGTGTCAAACTTCTTTGAAATTGTAAAACCTATTGCTAAAATGTTGAAAAAGGGTGCTGAAATAAAGTGGACTAATCAAGCCCTTGAAGATTTTGTAAACATCAAAAGGGCCATCAAAGAAGCCCCTATATTAAAGTCCCTTTATTTCTCCAAACCTTTCCAAGTCTTTTCATTTACTTGATTTCGTACTATCGCTGCTGTCATATTACAAAAAAATGATGAGGATCATGAATAGCTAGTGGAATTATTTAGCAAAACATTGCAAGCATCTGAGTTGAACTATGATCTAAAATAAAAACAAGCTTATGCTCCCATAAAAGATATAAAGGCTTTCAGACCATACTTGGTTGGTGCCAGTGTTATTGCATATGTACAAAATTCTGCTATTAAGGACATCTTCAGACAATCAGAGACTACTGGAAGGAGATGTAGATGGATAAACCAGATCCAAGAATTCAATATTGATGTATAAATCACAAAGTTGGTAAGGGGTCAGGGTTTAGCAAAATTGATGGCAAACTCCAATCTTGAAGCAGCACATGTAAATCAAATAGAGTTGGAAGATTCACAAATAAGTATTGAGAGATGCCCTTGGTATACAAATATTGTTTAGTACTTAAAATACATGAAGTGTCCTGATAGCTTAAATGATAGTCAAAAAAGAACTTTAAAGCTCCAAACATCTAGGTATGTATTACTTAATGGAGCTTTATACTGGAAAAATAGAGATGGTATTCTCTTATTGTGCCTAGATGAGTGTCAAGCACCTGTTGTTTTAAAAGACTTTCATGAAAGTGTATGTGGAGGCCACTGCTCATAAAATTCTTAATGCTGGCTATTATTGGCCCCAAGTTTTTAAGGATGGTCATACTTATATCAGAAAATGTGAAGCTTCTCAAAAGTGTTTAGGGAAGCTCAAGTATAATGGAGCTATTCCCCTCAAACCCATGCATACAAAGGAACCATTCCAGATGTGGGGTATTGACTTCATAGGGAAAATAGATAACATATCTAGTGGTGGGCATAGATTGATTTTGGTGGCTACTAATTATTTTACTAATTGGGTTGAAGCCATTCCCACAAGACAGGCTACAAGCAAAGTGGTGACAAAGTTTCTCTTGGAAAACATTATGACCAGGTTTGGAGTACCTCAAAAGATTGTAGTAGACAATGTGATATGTTTTAGATCCAAGGAGTTCTCTGATTTCTATGAGAATTATGGCATTACTCTATCTTATTCATCACCTTACCATCCCCAAGGAAATGGATAAGCAAAATCAAGTAATAGGAACTTATTGAAGATTATTAAAAGGATGTTGGGTGAAAATAAAAAGCCTTGGAATTCAAAGTTGACCTTAGCAATATGGGTTGATAGAGTGATAGTCAAGAAGTCCACAGGATTTTCTCCATATGAGCTTGTATATGGCAAAGAAGCAAAATCACACTTGAATAATTTACTTCCAGTATATAAATTTGTTACAGAAGAGTATTCAGAAGAAGTAAACTTCATGGTAGATAGGTTGATGGCGCTGGCTGAGTTGGATGAGTGTAGAAGAGAGGCTCAAGAAAGAAACATTCAGAGGCAACAGATGGTTAAGGATTTACATGATAAAAGGGCTTGTGATAGAACATTTGAAGAAGGAGAATGGGCACTTAAATGGAATTCCAAAGACCAAGACAAAGGAAAACATGGAAAATCTGATGCACTTTGGTTGGGACCCTATATCATCTTTGAAAAAAGAGGAGAGAATTCATATTACTTGTAGGATACTGATGACAAAGTGTTGGAATTTCCAGTCCATGCTCAATCCCTCAAGCATTTCTTCTTTTCATAATCAAGGAGTATTTCTTGTATAATAGTAATATAGTTTTTCTTTTGTTTCATGTTATGTGTTTGCAATTTTCTATTTTTGGTCAGCTTTCCAAAGATAGTTGAGATATTTCTATGTCCCTAAGAAGAACATGGATCCCTAGAAAGAGCCACTATTAGCACATATTTTTACAAAATATTTTTGTGCTATATATAGATGCTTTTGCTTATAATTCCATCAAAGGAGAATTTATTGCTGGATTGTATGTGCAGGTGACATGATTGCAGTGTATTCATAAAAAGGCATCACTTGGGCTTATTTAAGGGAACTGTTGAGTGAAATGGCATTCTGGTAATCCACATCTTCACAATTGGTCTTATTGCAAAAGAATTTTTGGAAAATCAACATAGAGCAGGGTTGTGAGCATGTTCAAAGAGGTTAATTGCATCCATAAAGAGGGCCTTCTTTTGCAAAAACTGCAAAATTTTGCTTATCAGCATAAGTCATCCTGATGAGATCACCTAAGGAGGAAGGAGTATTTTAATCCAAGTGACTTATGCCGACGGTATTTCCTAAAGAGTGAGCAGTGGGAAAAGGTGCAACTAAGCAGAAATCCATTAGGGTAAGTTATGGCGATGAAGTCTGAGCCATCGAAGTAACACACACTATTAACAATGAGGAAAAAATGTCATCCTGATTCCTGATGAAGTTATCAGTAGAAGTCTTGCCAATAATAGACAAGGTGATCTATTTGTAGTAGCACATTGGGTTATTGGGAGGTACAAATCTATGTTACACCGATACCCGATGGACTGAGTGGAGAAGGCGGTCTTATCGAAGAGACTCTCTCCGATAAACTGATACCAAGTGAGAAAAGAAGTAGGACTCATTAGGATAACATGCATTGTCGGGATGAGGCGTTTTGGGTTATCACGGTGTCCAATGAGGAAAATGAGCTCGACATAAGTGAAGTTGACTACATCGGGAGAAACTACACCGATAGACCAAAACAGCCCAATAAGGAGAGTAAGGTGCAAAAGACTCATCGGGATAGCTTCTGCTACTCGAGAAACATCCTAAGAGTTGTGTCGATGCCCAATGGACAAAATGTCATAGAGGGCAGACCTATCGAAGGTAAGGGAAATACTCTACTCCGACTCCCGATGAAGTAACCAGTGAAAGTTACGTCGATGAAATAAAAAATTAGATGTCATGGGTCCACCAGATGAATTGTAAAGTAATTTCATTCAGAAAGGATGATGGAGTGACTGGAGAAATAAGCAGAAGGAGGTTTCATCAGAGAGGCATACCCTAATGTAACATAAAGAAATGTTGACTAATAAAAGTGAGAGGTGGATCCATCAGGATAATTCAAGCCTTGATGGAAAAAGTGAAACAGCCAGAGCAAGATCAGATGGATTGATCAGACTGACCTATGCCGATCAGAAAGACAAAAAGGTAATTGAAGGAATGCATGACACCAAATAATTAAATTATCGGGTGGGGTTACACTGATTAGCCGTTAGAATGTTTGATACAACAACCATTATTTCATGCTCACGATCAGGAGGATTTGATCCACATGAGGCAAAATTGATGAGTTTTTTTATCATTACAGACCATAGTTGTTGCATATTTAGTATAAAGAAAGAGTTCTTGTGCCAGGAATTTTCATAGTCTTATCAGCCATTAACATTAAAGTTGCAGACAAGAAGCACGAGTAATTAAGAATTCAATTAATTAATCATGGAGGTGTTTGGTTCACAAGGAAAGAGAAAGGTCCTAGAGATCTCAGATACACAATCAACTAGGTCAAAAAAAGTGAAGTCTATGGAGGGTATACATAAGTGGAAATTGGACCAGGATATGATTGACCAGATGGAGTCATCTACTGCAAAATCAAGGAGGTCTAAAACAAATTTACCACCCAAGGATCAGCTGGAAGATAAATACAAATGGGTTGGGGATGTATGGACAATTGTAAGGGGCCACGAGTTGTTTTTGTATCACTACCTCAAGAGGAATAAGGAGATGCCATTGCCAAGCCCTTGGATGACAAATTTAGGCAGATTGGTGGTACCAAATGTGTTTTAGAATCTCAAGTTGTTGGAATTTCTCACAAGGAAGTATAACAAAGAGAAAAGATACATCCAATTGCTAAATGGGGATCCATTCATCTGGATATCTGCCAGGTCTATTCGGGAGGTGTTCGACATGCCATATGAGCCTTACATGCCCCTATATTTTAAAGACTTAGAAGGAGAATACACCCAAATGGACACCATCCACATAGTATGGAAGTTGGCAATTCACATGAAAGAGAAGGGATGACTCACAAAGAAGGATGGCCCCCCTTTCGAGATTACTTTGTTCAAGAAATACTTGTAGTACACATATTGGGCATGTGGTTAGGTCTGTGAGGAAGAAGTTCCTGATGTTACAAGAGTAGGTCCATTGGTGTTGGCTGTAGACATTCAAATGCATGAGCTGAGGCAATTTTATTATGCAACCTAATTAGCAGAGAATCTGCATGAAGGGTTTTTGAGTCTGCAAACAGAGCCTAACCCTACTTTTAAGTTTTATTCATTGCTAATGCATATAGTCTTGTTTTATGGTTAGATGTAGGGTCTGTGGCCCAAAGAGTTAAGGGTAACCCCCAGAGACAAAGAGGGAGAGGAGAAATCGGTCCATCGATGGGTATCCATGTGGGATTCAAGGTTTGACAAATCACATTATGTGTTATTTGAAGAATACTTTGTCAAGCCCTTGTATAGATTTTTTGGGATAGAATGTGAGGGGTGTATCTCAAAAGAGATTAAAAGATTTTTGAGACCCTATGCTTTTGGAGACACTAGGGTAAATCACAATTGGGGTGACTGGTTTGTATGCCAAAACTTCACCTTTTCCAGAGTCTATGGTTTTGAAGGTGTTCCATTCATGTTACCTACATTAGTACCTGACAGAATTGCATACCTAGAGATTGTTAGGAAGCTTAGCATGTCAAATTCAAAGCATTTAAGTGGTGCACACAAGTAGGTGTTTATGCCTGGAACTTTACATTTTGGAGATTTCACCATTGTGTAAGAAATACAAGAATTTGTATGAAGATTTGTTAAGAAGTTGTGGTCATGAAGTACCACAGATAACTGATACCGGTGTACAATGGAAAATGAAATAAAATATAAAGTTGAGAAGACAAATTAGGACTGATAGAGTGGATGCTTATGTGTTTTGTTGACCAATGGGTTTGAACATTTTTTGGAAGTCATCAAAGAATTCTAGACAAATTGTCAGAAGACTCAAGATAATTTGTCTTCTCACAATTTTTTTTTGAAGAGGCTGAAAGCGTTGTCAAAAGAGAAGAGTGCCAAAGAGAAAATTTCTAAGAAAATCCAAAGAAGATTGAATAAGCATAAGGCATATGGTGTGGACATTTAGAAGAAATTTACTGATTGTAAGGACATTGTCAGATATGGTATACCAGATATTATGGATGACGAAGAGAAGATAAAGGATAAAAGGATCTAGATTGCAGAATGCCAAAATGCACTCAACGCATCCCTTAATGTTTCCTGGGTAGATGTATTGGATATTAAAGAGATCGGTGAGAAGATGGAGAAAATGGTTACCATGGAACTTGTTGTCACAGATACTATGTTGAATACCAGCACTCACTAGGATAGCAAATATTTGGACCATATTCAGAAATGTAACATATTATTGGGTGACCAAGATTAATCTCTTAGATTGTAATTTTGTTTTATGTTTGGTAGTTAGGTAGCTAGGTATTAGGTATTAGGTCTTAGTTAAGTTTAGTTTAACAAGATGAAAGGGTGTGTCCTTTCACTTGATTCCTTTGCCTCACATACTGTAATGAGTCATTTTTTGTAAAAGGAAGGAGATAGATAGAATCCTACCACTGGCTGGGCTACAAGTATTATGTTTTAGAAAAGTCTGATAGGAATGAAAGATTTATTTTGTGCAAACTCAGTATATTGGAGTATTTGGTAAGTGCATCTTTTGTATACATTCTTACTTTAGAAGTTAAATATACAAGATTTCATGTATTTATATTCAGATTGTTGTGTGTAATTTTATGTTTGATGAAACCATATGTCCTCTTGATAAATCTTTCTAGATTTATTGTGATGTGCCATCACATGATGTGGTACTGAATGTAAAATTGAGTTTATATAATTCATTTAGCACATAATGAAATTCATAGTGATGATTTTGTAGTTGTCTCTTGAGTTGATATTGGTTCTTGTCCACAGAGTTATTCATTAAACTATCATTTAAAGGCACTGGTCTGTTATTATTCCTTGCTGAGTGTGTTTGTATGCATCAGGTCCTTATCGAAGAAACAAGTCTTTCAATTCCTATAAGTAATCCTCTTATCATAACTACTTAAGGCCCTAACAGTAATATTTTTCACAAAATACTATCATACATACACTTATTTTATTATTTCTAAGAGCATTCAATAAAAAGCACTTTTGTTAGCATAATTGCAGAAACACCGTTTGCCATCTCTGTAGATTGATAAATTAATGATGAACCACAAGTACCAAACTGGTACTAAGAGGGAGGGGGGTGAATCAGTACAAACACAAATATAGTCCAAAACCGGTTTGACAGCAAATACTCCAAATGACTGACAAACAGGGATACTGGTAAAACAGAGTGCAACCGGTAACATCCAGTACAGCTCAATCAGTCATGAACTGGTCACTCAATAAGCTTCCCTCTTGGCTTAATCCTACAGTATCATTATATTCTCATACATAAACAGGTAACCTTAATCATCAGATCTTCACAATAGTGAGTTCAATATATTTTATAGACAGGCATAAAACATAGAACCTTCATATGCTTAACAAGAAAAATAAAGCATCACAAGACAAAAGCATTTCACATGACACAAATATTTTTCACGTGGAAACCCAACTGGGAAAAAACCATGGTGGGGATGAATACCCACAAGCTACTTTTTGAACTCTTTAGAAGTCCGCTCTATTAGGAGCCTTGTCTGGTTAAAGACATTACAATTGGTTCTTCTAGGAACCAATCCTGTTAGGGATCACTCGGTTAAGGGATACCCGGTTAAGGGTTAAACCCAGTAGGGTCACCTTGTTAGAGGATTTCAAGAACTCAATAGCTAAAAGGATCTCCTAAGCTCTATAGCTTCTCAAATCTCATTAACCTCGAGTTACCTGGTTAAGGGATTTGAATCAAGCCTGTTAGGACCACCCGATTTAAGGGATTTTGGATCAAGCCAGTTAAGGCTGCCTTGTTAGGGGATTTTACAACTGTTGAAGTGGTTAGAGATCAATAGGGATTACAATGATCTGTTAACAACACTCAATGCTAATGCAAATCCATTTAGGCTCCTCTTTTCCTTCTGCACATTCACTTTGTAGTATCTCTTCTCTCCTTTGGTCTGGCAAGAATTACGTATCACTTCCCTTAGATACACACTCACAACTTTTGCCAACAACCTCAAAAAGAAACACAACATCAACCTTATAGGAAACATATAGGTCGGTAGCAAAAACCCTAAACCCTAAACCTATTAGGTTAAGCAATTCAAGCGGTTCAATCTTGACCATTGAATCATATTGCATTAAATGAAATAATCTTGAATCGATCTCAAGACATTCTCCATCATACATTATCCACCAATTTCTTGGCGGCTGATAACCCATCATGCATTATCACCATTTGACAGACTTTGCTCATTCCTGAGGTAGATAGGAATTTTCTTCTTCATGCAAGATCCTTCACGCGCACAGAGCTTACGTGGAAACATGATCTGTCCTCCATTATACTGCTAACTCATCACACTCAGATCACTGATTGAGTCACATAGACTTGAGGTACACCAACTAGAAATCCTCAAGTGGAAGTTACCTACCAACCGGTAGTCATATAATGCTTCCATGTGCTGGTTCCCATAACTACAAGTTGGTTCACCTTGAACAAATATGCCGCTTAACTTTGGCATATAAATCGGTTCATACATATGCTGGTTCCACTCTATCTTCACCTATCACATGTGCCGGTTAACACCATGTCTCATATTGACATCAATGACAACATACAATATCATTATGACTTCATGACGGTTCACATAATGCCAACATAAATTGCTAATCCCCATAGTTTAAATTCACTTAAAAGAAACCTCTTTTGTGCTTGAGAGTGTAAGATACACCCACCTAGGTTTAGTGGAGCCTAAAGTGTAGAGAAATTTGGTCTTCAACCATTCCTGTTCATTGGCCAAAGCTGATTGGATTAACTGAGGATTAGGCAAGTCTTTGGTTTCCCAATCTGTGGTTTTGGGCACCAACAAGATCACCATTCATAATAACAAAGAAGGAATAAAAAATAATAGAAATCATCATCTAGTTGACCCACTCCTAACTAAACCAAAATCAATGAGAATTTTTTTCAAGAAACACTACTTAACTCTATCATAAGCTTTGGGCATATCTAGCTGATTTACATAGATTTCTCCTTAGACGCCGCCATAGAGTGAATGGTGTCATAATAAATTACCACTCCATATTAAATTTGTCTACCTATTACAAAACCCCCTATTCATCTGAAATCAAATTCAAGAGATAAATATTGAGCCTCCTAGAAATCCATTTAGTAATAATTTTGTAGACCACATTACATTGAGAAATATGCCTAAAAAATATAGTTGTTCAAAACCTTCCTTTCTGGTAATAAACTCGAGGAAAGAAGAATTAAAGGCTCAAAGAATTTGTTTTCTAGCATAATGTTATCAGACCATAGACCACATCCAACAAATCCAAATTAACAATATCCTGAAATTCATGAAAAAATTTAGCAGAAAACCCATACAAACTTGGGGCTTTGCCTTTGTGCATCCCAAAAGCAACCCCATACAATTCAAACTAAGAAATTGGACACATGAGGGACTCATTCATCACATTGGAAACTAAATAAGAGATACAAGAAGAATCATATTCTCCCCATCCATAGATAGAGGAAAATAATCAAAGAAGAGAATAGAATAGTATTGAGTAGCCTCACGAGATAGAGCTTGAAGAGATGTCAAATGCAAAGCATTTAAGCGGTGCACATTAGCAGGTGTTTATGCCTAGCACTTTTTATTTTAGAGATTTCACCATTGTGTCTACCAAGGCATATGAGATTATTTAGAAGAAGCTAGTAGAGGATACAACCTATATGGACACCAAGCTAGGAAGAATTATGACCCAAAAGGATATATTAACCACTGCAGGAAGAGCCAGATCCTTGGTGCATATTTACTAATGCCCATGGAGGCTGAGGATTTATTTAGGAACAAGGAGAGAGATGAGGGGGATGTAGTCTTAGAGGAGCTGAACCATAACCTAGAGGAACAAAGACAAAAGCTTCAAGAATTAAGACAGGAGGGAAACTCTAGGAGTGAGTCTGATGAAAATAGGGTTGTATCAATGCTCCAAGCACTTGAACTAGAGGAAGTGATAGAGAGTCATGAGCAAGCTATGGTGAGACTCAATGCCAACACAGATGTAAGGATGGAGGAGCATGCAAATTTTGTTGCAGATGAAGTTTTTGTACACTCTAAGGAGTTTAAGTCCTTGTACCACTACAAAGGGAAAAGATTGAGGGAGAGCATCCCAAATGTTACCCCTAAGAATGAAGCAGAGATGCTGAAAACATTGAAGGAATATATTGATGCAAAGGTGGCTACAATGACACCACATAGAGGGAGACAACTTCCCTGTGAGGCAAGCATTATTTTGTTCCCAGGATGGGATTTAGGTTCTTTTATTTTTGACAGTTTGCTACATTCAAATAGAAAGGATGCTAAATTAGACATTCAGGGAGTTGATGTTATTTTTATTGGATCAAGATACGATCCAAACGAAGAAGAAATGTTACTTTGGGCCTTGTACCCCCAAAATAGAAGACCCGAGATTATATATGTAGACAAAGAATTTGGGCATATGATGAGGTTGAAAGCAAGGGAGGTTAATCCAATTGTCACTACAGACTTGGGGATTGACATTGAAAAGATAAATAAAGCCCAAATAAAGTGTGTGTTGAAGGAGGGTCACAAATACAAGAATTTGTATGAAGATCTGTTAAGAAGTTGTGATAATGAAGTACCACAAATAACTGATACCGCTGTGCAATGGAAAAAGAAATATGAGGATCAAATGAAAGAAAATATAAAGTTAAGAAGACAAATTAAGACTACTAGAGTGGATGTTGCATGTGTTTTGTTGACCAACAGGTTTGAACATTTGTTGGAAGTCCTCAAAGAATTTTGGAAAAATTGTCAGAAGACTCAAGATAATTTGTCTTCTCATGAAATTTTTTTAAAGAGTCTGAAGGCATTGTCGAAAGAGGAGTGTCGAAGAGAAAATTGTTGAGAAAATTCAAAGAAGATTGAATAAGCATAAGGCATATGATGTAGACATTAAGAAGGAATTTACTAATTGTAAGGACAGTGTAAAATATGGTATACTAGACATTATGGAAGAGGAAGAGCAGATAAAGGATAAAGGGATCTAGATTGCAGAATGCCAGAATGTACTCAACGCATCCCTTAATGTTTCCCGGATAGATGTCTTGGATATGAAAGAGACCGGTGAGCAGATGGAGAAAATGGTTACCATGGAACTTGCTATCAGAGATATTATGTTCAATACCATCACTCACCAGGATAGCAAATATTTGGACCATATTTGGAAATGTAACACATTATTGGGTGACCAAGATTAATCTCTTAGTTTATAATTTTGGTTTATGTTTGGCAGTTAGGTAGTTAGGTATTAGGTCTTAGTTAAGTTTAGTCTAACAAGATGAAAGGGTGTGTCCTTTCACTTGAATCCTTTGGGTCACATACATGTAATGAGTCATTTTTTGTAAAAAGAAGGAGATAGATAGAATCCTACCACTAGCTGGGCTACAAGTATTATGTTTTAGAAAAGTCTAATAGGAATGAAAGATTTATTTTGTGCAAACAGAGTATATTGCAGTATTTTGTAAGTGCAACTTTTGTATATGTTCTTAGTTTAGAAGTTAAATAGACAAGATTTCATATCTTTATATTTAGATCATTGTGTGTAATTTATGTTTGATGAAACCGTATATCCTCTTGATAAATCTTTCTAGATTTGTTGTGATGTGTCATCACATGATGTGGTATTGAATGTAAAATTGAGTTTATATTATTCATGCAACAGACAATGAAACCTTTATAGTGATGATTCTATAGTTGTCTCTTGAGTTGATATTGGTTCTTGTCCATAGAATTATTCATTAAAATGTCATTTAAAGGCACTGGCCTGTTATTATTCCTTGCTGAGTGAGTTTGTATGCATCAGGTCCTTATCGAAGAAACAAGACTTTCGATTCCTATAAGTACTGCTCTTATCATAGCTACTTAAGGCCTTAACAATAATATTTTTCCCAAAATACTATCATACATACACTTATTTTATTATTTCTAAGAGCATTCAATAAAAAGCACATTTGTTAGCATAATTGCAGAAACACCATTTTCCATCTCTGCAAATTGCTAATCCCCATAGTTTAAATTCATTGAAAAAGAAACCTCTTTTATGCTTGAGAGTGTAAAGTACACCCACTTGGGCTTAGTGGAGCCTAAAGTGCAAAGGAATTTGGTCTTCGACAATTCCTATTCGTTGGCCAAAGCTGATTGGATTAACTGAGGACTAGGCAAGTCTTTGGTTTCCCAATATGTGGTATTGGGAACCAACATGAGCACCATTGATAATAACAAAGAAGGAAGAAAAAGTAACACAACTCATCATCTAGTTGACCCGCTCCTGACTAAAACCAAAAGCAATGAGATTTTTTTTCAAGAAACACTACTTAACTCTATCATAAGCTTTGGGCATATCTAGCTGATGAACAAAGATTTCTCGTTAGACACCACCATAGAGTGAATGGTCTCATAATAAATCACCACCCCATATTAAATTTTTCTACCTATCACAAAACCCCCTATTCATCTAAGATCAAATTTTGGAGCCAAACCTTTAGCCTCCTAGCAATCCATTTAGTAATAATTTTTTAGACCACATTACATTGAGAAATATGCCTAAAAAATATAGTTGTTCAAAACCTTCCTTTCTGGGAATAAACTCAAGGAAAGTAGAATTAAAGGCTCAAAGAATTTGTTTTCTAGCATTATATTGTAAGACCACAAACCACATCCAACAAATCCAAATTAACAATATCCCAAATTCATGAAAAATTTTAGCAGAAAACCCATCCAAACTTGGGGCTTTGTCCTTGTGCATCCCAAAAACAACCCCATGCATTGGAAACTAAAGAGGAGATACAAGAAGAATCATATTCTCCCTATCCATATATAGAGGAAAATAATAGGAGAAGAGAATAGAAGAGTATTGAGTAGCCTCACAAGACAGAGCTTGAAGAGATGTCAAATAGATAGGAAAAAACCAACCCAAAAAAAGGAAACAAGAAACCAATCCAATTGTTTAGAAATAACTTCATCTCCACACCAACAATTATTCCAAGTTAAGATTCCATTAGATGGTATAATATAAACTAAGTTCAAGAAGTTCACGTTCTCATGAAAAATATCAGAGGAAGGACCCAACCAATCCAACCCTCCCCCTTTTTTCCTCTGAACTTAACATAGAAGTAAAATCTCCAACTCACACTCATGGAAGGAAAGGAGAACAAGATCTAACATACCTTATATGAGACCAAAGAAATTTTTTTCCTCGAAAATCAATTAGGGAATAGACTTTAGTACAACAAAAATAATCTCTCTAAATTCCAAACTAGAGGCAACCATTGAAAGAGAAGTGTGACAAGTGATCCACCAAAGTGGAACAATATTTCTTGGGTCACAAAAGATAGTTATACCCAAGAACAACACATAGCACCAATGCACTGATATTGACCAAATCGCCAGATACTAGAAGCACAATAAAGTATAGAATCAACCAAAAGATTAGTCTCTTGAACACAAAACATTTCAACCAAATCCTCAATAGGACTTTTTCTTGGTATGTTATTCAACTCCCTAACATTCTAAGATAAAATATGAAAAAGTTTGGGATAAGTGAGCCTCATTGGGCTTGAGAGACCCAAATTCCACCAACAACTCCCCAACTAATTTAATCTTCTCTTGGTTCTTTTTTATTGGCTAGCTTTTGAAGAAATATCAAAAGACCCCTTCTTAAGGGGCCTTTTCTATAAACCCAACACATGAGAAGACCTTCTACCCTTACTATAATTCATTACCTCCTTAGCCAAATTTGCCAAGACAATATTATCCTACAAAGCTGCAAAGTCACCTAGATCACCCAAGTTAGGAGCAAAAGGGGACACCCCCTACTAATACACAACAAGTGGACACATAATAGAACTCCTTTTCTCCTACACAACATCCATACCCATAGAAATCTCCCTAGAAGGAACATCCCCTAATATTTATTCCTCTAGGCCAAAAGCATTGAGAACCTCAAACTTAGTGAAGCTCTCATGTTTCTGACTATCCCCATAGGGCCCCTATTGTCCTCTTTCCTTAGTGTGGGGCTTTGCAGGTTTAAAACCATCCTCATCAGGGATACCATCTTACACATGGAACTTTCCTTTATCTCTATTTTCCCCCTTTGGACTTCATGAAGAAGTAGAAGCACCAACCGCATTATTAACCCTAGGGTACTGATATTGAAGGTGTCCATACTCATGGAAAATATAGCACCAAAAAAGAAGAGATGCATAGTCTAACTATTAAACCCATGATCAAGGGCCTAAATATATTTCCATAGAATCTAGCAATGGGTTATTTAAATCAATCTCAACACAAATACAAGAAAAATAAATTCCTTCTTTTTAGGGGTTTATTGAGAAATTGCAGCTGGCTTCCGTAGCAGAGAAACAATCTATTCCAAATAGCAGAGAAACAATCCATTGCAAAATATCCTCCCTCCAAAATTCTAAAGAATCCTATGGCAAAGAAACCCAAACAAGAACCCTCGAGGTTAGTTCTTCTACCGAGTTGAAACCTTCACACCAAGGTTTAATGAACAAACTCACATGATTATAAAATTTTGGTACTCCCTCAAAAACATGGTTTCGGTCAGCCATGAAAGAGAAAACAACCATGAAATAGTTATTTGTAGCGAGCATAATCTCCAAGTCCCCCTCAAACTACCAAGAACAACAAATCTAATCTTTGAGAGATTTTTTTAATCTTATCTAGTTTTATTCTTATGTTATTTTTTAGTTGTAGTGTAGCAAATACTATAGTTGATGTTTCTCCTATTTGAATTTTATTCTACCTTAATCTAAAAATAAACTCGATGTTTATAAAGATAAAAACAATATTTTATAAAAGATTATTACATAGATATTTGTGTAAAGAAAAATGAATATAAGAAAAATAAAATAGGTACATCTATATCAATATATAAAAAAATTAAAGGTACATATATATCTATAATAATAGAATTACAAGAACACATGTAGAGATATAAATGGACAATGGATAAAGAAAGTAAGAATAAAGTTATATGTAAGACAAGAAAAAAAGGATTTTAGGGTAGGTGTTCAAACATAATTACAAGGACATATATGTGGATTTTTTTCATAAAGCCACAACTAGGAAATATTTATATAACTTGAATTAGATGAATCAGGTCATCCCATAGTAGCAGGTTACACCTTTTACCAACCTTGATACTAAAATAAACCTTTTGAAAAAAAAATTCACATTCAAACACCTATTACTTCTAAACCTTAAGGAATTTATAGTTAATGTAAACTAGTGATTTGTGTCATTTCGTATGCAAATTATAAATATATTTTTTTGAATTTTTTTGTATTTGAAATTTGTGTCCATTTTAATATCTCCCTTGAAAACTATTTTTAAACAATAAACCATTTTTTTAAAGAGTGATACGCAATTGGTAACGCATACAAGTTTTTTCTAGAATAGATAAAAACGTGATAATTTCAAATATAGGGTTGTAACGTTGATATCTATTGTTTCCAATTGTTTTCATAACATTATGTTTAGTATATCA
Organism: Cryptomeria japonica; assembly: GCF_030272615.1. Classification (NCBI taxonomy): domain Eukaryota; kingdom Viridiplantae; phylum Streptophyta; class Pinopsida; order Cupressales; family Cupressaceae; genus Cryptomeria; species Cryptomeria japonica. Next base: position 256,580,633 of record NC_081411.1, read on the forward strand.
AAAAACAATGGGAGTGGCAAGAGAGGCAGGAATGACTAGAGCAATTGGTTTTAATTCCAATGGAGCAGGAGTAGGAAGATCGGGTGATGAAGGTTTCAGAGGTTCTCATGTGATTTCCACCATGGGAGAAATGAATCTAAAGCTTATGATGGAAATATAAATTGGACTTGGGATGGGGGCACCTTTCTAGTACCATCAAATGAAAACATGACTCTACAATTCAATCTTGTGGTGGGGAGGGTCCCAGAATGTCTGTGGAGAATCTTAGGAAACCGAGATCTCTAGACTACAACAAAAAATGGTCTACTTTATTTGGGTTAAACCTCAAAGGAAAATCTACTATGCTTGTTCCCCATAAAGTGGACCTGAAGTATAGTTCTTATTCCATTTTTATTCTAGATTGTATCATGAAAAGGAATATGGATAACCTATCCTCTATCCTGTTTCGTAAGTTTATTGGCCCCCGCCCTAATATTGAAGCTGTTACAGATTAGTTGTCCTAGAAATTGAAGGGAAAGGGTAAAATTGATGTGGTTACCATTTCCAATGGTTTTTTCTCCTTCTCCTCTTCCTATGAGGAGGACCTATGATCTGTTTAAGTGGGTGGGGTGTCCTAGACTAGATCCGACCTCACCATTGCATCCGGGTGGTATTTTCTCCATGTTGAATAGGGATACATTCTTATATTTTAAGAATATAATTTTGGGTTTTTTATTGCAAGTATCTATCTCTCCTTCTCTCTCTCTCTCCTTTTAGTCTTCTTAGGTGATTAAACAATTTTAGGATATGTCTCTCTCTCTCTTACTATCCCACTCTCTTTAGGTCTCTCTCTCTCTCTCTCTCTCTCTCTCTCTCTCTCTCTCTCTCTCTCTCTCTCTCTCTCTCTCTCTCTCCTTTTAGTGTCTTAAGTGATTAAATATTTGTAAGGTCAATTTCTCTTAATCTCCTACAATATTTAGGTCTTTTTATTCTCTCTCCTTAAGATTCTCTCTCTCTCTCTCTCTCTCTCTCTCTCTCTCTCTCTCTCTCTCTCTCTTCTCTCTCTCTCTCTCTCTCTCTTTCTCTCTCTCTCTCTCAATCCACCCTTAAATATTTATAGTAAAATTTATACAATTCTAAACTTTTCTTTATAGTCAAATTTATACAAGCTCAAGTAGAAGCTCAAGTTGCCAAAGCTGGAGAAGGTTTAGCCCAAGCTCAAGAAGAATGTATCTCTCTCTCTCTCTCTCTCTCTCTCTCTCTCAATCCACCCTTAAATATTTATAGTAAAATTTATACAATTCTAAACTTTTCTTTATAGTCAAATTTATACAAGCTCAAGTAGAAGCTCAAGTTGCCAAAGCTAGAGAAGGTTTAGCCCAAGCTCAAGAAGAATGCATCTCTCTCTCTCTCTCTCTCTCTCTCTCTCTCTCCTTTAATATTTATAATTAAATTTATATAATTAGGTTAAATTGATTTTTTTTTTATGTGTATCTCATGCTCAATAAGAAGAAGCTCTATTAGAAGCTCAAGAAAATTTTGGAGAAGGATCAACTCAAGTTCAAGCAATGGTTGTTGGAGAATGGTCAAGATTACTTTCTTCTACTAGTGTGGATGAGAATATGAATCTAGCTCAATGTGTAATGAGAAAAATTAATTACAAAAAGTTAGATTATTTACTTGAAATGGATATAGAGAAATTGAGATAGTATACTAAACAACCTACACATACTAAGAGGAGGACATTAAATAGAAATTGAAATAAAATAATTTCTCAATTTGAAAATCTTGAAACACTTGAAAAATCCTATCTATTAACAATTTAACTTATTAGTAATGATTGAAAAAAGCCTTTGAAATTGTTGGGTGTAGATACAACATTGAAAAAGAGGAAATTTTCTCACCTACAAAAAGATATTTTTGAAAATAAGGTTTTGATTCCATTGGGAAATTACCTATATTTGTGGATAAGGCCATTTCAAGAAGAGTGATATTGACATCTATTTTAAATTAAAAACATGTCCCCAAAAAGACAAATCTCTACACTTTCATCTGAGATTGGCTATACTGGGAAGAGAATATCACATTATATGAAAAGGAGAATAACTTTAGATGATAATACATTAGAAGGAAATTGGGAAATAATGTGTAGAGCTCCTCATTCTAACAAGATTGAAGATGGAACACAATGTTTTAGAATGGTCATACCTATCCTTCATCAAATAGTAGAGATGTTATCAATCATACAATTGAGCCTAATGAATATGTGTTACATACAAAAAATTGGTTGGATGAAACACAACATGAATTTTATTTGTCATTTTGTAATTCAAATCCCAACATAAAGATAGGACAAACAATGTTTGAAAGATTAAAGCCATATTATTTAAAGATAAACAATGATTTCAAAACTTGTTATTGTCATTATCATATTGAATTTGATCTCTACTAGCAATTGTTTCAAAATATTATAGATGAAAGTAATGATTTTGAAAATTCTCTCCCTTAACAACTAAGTCAATTCATAGCACCGATTTTATGTGATAAATCAAATAATGATGCAATAGGTCAAATAAACTGCATAAAAGGACTTTGTGAAACATGTGGTAATTTGTCTAAATTACCTTTGATAAATAAAGATACTAACATCACAAGTATGGTAAAATGTAAGAGTTATAAGTACATAAACTCTAAAACAAAATTTGGGAAAGAATTCACAAGGTTAGAATATGTAGAAGAGGAGATACCTATTGGAACCTTTATGGAGATTTTTCATAAATTGATTCAACCCTATATACATCATGATTTTTTTGCTAAGTATCAAGCACAATAGTTCCAAACATTGAGAGACACTTTCCCACCTCAAACATTTTTTTTGGGTTGTCGACTTTGCAGAAATTATTATTTTATTCATAAAAAATAGATTCAATCAAAATACTAACTTTCAGAGCAGATCATTATTATGGTGCAGGTGTATTATTGACATGTGCAGTTAGATTTGGATGGTGTTGATAGTAAATTTTAAGCATAAGTCATTAAGAAATAATATTACTTTTATGTTAGTGACGATAAAGAGCATGAAACGCATTTTGTAGAACATTTCTTTAAGAAGTTTTTTGGATATTAGGACAACAAGGGCATAAAAATTGAAAAGCATTTTTTTTTGTTAGATGGATGTACATTACAATTTAAATCATCAAGGTCATTTTATACACTAGGTAGATATCATTAAAATAAAAAGATACAATATGTTTGGAGTTTCTTCAAGAATGGATATAGAAAGGGTGAGCATGATGGTGCAAGAGATTGTATCAAACATTATTTAATAAAGTATCAAATGAATTATTAGGTATTTCATATAAAAGATGCACATGATGTAGTTGAATTGTGAAAGATTCATTTTACACCAAATGAGGGGTGTACATCATCAAGATCAAACCAAACCATACCATTAAGAGTTTTTTGGGAGATATCAAGTACATGCACAATATTTTGAACTTATTTTAGTTTTGAAATTATTTTCAAATTTAAATACTTAAATATTGAATTAAAAATTTATGTGAAATTAACAACGCATGGATGCAAGAGAGTGGAGAAAATAAGATCCTTAAATTCTATCATGAGTACGAATGGTCACATGCGATCATTGTACAAAATGGATTACTCGTCATTTTTTATTGCATTTACAGAAACTATGATGAATGCAACAACTAGAAATGTGGATATGTCAATGCATGAAATTTGGTGCCACTGGTTGTTACTAATATAAATGACAAAGATGAGGATGAAATATTCGATGACATTCCCTTGATTTCTATTGATTATGACCATATTTCAAGATTGATCAAAATTGGTATGTATAAAATTACATGTATAAATAATTACATGATATAATAGTTTTATTTTAAATATATTTGTCTCGTCTGAGTAAATTGACCTCATATAAATTTATTGCAAGACATGTTTTTATAGTTATAGTAGAGCCTAAAAATGTAGGTGTTAGTTACTATTTATTACATTACACAGAGGAGAGGAAGAAGTTTACAAAACAAGAAACAAGTGATAGAATGTCCTTTCCCATAGGTTCAATGCTTTATCTTTTTTTTTTTGAAATTTGAATTATAATATTTTACATTCATGAGCTATAATTCATTGTTTGAAATATTTGGATTCACTTTATTGATTATCAGGACCACAATAAGGTCTATCAGTATAGCCACCTAATATTTCCTAGCACCCCATCTCTTCATCTAGTCTAAGGACATGGAATGCAGAAGTGGAGACTAGATACTGATGATCATGAGAGAATATTACATGTTATCCAAGAGCAAGATAAACCACTTGATGTGGCCTAGAAATAATGTATATATTTGAAATTTGTGTCCAGATTAAACAATTTGAAATTCCTTTTGTGATCAGTGTTATATTTATTATGGTATATCTCTTATGATATATTTCATAACTGATGTTCTTCATTTGTCTTAAGGATAGTTGAAATGGATATTTCTTAAATATGTTCAATTCCAATTTCTTGTGTGATCTATTTTAATTATTGTATCATAATGCTTAACATGATTTTTAAATGGACCTTAAGTCGATGATTTAAATTCTTATGCACATGATATTGTTTAATTTTTTATGAAATTTTCATTATTTTTAAATGGACCTTAAGGGGATGTCATTAGGACATGATTTCTTAATGTCTAAAGGCCCAAATGTAATTAGTACATGGCTTAAAGGGGTGATTTAAATTCTTATGCATCATATAGTTAAATGAAGTTTTATGAAATTTTCATTGTGCAATAAATTAATATGTCGTTCTTCTAATTCAAAACTATATGAAGTATCTTTATATTTAACATTATTTTTAAATGGACCTTAAGTTGATGTCATTACGACTTATGATGTTTAAATATCTTAAATGTAATTAGGACATAGCTTAAGGGGAATATTTAGATTCTTATGCATGATATGGTTAGATGAAATTTTATAAAACTTTCATTTTTCTTAAAATTAATATGTTGTTTATCTATTTTAAAATTATATCAAGTATTTTAATGTTTAAAACATTAGTTTTAAATGGACCTTAAGGGGACATAATTAGGACATGATTTCTAAATGTCTCAAGGGGATGTAATTAGGACCTAGCTTAAGGAGATGATTTAAATTCTTATGTGATATTTTTGAAAGTTTTATGTAATTTTGTCTAATATAGACTGACATTTAATAGATATGTAAATGTTCATGCATACATGTATATAATTGTCCACGTGAATAAGTAAACATATGTGCATGATCATAAACAAACATATACAAACATCTAGATCATCCAATTTATATATATCATTTAATGTGTCATCAAATATACATATAGAAATCATCAAACATGTATATATATATATATATAAATTGAATATTAGAACATGCCTAGAATATCTAACATAATCTATGTAAATGTGCATGTACATACATGTATATGTACCTATCCACTTGAATAATTAAACATGTGTGTGATCATAAACAGACATATGAAAACTTTTAGACATCATCCAATATATATGTATATACCATTAAATACATGTCATCAAATGTATATAAATCATCAAACATATAAAGTAGATCATCAAATGTATTTATATCATCAAACAACATGTCAAACATATAAATTAGATCATCTAATGCATGTATATCATCAAACAAAATATCAAACATGTATAAGGTAGATTATCAAATGTATATATATTATCTAAAAACTAGATGAATAAAGAAAGCATGTGCTAATGTCTAGCTAGATGGCCCAATCAATAATTGAGCCCTATGTTACAAGAAAACCTACAGATGTTTTGATATATTTTGTGTAACCCCGAAAAGGGTATCTGAAAAGTTTTATTTTTGTGTCTTTGATCAAGGGATTGTAATTTATTGCCAAAATACCTCTCTTAATCATCATAAATCCTTCTAAATATCTCTCTTCATCATCGTAAGCTTGGATGGTTATATTTTTCTTAGGACCTATGACACATTTTCTGAGAAACCCAATGCATAGATAAGCCTTAAAGTACAAATATTTAAACCAACTCCTCCATCTATTAATACATGTTTGACTCGATGTCTATGGATTAAAACCTTGATATGGAGGGGAGTGTTATGAAGATGACTCAAGGAGACACCATCATTTTCTTAAAATGATAGATTGTGACACATGGTTAAATACCCCACCATGGCTTGAAATTGATCGAAATCCAAATTGTTTGATACCTTTGTGTCCACTAGAGCTCTTTCTAGAATATCCTTATGCACGGGTGAGATTTTAAGAAGTTCTAGTATGGATATTTGTGTTGGTGTCTTTGATAGTTGATCTACTAAGTTGTATTTATTTGAAGGGATATCTGATGTTTTAGATGTGTTTCCTTTCAATACAAACTTAGATTGCACTCGTGTGGTTACATTTACCAATCAGTATTGTTGTTTATCCTTGATTTTGATAACATTGATTTAGTTGTCCAATGTCAATATGTTATTGATGACAATGTAATAAATGTAATTCGCTTTGCCCCCTTTATTGTTTGATGAAGAGGGTTCTCCCTTGTCATAATTAGGAAGAGGATCTTTGAATACTCCATGATCATCATTTGTTTTGTGTCCTTCCAAAATTATGTCACCTTTATCGATCAAGTCTTGAACTAAATGTTTTAGTCTATGGAGAATATTAGTTCTATGACCTTTGCTTCTATGAAACTCATGATGATGTGCATCACTCCACCATGTTGGTTTTAATTTTGGCTCAAAATATCATTTATCTGGAAACATTATGACTTTGTTTGCTAGGAGTTCTTTGAATTCCAATTCAAGTGACTGCCCCAAAGCCATAAATGTTCTTCGATATGGGGTAAGTGTTGGTTTAGATTTGGTGTTATCTAGATTGTTTGAGGGTGTAGTACTTGATAAGTTTAATATTGGTTGCTTTAGTTTTATGTTAAGTGCATCAACCACACCATCATTAACAATGCTCTTGTTTCTTTTCCAAAATTTGGATTTGTCATTGTTATTAGGGTTGTTGAAATTGTTAGAAGGACTTGCTACTTTTTTGTAGAGTTCCAATACTCCTGTTTTCACCAAGGCCTCCTCAATCTTGAGACCGTTTTCAATTAGCTTTTGAAAACTTGGTGGATATTGTAATTGGAGTCTATAACTCATTTCACTATTTAGAGTATCGATGAAAATATCCATTTTTTCTTTCTCAGGTACATGACAAGGGTACCTAGAAAAAAAATCATCTCCATATTTACAAGAAGGAAAGAAAGGTTTCACCCTTTTTTTTGTTTTGTGTTGCATAGGTCAAGCATGGTAACTTTGTGTTGAATGTTGTATGAGTATTAAGATATGAACTTGTCTACCAGCCCTTCGAATGTATTGATACCTGGTGGGAGTTTTGAGAACCATTGCAAGGTTTGTCCACCCAAACTTCTTGGAAACAATGTCATCAAATAGGTCTCATTGTGTCCAAGTTCCAAACTCATGGTGCGAAACTTCCTCACATGATCTTGTCGGTCAGTTTTGTCATTATATTTATTGTATCTTGGAATCTGATAATTTGGTGGAAATGATATCATGTTCAAATTTTAGTCAAATGGATAGGAACAAATGTCTTCCAATGCATATCTCCTCATTTTTCCCCTTTGCATGTCTTGCATTTGTTGTTGAAAAGGCTAAATTTGTTGCATTACTGCATTGAAGCGATTATTATCATTATTTGTTTCCTCTTCTTTTTGCTCTCTTGGGAGTTTCTTTTAGCTTTCTTATATCGAAATTAGTAAGTAGTTTAGTGTCTTGATTTCCCAACATCAGAAAGTTTTTTTCTCGGTCAGTTTCTAGAAGCTTTTCCACAATTTTTAGGAATTTGGGGTCTTATTGAGCATCTTGAATTAGTTCATCATTTATGTCTTCTATTTAGAGATCTCGATACATGCAAAAAGTATTCTCCTCTCTTTCTAACATGATCGGTTGAGGTTTTGTTTTCTTCTCTTTGATTATTTTGTTTTTGAGCTCTTGTTAAAATGGGCATGCGCGTGATTGAATTGTGAATGTTTGAAAGTGATGCTATTAATGAGAACTAATTAAAGGTTATCTTGAATAGGGAATGACTCAATAGGTGGTTTCTTGTTGAGGTAGATATGACAATGAGATTTGGCCACTTATATTGAGGGATTTGGACAAGGAAAATCTTTGTTGAAAGGCATAAGATTTTAAAGATTCTTTGGCAAACTCATTTTAATGTCTGTTTAGATAATCAAAAAAATTGTGTAGGAATGTACAATGTTTTAATAAGAGTTTACGGTTTATGTAGAGAAGTCTTCTCTTCTTTAAGAATGTCTTTTGACTAATTTTTCTCTTCTTCAATTGATGGTGAATGGTCATACAAGTGAATGAGATTCTTTTAAACTTTTGATCCTTGTTGTGAGTGCCAATATGAGATACGTAAGTCAAATAGGAATGATCTTTCCTATTGATGGACTTGGTTAATCTAATTTGCAATTTCATTTCATGATAAAGAATGATATATCCTAATCATGAAACTCTGCTAGAAATCAGAAATGATGATAACACTCAAGTTTGTTTGATCTAATTTTAGTTGAAAGTTTGCACTTTGTAATAACCCAAACTTATCTTGTTTAAACTGATGTTTTCTGATGTGAAGAGATCAAACTCTAAAAAGGGGGTCTAGAAATGAATATGATTTTCTAAAAAAGTTCAAATCTTCTCTTTGTCTTAGGTGATCTCAAACTTATGTGCTAAAATAGACAATGGATGTGATAAAAGATTAATTTTATGTGCAAATCTAGACTCCAAATATGTTAATCTATCATATTAATGCATCAAACTGTCTTATTTATGTGCTAAACTGGTGTGTTTAATCTGACTTTCTAACACTGTTAAAGGTTGAAAACTCTATATTCCCGATGTGCTACTTTTGACACTCTATGTGTCAATGTTTCACTCCTATGCGCAACCTTTTGATGTCAATGCACTACTATGTTTCTTTTATGCACTATTGTTTTTCTCTGCTATTCTATTGTTTCCTCTGATACTCTAAATTTCTCTATGACTTGAAATTTTGTGTTTTGGATAAAAAAATCCTTAGTGTTTAATGGATGATCTTTTGAAAAATGAAAAAAAAAACAAAGCATTAATCAATGAGACAGTAGTTTTGAATTGTTTCTCCCTATAATTTAAACAATAAGCGTATGTTTAAGGATGTTTTCAAATCCCATTTGTTTACACTGGTTGGAACAAAGAAGGAACATCAATCACACGCTCTTATTCTCAAGCATCATTTATAATACCACAATCCTGATACTCCTTAAGCTCAAACAACCTTGTCACACCCAAGGGTACGCCCGTGTTTTTGCCTTTTGTCAAAAGTTAAACCAAAGAGAATTGCTTCTCAATTGAATCATTTTCTTGGCAGATGTGTGGTGAGTGTCTTGGGGATGAATTCTTCCCCACACTTGTAGTGTGATATTATAATGTTTGGATAACTAACTCAACTTAGCGTCCACACTTAAAGTTCATAATAAAGGTTCCATTAGGTGCATCAAAGATAAACTCCCTTAGGAGGATTCCCAACCTTTAGAACAAAGGCTTTACATATAACAAGGATACTAGGGGAAGGCTATCAATGAACACTACCATTGGATGTGATTTTCATCACAATACACATTTGATTATAGTGGAATGGAATACTTGGCTTTATCCATTCCCCACTTAGGTCATTCCCCTCACACCAACCTTATGGGATTCTTGGGAGGGAAATCCTACTAATGGATTTAGCCTAACTGCAAGAAAGTGAGTCTAGCATTTTGGTCACCCAATTAAGGGGGGAGCATAGGCCTATCACAAGACAAAGCATATACGTAGTTTCTCAACCCTTTGCAATAACAAAATCTAACATTCTTTTTATTCAATTATTGCAATGTGATCTAATTGCTACTTGGAGATGTTGCTCCAACAAACATGGTATTCCTTTTAATGAGGAGATCAATAATGAGTGTTCTTTTTATCCAACAATTGCAATAATTGAACTTTGATTACTTTGAAAAACCTTGAAATAAAAAATAAGAACTTGAAATTTGAAAAAGGTGGCTTGTTCTTTTATACTTTGCAAAATGAAGTGTGGTTTGTCATTTTTATCCTTTGTAACAAGAAAATGAAATTTACTTGTTCCTTTTAGCTTGCACCAAATGAAGTGTGAGCTATTTGTAAAAAGAAAGGTTCTTTTGTTGTTCCTTTTATCCTTTGCATGAAAATAAAGTTAAGTTCTTTTTATGGTACCAAATGAGATCATTTTTATTTTGCACCAAATGAAATGTTAAATTATTTTTAAACCTTGCAAGAAATTAAGTGTGAGTTCTTTTTAAACCTTTTCTAACAAGAAATGAAAACTTGAAACAAAAATTAAATTAAAAACAAATTTAACTCATTTAACTCCTTTGTACCTACAGAAAAAAATTAACCCCTACAAAACACTTGAAATGTTAGTCCAATATTGTGGGCTGACAAGCCTAAAATTCTTTTTGCTGTTACAAAAGTTGGCTCTGTATCTATGATAGAAGGGCTAAAACACAAAGAAAATGAACTAGAAAATTGGAAGTGATAAAGTTTGCAATCTATGCACTAATAAAAACACTCTATGTGCTACAAAATTTCTTCATAATGCACTGAAGGTGTTTCTATATGCGCTGCACTAGACCTCCAAAGCGTTATTATAGAAGTCAAATGCACTAAAAGGTTTACTCAAAGTGCTACTATTTGAATCCTATGCGCTATTTTGGTACTCCGTCAAAAAACTGCACTTGAACCTATCACAAAATGTTATAAATATTGGGGGTACGATCTATGGTGGGTGCCAAAAATGTGTGGACAAAAGTGTGAATATCAAGTAGTCAAAATCTTAGTGACACATCAAAAGAACATTATATATTAAAGGATTAAATTGATAAAACAAGTTAAGGAAGCTATCCTTTTAAAAGATTTCCATTGTTTCTCTATCTCCAAGGATTCCTTATGTCATGATTTTTCTCTTAGATCATTGAGCACATTACCTTTAGAATGATTACCTAAAGAACTAGTGCTATAATAATAATCTATATGATATGCAATTAACATTTATATGAGATTATCACAAATCTTGCTATAATGAAGATTTAATGTTGTGATAATAAAACCAACATGCTATTCTTATGAGATGAGTGATTGTGATTTAAAATGCCTCCAAATGTTTGTATGTGAGAGAGACTTGTGTACAACAATTTGTTGCTTGATAATGAAAAAACCTTTATCATGTGTAGCCTTGATAATGAGGGAATGAGCTCTATTTATAGAAGAAATGAGAAATTGGATGGCTAAGATGGATTTGGCTTAGCAAGGGCTGGGATTGTATGAGGAGGGCTTGATCCTCAATCCATATTTGTATCTTCCACCAATGTCATGGTGATAAGTGGCATCATGAGAAGGCTTTAGAGGAAAGGGAAGAAGCATTGAATGCTTGAAGAGACATGAGGGTTACCCTAGGGGATTTGGTAAGGGTTAGGTTAATGGATAAAGTTTTTATCCAAGGGATAAATGTATAAGGGTTAAAGGATAACCTTAGTCAAAGAATTAAATACTTAAAGAGACTTGAGAGTTAAATGGATGGTTGACTTAGAGGAAAAGTTTCTAAACAAGGGTCAAAGGTGGGTTAGTTAGATTAAAGCCATTAAGGCTTAAGAAGACTTTGGGGGTTAACTTGTGCAAGGGAGAAAGATTTTAATTCTTTTTAGAAGTGAATCCTTCCTAATTCTTGGTTTAGGTATGTGCAAATTTTTAGAAGGGGGTTATACTAATTTAGAAGGGATGAGAAGAATTAAGAAGGGCTAGTGTGCAAACTGGTTTTGTAGGAGAATGCAAGTGGGATGGATTTTAGAATTTTAAATAAATATTAATTTATTTAAATGAGAGAGGATTTAATTAAATTTGAATTTAATTAAATGTGGGAGGGGGATTTAATTAAACAAATATGATTTATTTAATATTTTGAATTTGGTTACGTGAAATAAATAAAATAAATTGGATAATTTATTTAACTAATAAAAGAAGGGGGTTGGGATGAATTAATTAAATATTAATTTAATTAATGGTTGAAAAATAGGAAAGGATTAATTAAATTTGAATTTAATTAATAGCTAGATGGATGACAATTAAGCAAATATAAAATTTCTTTAATTGGGTGGACAAAAAAGGTGTCTATATTTATTTAATTATTTATTGAGCTTTGCATATTACTACCTACCCATTGGTTATTTAATTTATTTGGCTATTCTTATTATTTTGATTCTCTTTTATCTTTTTGGGGTTATTTGACTAATTATTTATGTCACCTACCCTATTTACTATTGTATGAGAACTTGGGTAAGTAAGAAATATTATTTTATATTTCTTACCTTGATTTTGTGCATGGTAGGTATGAAATATTATTTAATATTTCTTACCTAGATTTTGTGCATGGTAGGTATGAAATATTATTCTATGGAATATTTTGATTGGTTGATTATTGTATATTTTAAATGGATTTTTATAAATGTATTTTCATATTGTCGTGCGTTGCCTCTCATAAAAATTTTCTACATTGTTGAGCATTTTGGATATTCTTGGAGATTAGATTTTTGCTTGGCTGGATTTGGATTTGGATTTGAATTTCTCTTCTTCAACTCTATTGGCATAACTTAGATTTCCAGGTTGGAGTAATTCTTCCTTCTATTGTTTTAATTTTGACAAGAATGCCTGCATCATGTCTGTGAATTCTTGTATGCAAGAATGGGAAAAATATTAATTTTATAAGATTATTGATAAAGTTGTATTATTATAATGAAATTTTATCACATTGATGCAAGGGTTGTTGTTGATGGTTGCCTGTGACCCTAATGGATAGGCTATGCATTTGCAATCTAATACAATTTTAACAAAATGAAATTGATGAAAATAGCAGCCAAATTGTTTTGCTCATTGTTGGGGGAAGAGGTTAAACCTTATGCTTAACACATTGCATTGAAGAAAATAGCCATTTGATTTGCAATTTGAGAGCCTAATGTATGGCAGTTGTGATGGCAAGATAATGCAATTTGGACAAATTAAATTGAAAAAGAAAAAAGTAAATTGAAACTTTTATGTTGACTGTGTTTTGAGATTTCTTCTTTCTTTTAAAAATTTGATGGGGTTTCATTCAGGAGAAGGAAGTTTTAAGGTTTAAGCATGTAGCATTGCATTGGACCAGGGAGCCATGTTGTAAGATGGATAGTTTAATGGTAGTGATTAATATAATTTGTTTTTTGTATTAGGTTTTCCTTATATTTATGTCATTCATATTCAAAATCACATCTAAAAATAATTATATATATAAAATATAATCATATAATCATTCTCACCAAAGAAAATAGCTTCATAGCTATAAATCTAATCAATATTGTTATATACTAATATCCTGATCTATTTTTTCCTTTCATCTTTTTTCTACTTTTTTCCTAAGCATATTATCATTCCTACCATTGAAAAAAACTTCACAGCTGCATCCTTATCAATATTTTTATATACCAATATCCAAATTCAGATTTATTCATTTTCTATATCTTTTATCCTTTTTTTCTATATAATCATACTCATATTGCTACCATAGAAAATACCTTCACAACTACACCAATATTAATATTTTTATTATATACTAATATCCAAATCTATTTGTTTCTGTATGTTTTATCATTTTTTCCTCATACATATGTACAATTATTCATATATATTATGTATTTAAACATGCATCTTTATTTATTTTTCTAAACACATGTTTCAATCATATTTATTCTAATTTATTCATTTATTAACACATTTTTGCACACATCTATTTGTTAGAATTGAATATTTGGATCTTTGTTAATTTTTTTAGATACATTTGTTTCTATACACTTGTACATCTATGGGATTGATATACTCTTGTAGTCAATGTGGTTGACTCTAATTGGATCTTTCTTTATGTTTTTGTGTACATTTATTTTTACACATTTGTATTGGATCTTTGTTCATTTTGTAGGACACATTTATTTCTATAGACTTGTACATCTATGTGGCTGATTCTAATTGAATCTTCCTCCATTTTGTAGGACACATTTTTTTCTGCACATTTGTAAATCTATATGACTATTTATTTCTACACACATCTATGCAAGTATATTTTTATAAATATCCCTTTTTTCATTTCTTTTGACACGCATGTTTTATCATATTTTCTCTTTTATTCATTTACTAGAAGGTGCATCTTTATATCTATCTTTAGCTATATTTTCTGTTATTCAGTTAATAAAACCTATACTTTTTACTATTTTTTAACCATGTTTCCTCTTAGTTAATAGAAAACATATGATTATGTCTATTTTTAACCATATTTAATCTTATAATTTACTAGAACATGAATGTTTAAGTCTATGTACATGGTACTCTTACTCATTTATCTCAATACATTTTTGTGTTGTACCGTGATCATTTACATACTTTTTCCTTACATAGTTTTGAACAATTCTAAGACCAGTTTGCATGAACAATATTAATATTAATCTGTAGCACTTCCACCGCGTTTCCTATGACAAAATTGGCTTCTCTAGGTTTGAAGGTGAGGATTTTAAGTTATCCAAGTGATACTAATCAATTAGTTTAGAAATTTTTATTATTTCAAAGTGGTCATCACGTTTACTGTTATAACCAACCACTTTTAATATAAAAAGATCAAAATAATTTAAAATTGAATTGCATTTATCCAAAAGGCCGCTGAAATCTGTCAACAGCACGCATTGACAATTGTACAGCTAGGATAATTGCGATGCTGTTAATTTTATATTGCTCGAATTAGATTGCCTAACCTCTTGTTTCGAGTTCGTTTCCTTTCATATACTGCTGATTAATTTCCAAAGGGGAATGGGATTATACTTAGAATTTTGAATTGGTAAAATGTAAAGGAGGACTAAACATAGATATGCTCAATAATAATTCATAACTTTGGAGGGGTGGTAAGCAGTAAATCCTCAATCCAAAAGATCAAAATTTTCTATTTTGGATTAAGGATTTACTGCTTATCATTTCTTCTTTTAGATTCATTTCGTCTTTTAGATTGAGAATATCTATGTTTAGTTGTTCTTAATAAATAATGTCCTCCTTACACATTATCAATTCAAAATTTCAAGTATAATCTCATTCACCATTGGTAATTGGAAACAAGATGTCCTATGGGTGTTTACGCATTGCAATCTAACTCGAGCAACATAAAATTAGTAGCATCACAATAATCCTAGTTGTCCTATGAGTTTTTAGGCATCATCAGCTGGTGTTGACAAAATTCAAGGGCTTTTGGATAAATTCAATTCAATTTTCAATTATTTTGATCTTTTTGTAAGCCAGGAAATCGGAAATCATCAAAGCAAATATCAAAATACTAATCTAGCTCAATCACAAAAGCACAATTGCAATGATCAATCCTAACACACTCAATAAAGACATGAAAAGCAAAACATTCAAAGCTAAAAACTAAGCAAACCAAATGTAGATTTGAATGTCTCCTTCATACGGCTCCATTGTCCTTCTTTCTTCTTCAAATAGCCTTTGTTTGTGGATCTCACCTTCAAGTGCATAAACCTAATGTGAAAGCAAGGTTGACATTGGCACAAGAATACTCAAAGCATGATTGATTCGATGAAATAATTATTAGATCGGGATTGAAGAAATTCATCCAATTTATAGGCAAATTGGAGAAATGATCAAATTAGCATGATTCAACTAAAATGGAAATTGTAAATCAAAAATGTCAATTATGACAAATTATGCACTTTCTATGCAAAATTTGATTGATTGATAATTTATGACAAATTATGACAAATTGAAATGTCATTCCCATGAAATTAGGAGAGAAATAGGAGGAAATTGAAATTAGGAATTAGAAAATTAGAAAATTAGAAAATGAGGAAATTAGGAATTAGAAAATTTAGAAATTGATGAAAAATTAGGTAAATCAATTAATAATTTGTCATTTATTAATTAATTCACAAAAAGAGGAATAATTAGCCAATTAAATGAACACTTAATTGTGATGAGAAGACTTAGGATAAATAAATAATTTATCTTAAAGGGAGAAATGACAAACAAGGTTAAATGATTAAATCACGAAACCCTAGAAGATGAATTAGCAATGCAAGGATGACAATTAGGTCTTGATGAAAGATAATTAACCCGATCATGACTCTAATTAACAAAGGACCAATGTGATAAAATGATTTGATTGATAAATGCGCCAATTGACGAGGAACAATGACAAATTGATCCAAATTGACACGATTGAGAAGGATGACGATCAATGGCAAATCGATCGCAAAAATGACAAAATTGACAAGAAGACAAGGATCAATGACAAAATAGATTGCAAAACGACAAGATTGAAAATGATAACAATCGATGACAAATCGATCGCAAAACGACAAGATCGACAAGAGGACAAAAACCCTAATTAGGATTGACGATGTCCAAAATGATGATAAATTAGCACGCACATTGATGTGACAATATAAGATTGACCAAAATCATGACTGAAGATTGTTGTCGACAAGACCAATTTCGAAAATGAGATAACTGAAGAATGCAGAAGAAGGACTCAATGCTAGCAAATGATAAAGACCAAATGCGTGACATAGGAGAAATGTTAATGCGACGCAAAAACCCTAAAATAAGGCAATGCGCAAATGTTAAAGTATGATTCCGCAAGTGTTGACCATTTTTAGGTGTCTACATTTTGCCCCTCTTTGAGACAATGCAATTTTAAGCATTGTTTCAAAGAACAATAATGAAAATGTCCCAGACAATAATAATGACATATGCATGCCCCCTCGAGGAATTGGCTGGAAACATGCAAAAAAGAGGCCATTGATCAATAAGAATGACAGAAGATGATAGGATCAAACGGACTGCCAAGACTGATGAAAGAAATGTTAGTAAGAAGAAACTAGACAAAGGACAGTTAGAGACGAAGAAAAACTTGCTTTCACTAATGCACTTTGTAGGTGAGAACCTTTACTTTAATGTAGCAAAATGGATGCGTAGCATCATGGCATTGAAGGCTAGAGCTGAAATGCAACCCCTTTTGCAAAAGATAGACACATCACAGACAAACAACAATCACAAAAAAAAAGAAAAGGGACCATGAACCATCCCGGTCACTCTAAATCACTCAGTGACATCATCGAGCAACATAGGAACATGATTGAAGCCAAAGATAAATCAGTAAAAAGATAAGATGCACAAATTCCAACAAATCAAACAAACATCTTGATCTTCATTGTCAAACGTTGAAAGTGCTGATAGGATGATCATGCTGTCTGGTTTCAGGACATGCGGTACCCCGTCTAAGACAGCACATAGTCTAGTTTCAAGTATACCACACCCTGTATAAGACCCATGATAGTAGTGACAAAGTCAAAGGATTTTGAGGTTGATTGATATGACAATTCTGATCAGTTTGAATGTCTTGTTTGATTGAAAGAGTTCATCTATTTATGCATGATTTCATGAAAGTACAGCGTTGGATTGCGAGTCGTTGGATGTATACTCAGTGAGTTGTCTATGCATAGAGGGGTTATTTATGTTTTTTGTTTTTTGCTTTTTGATTTTTTTTTTTTCGTTTTTTCAGGACTTTATTTGATTTTTTGGGATTATTTCAGGATGTTATTTGATTTTTTAAAGAGTTTTTTCAGGACATTTTTCAATTTTTTAGAGGTTTTTTTTTTCAGGACATTTTTTGATTTTTTAGAGATTTTTTTCAAGACATTTTTTTGATTTTTTAGAGAGATTTTTTTTTTCAGGACATTTTTCATTTTTTAAGAGATTTTTTCAGGACATTATTTGATTTTTTAGGGATTTATTTTAGGACATTTTCAATTTTTTTGTGATTTTTGCCCCCAGTGTCTAGCAAGGCAAGGAATATGACAGGTGAATAAATAGGCTTGCTGAAATGATGGTGGATAGAGGGAAGACAAAGGCCTTTTTTTAATCCTAAATAGGATGGAAGGAATATGACAGGTGAATAAATAGCTGGCTGAAATGATGGTGAATAGAGGGAATACAAAGGCCTTTTATTATGGAGACAATATTGATGCAATTTTCAAGGGCTATGGCATGATGGGACAAGAGACTGGATATGACAATGTAAAGTAGGAACATGGCATGAGGGGCATGTCAAGAGGTATTTTGAAACCATGTTTAAATTTTGCATCCTTATGTCAGATCAAGATCAAGGGACAGAAAAAGAGTGTATGGATACTGATAAGATATGGATAGGATAAGAAAGACCAAGAATGGATAAGGGACATGGACTGAAGGTCGGGGTAGGCTAAGGGATAGTCGTAGAAAGTTGCAATAAGCCATGGAATATGGATGAAAGGTTATAATAAGCAAATGGATAAAGACCAAAAGCTATGATAGACTATAAGCTGCAAACAAGATGCATGATGCTCATGACGATTCTCAGCCTTGTCAAGATCAAAGGTGGAAAAAGGAAATGAACATGAGGGACAATAGGATATGAAGGGGTAATGACATGGTATGATAGGATAATGAAGGGCAATAAGATATGAAGGAGGAAACCTGCCCCCAAGTGTGGTGTGCAAGAAGTTCATAGATTACACATGATGCTTGTTTGCTAGGTTTTCATAATGGTACTTTCCCAAGGCGCCTATTTGCCAGGTTTTCACTAGTAGACGAATTATTTTTTTTGCTTTACTCTTTTTCTTTTCTTTTGTCTTTTTTTTTTCACTTTTTTTGACTTTTTTGACGTTTTCAATAGAAGATAGACACATGATAGGGGATGGAAGAAGGACTCAAGTGTCTTTTTTTTTTTTTTTTTGGATAGTAGCCTTGAAAAAAAATGGACCATGACCTTTAAAAGTATGCTCAAAGATGTTGGTAGGATAAGGACATGGAAAATAAGATGAAACTAAGGCGAGGATTTATGCAAAGGATTGGATCAAAGAGATCGAATGATGGAAAATATGCATTGGATAATGGATAGGGTATTGGAAGAATTGGGCTTCACTGGACAGAAATGTTGGCAAGATTGACATTGGCACACACCTTGAGGAGTGGTGGATTGATGGAGGAAAAATGGATCTCAGATTGTGAGATTTGGATGGAGGAATAGCTTGGGATTTTGGGACATAAGGGCCCAAAACGGATGAAGAAGGTGATGGAAGAACAAACTTGGAAGATTTGGATGGAGGAATAGCAATTTTTAATGCCAAGTTGAATGTTTCTTTAGGATTTTGTGCTTTAAGGAGCCGCCTAGGGATCCACATGATTTTTGATTTTTCATGCTTTTGTGGTTCCTTGGAGTGCATTGCTTGCACAAGGGATTTAGGAACCCATATAGATTTTGACTCTGCTTTATTTTTCTCAATGGGCCTTTGTGGCCTTTTGGATATTTCTTTTTATTTATAGATCATATTGTTCTTTGTTTTGACATGCCAATTATATTGGACATGTTGATCCTTGAATACATGTGGATTTCTAGACTTATGACTTTTATACTTGGCATCCAAATTGCTTGGAGGGGGAAATGAATGCATGGATGAATATGAATGAAATGGACTTCTTTTGGATGGATGAAATTTACTCAAGGATGTGTGCCTTTGCTGACCTTGCATAGAGGACAAAGGGATATAAGGACCTAAGATGGATGGAAGGTGTGATGGGGAAGGGATATGTTTTGATTTTGATGGAGGGATACCAATGTCTTGAGACTGAGTTGTGTAGACATGACCCTTAAGATCTTCTTTGATATGGAGGGGTTCTTTCTCATGAAGGTCTACTCCTTTGCCTTTATGAATATATTGACTTGTAGGATACTCTTTTCTTTGGGAAGAAGACGCGAGTCGATTATGAGGTGGATATGATATGAGAGAAATAATGAGATCTTGAAGTGGATTGGATTGCACCAAAGTGGAAGAACCCATTATGCATGTCGAGGGTTCATGAACATCTTGCAATGACATGTTAGAATCATGAGGGGGATTAGGATCATGTGAGGGACTAGGATTGTGTAGTGGACATGGTTCAATGATAGGCTCTTCAAGAGATGGAATGGGAGAAATAATGGGATCATCAAAAGAAATGTGATCTTGGAGTGTATATGGAGCATTAAGACAAGGAGATGGAGGAAAAAAAAAGATC
This sequence comes from Cryptomeria japonica, assembly GCF_030272615.1. Taxonomy (NCBI): domain Eukaryota; kingdom Viridiplantae; phylum Streptophyta; class Pinopsida; order Cupressales; family Cupressaceae; genus Cryptomeria; species Cryptomeria japonica. The sequence continues at coordinate 256,600,895 of NC_081411.1, forward strand.
TTGTGGAGGATTTAAAGGCATAATTTGACCTTGACAAGGAGGAAGATCATTGGAATCCTCTTTAAAGTTGCTTTTCTCTGGACTTTTAATGGGATCATCGGAAAGGATAGAAAGGATATCTTGAATGTCAATGGGATTTGGAAGGACATTATTTTCATGAAATGGAAGGGGATCATTTGGGATTTGATGGACTGGGATATCTTGATCTTGCTCGGGGAATGGAGTGTCAATAGGACTTTGGATAGGATGGACAAGAATAGGGGAATCGTCATGAGTGTCTGGGAAGATGGGGTCTTGGTCAACAATTGGATGGGATGATAAGGTTTCAAGATCTTGATCTTGATCTATTTTAAGACACATTTCTTCATGCTCTAAATTATCCTCTTGACATGAGGTTGGACTTTGGATATGCATGGAGGATTCTGACAAGGAATCAATGTTTTGGCATGAAGGAAATGCACTTTGAACATTTGTGATGGATTCTGGCAAGGAATCAATGCTTGAACATGAGGAAGAGGGACTTCGAATGGGGTCCTCTAAAACAAGTAATGGCAATAAAGTGCATGGTGGCATTGGGTCTTGTATTTCTGAAACATGACAAGGATGTGCATCATGAATTGGATTATTTTGGCAATCAATTATGGATAGCTCTTGGATAATTGCATCCTTGGGTGTATTGTTTGACGAGGACAATATGGAAGGTTCTTGTGAAACTTCTAGAGGTGTAGGGATAGATTCCACTGGAGAGTCAATTTGTTTGTGGGGAGATGAGACATTGCTAGACATAATTGTATTATCTTGATCTTCCTCAAAGAACTCACTTGGTAGGTTCCTTAAGATCCTTGCAATAAAGCCACCTTTCTTTCGGGGTTTTCACATAGTTGTATATGGAATTTGAACTTGTTTTGGTTTGATGTCATGTTTTGATATTGGACTCGGTTCAATTGTTCTGACATGTTTGAAACTTGGGTTGGTGTGTGCTGCAACCTTTGTTTCTAAATGTTTGGTTGTAGTTGTTGACATTGATATGTTGATTGAACCATTTGTTGACATTGTATAGTTGGTTGGACATCCATTGGTTGTATTGGTTGTATATGTTGGACAATTGGTTGAACCATTGGTTGTATTGGTTGAAAATCTGATTGATAGTAAACACCTTCTTGTTCTTGTTGTGGAGGCACATAATGTTGAAATTGATGTTGTCTCTTTTCTTGAAATTGTTTCATCATCTCTATTTGAGAGAGGAGAGCTGATATGTCTGATTGTTCAAGAAGAGATCTTACATCAATTGGCTCAATCTTTGGATTTTGACCTGGAAATTTTTGAAACATTTTGGACATTTGTGATCTATTCTTCTCAATGTTTTTCACTCTTTGTTCCAAAATCTCATTTTCTTGAGCTAGCTTCTCCTCTAGTTTTTGTATTTGGACATTTACATCATCATGATAAGTTTGACTAATGTTGCTTTGTTGTTGGGTTGGATAGAATTGTGATTGCCATGGATTAAGATTCGATTGCATCATTGATTGATACGTCAAACTTTGTTGCATCATTGGTGCTTGGAACCTTGTTTCAATAGACATGTCACTATGCAATGCAACTAATGGGATTGATGAATGCAACCTAAAAGGATGACAATGCAACTTAATGTTTTTGGACTTTTTGAATTTTTGGAATGACAACTAGATGCAACTAAATGCAATGAAAATGCAATCTATGGCAAGAATGCAACCTATGTTTTTGTTGTTTTTTCAAGATTTTGACAAACTCATGAATGCAATTCTAAGAATGAGACCCTTAGGAAATTGGAATGATGTCTAGACCTCAAAGGACAAAAGGACCAAGTGACAAAAGGACAAAATGACAATGTCTCCCCTATCTGCTTGGATACTAAGCTAGGTTTGACCAAATGACAATAATGACAAAAACATAAAAGGTTTGATAAGGTCTAGACTTCCTAACAATGACTTAGGGTTTATCAAAGATTTGGATTACTCAAGTATGACAAAACCTAGTTTTGACACTATATGCTAAGGGACAATTACTATGTAAGTGACCCTAATATGATATGATAATGACTTAAGCTTGATGAAGAGACATAGGGTATGTAAATGCAAATGTATGACAATGGTATTACTCTAATGCAAGAAGACATATGCAAATGGATGACTCTTATTGATATGCAAAGGAATATGACCTAGATGAAACTTAACCTTGATAGTCAATAATGGACACCTAGGATGAACCTAGATCTAAGTGACATGAATGTTGAGACAAGATTTTGAACAATGTTTGACAACCATGTTTGAAGATGTTTTGAACTTTTTTCAATGAAATGTTCTTGTGTTTAACCTTGTTTTGAATCAATTTGTCTGGTTTTTGAAATGAGATGCAATTCAACTTTTGACAAGCAAAGAAGACAAGATATTTCAACTTAGACTCAAGACAATCATGCTCATTCACACATTTATTATGGTAGGCAAGGACAGTAGGTACTTGAGAGGTAGACTCATTATGGGATTCAAGGAGAATACATAGATGCTTGACCCCACGGGCTCCCCTCCATGGCACTCACTTCTCAGGGCAGCCAAGCATCAGTCCCCATGGAAATCTCCCCATGGGAAACTTAGTATCTCTTCCCAGTATCCAAACTTGTCCTTCTCAAGCAACTAGAAGGATTTTTGGCCTCTAAATACAAGGTGTTTAGTAAGGATTTTTGTTAAGCGTTACTCCTTGGTGTCACGCAAGCATGATTGAGACATTAAGCCCACCAAGATACCAAACAAATGTAGTCGTGCAAGCATAATTTAGACCATGAGGCCCTACTTAGATGTTGATATGAGAAAGAGTTCAAGGGTCATCACTCCCCAAGTAACTGCAATTCCCACGTAACCCTTCCTTCAAAGCTTTCGCCCATCAGGTATTTGTTTATAGTGAGTTAGAATGCCAAGGTATTCTAGCTGTACTCACTTTGGGTCATTCCCTTCTCATGATTATCACTTGCTTGCAAAAGCAAATGGTTGGGAAGGTAGGCCCTCTAAAGGTGACACACAATAAAAAACATGAGCATGGTATTGAAGATCTGGATTTCTAATCAACCTAAGAAGGATGAGAGCATACTCTCCTACTCCAATGTCAAACTCAACAATCAAAGCAAACATATATTCATTCCATCCTATTTAGAAATCATACTAGGTGCCTAAATATTAATTGCAAACACAAAGTTTAGTTGTAGTCCAAGGCAACCTGCAAAACCCAAGTCAGAAGTTTGATACGTTTAGTCTTTGACTATGGAACCTACATAAAACATGTTAGTAGTTTCATTTTTTGTCTTTGTCATGCGTATGCCAAGGTTCTACACAGAGAATCAATACCAAAAAACCAAAAAAAGCAGAAACAGAATGCAAAAGATAACAATTTGCAAATGAAAAACACTGTCTTTTACCTCTGTTTCTAGCCCTACACAGGCACAGAATGTCTGACACAGGTGCAGAAGTCTTGACACAGGCACAGAATGTCTTTGACACAGGCACAGAATGTATAACACAGGCGCAGATTGTCTCACACAAGCGCAGAAGTCCCCAGAAAACACTGCACTACCTTGTTTCTTGGGTTTTTAACCTGCAAATCAACTCAAAAGCACTCAAAAGAATGATTAGGGGGCTAGTTCAAGTCAGGTTCACCAATTAATGTAAGCTAGGAAATCAGAAATCATCAAAGCAAATATCAAAATACTAATCTAGCTTAATCACGAAAGCACAATTGCAATGATCAATCCTAACACACTCAATAAAGACATGAAAAGAAAAACATTCAAAGCTAAAAACTAAGCAAACCAGATGTAGATTTGAATGTCTCCTTCATGCAGCTCCATTGTCCTTCTTTCTTCTCCAAATAGGCTTTGTTTGTGGATCTTACCTTCAAGTGCATAAACCTAATGTGAAAGCAAGATTGACATTGGCACAAGAATACTCAAAGTGTGATTGATTTGAAGAAATAATTATTAGATTGGGATTGAAGAAATTCATCCAATTTATAGGCAAATTGGAGAAGTGATCAAATTAGCATGATTCAACTCAAATGGAAATTGTAAATCAAAAATGTCAATTATGACAAATTATGACAAATTATGCACTTTCTATGCAAAATTTGATTGATTGATAATTTATGACAAATTATGACAAATTGAAATGTCATTCCCATGAAATTAGGAGAGAAATAGGAGGAAATTGAAATTAGGAATTAGAAAATTAGAAACTTAGAAAATGAGGAAATTAGGAATTAGAAAATTTAGAAATTGATGAAAAATTAGGTAAATCAATTAATAATTTGTCATTTATTAATTAATTCACAAAAAGAGGAATAATTAGCCAATTAAATGAACATTTAATTGCGATAAGAAGACTTAGGATAAATAAATAATTTATCTTAAAGGGAGAAATGACAAACAAGGTTAAATGATTAAATCACGAAACCCTAGAAGATGAATTAGCAATGCAAGGATGACAATTAGGTCTTGATGAAAGATAATTAACATGATCATGACTCTGATTAACAAAGGACCAATGTGAGAAAATGATTTGATTGATAAATGCACCAATTGATGAGGAACAATGACAAATTGATCCAAATTGACACGATTGAGAAGGACGACGATCGATGACAAATCGATCGCAAAAATGACAAAATTGACAAGAAGACAAGGATCAATGACAAAATAGATTGCAAAATGACAAGATTGAAAATGATAACAATCAATGACAAATCGATCGCAAAATGACAAGATCGACAAGAGGACAAAAACCCTAATTAGGATTGACGATGTCCAAAATGATGACAAATTAGCACGCACATTGATGCGACAAGATAAGATTGACCAAAATCATGACTGAAGATTGTTGTCGACAAGACCAATTTTGAAAATGAGACAACTGAAGAATGCAAAAGAAGGACTCGATGCTCGCAAATGATAAAGACCAAATGCGTGACATAGGAGAAATGTTAATGCAACGTAAAAACCCTAAAATAAGGCAATGCACAAATGTTAAAGTATGATTCCGCAAGCGTTGACCATTTTTAGGTGTCTACACTTTCTATATTAAAAGTGGTTGGGGATAATAGTAAATGTGATAGCCAAGTTAAAAAGAAAAAAATATCTAAACTGATTGATTACTATCACTTGCATAACTTGAAATCTTCACTTTCAAACCTTGTCTATTATATCTACATGCCAATTCAGGAAAGCTTCAACCCTCATATTTATGTTTCAAGTAATTTTTTTATTTATACATGACATAGATGCATACATGTAAGTCCCTACCCAACTTACACAATTTCTACCATGGTCTTCTAGAAGCAGCTATTTTTAAATTCAAGAATAAAGATGTTCTAGTAAATTATAAGATTAAATATTATTAAAGACAAACATAATAGCATGTGTTCTATTAATTAAGAGCAAATAGGTTAGAAGTAGTAAAAAGTATAGGTTTTATTAATTAGACTCAGCCACATTTGATAAAATGAACAAAGATCCAATATGTAAATAAATTAGAGAAAACATGATTAAAACATGTGTTTAGAAAAGTAAATAAAGATGCATGTTTAAGTACATAATATATGAATAATCATACAATGTGTGTATAGAAATAAATATGTGGTGTTAATGTTGAAAGACAGGAAAAAGCTCTATTATTTTTAATATTAAAGATTTATTTTTTAAAATAAAGAGTTTAATCGTTTATTTTTATGATGGATATGGAAAAAGTTCTCACGGATTAATCTAATAAAAATATCATATTAAGATTTATCATATACATTCCAGGAGTACCAATAGTTACACGATTCTGGCCATTAAATCTCTTCTCTTGATCTCTTTGTGATGATGGATCATGAGTTTGGTCCACAATATTCAACAAATAAACTTACATAGTTGATATAAAAGATGCACAACAAAAAATATGGATTATAGAAATCACATGTCTTTCTCAAATGTTTTAAAATGAGGTTTAAGAATGTATCTCAATAAAAACTGAATTTATGAATTATAAAGATATGTGTTTTATTTATCTTTCAATAGGAGTTTAAATTGTTTGTGAACATAGAACAGAGTTTTTGTCTATCTCCGTCTACATTAACCTCTAGAAACTTGATCTTGATCTTTTGTGGGGATAGTATCAGTTACTCAGTAATTGTTATTTCTCACTAGAATATTTAACTTTTTTGAAATACAATCCTAACAGTTTCGAGAAACTAATACTAGATAATTGTTATATTTTTCTATGTCCACACTCACCTCCAAAAACCCAATTTTGATCTTTTTTTTCCCTATTAGTAGATAGACAATCTTGACCATTTGTGTAAGAAGAAACTATTAATCAACAACTTTAAATAACTATTTATGGGAAACCCTTTGTTACCCAAATAATTTTTAATATATCTTAATATCCCTTTGAAACCTTTTCTTCTTTGAAAAATTTATTGTGTTCTTTATTTTTTTAATGTTGAAAGTAAATGTGAGGGAATCTCTTATTACATGTACATGATGATTAAGAGCATCCTCTTGGGGAGAGAGGGCCAAATCTATCTTATTTAATCTAATCCTTATGTATTAATCTTATGACCATATGTGCACATGGTTCACCAATATGATCAATTTGTCTAAATATGCATGTCAATACAATATTGGTCACTAAATATTATTTAGGTGTCATGTATTCTTCTTTCTTTTCTTCTATAATTTTCTAACAACGTTTGCCATCCTTCTCTACTAAATTATCTTTCCACACCTTTTTTTTAATGGGATTTGGCCTCCCACAATTTGACACCTATTTATCCATTCTCACTGCCTCATTTGTATGCATATCTTTATCATTAAAAAAAATCAGAAAAATAAATATTGCTCCCATGATTTCCTTTTGAATTACCATTACAGTGTTTTCATCTTTCTCACCATCTACAACATATTCATCTTTACTCTCAACTACAAGTTTATCTTACATCAATTATGTGTCCTATTAAAGATACATCACAATAAGGATTGGAAGTGAAGATCCTAAATAATTTGCTAAATTTTGCAATTGCATGTATAGAACCTCCCCTCTCTTGCTCCATACAAAAAAAAATGTTGAAATACCCTATGAGCATCCAAGGAGGATATGAATCTAGGGACCTAACCAAATCGATATGAAACTAGGGAATGGGCTTTCATAGATACTAGTTAGAGAATAAACATTGGTGAGGAGATTATCTTTACCAAATTCTAAAGTTTAGGTATCTATAGAGATAAAATATCTACTATATATCAACCATATAAGAGAATATATTAATGTGTCCTAAATAAAAGTGATGCCATTTGAGTTGCTTGGAGCCCCAATGCACTGACAGTAGCCTCTATCCCAAATCCTACAATCCAAGCTCAACATACCTTTCTTAAACATCATATTCTCATGGTTGAAGAGGATATCTTGAGAATGAAAAGGGATCAAATCTCAAAAAGATTTTGTTTAGGGATCATATTAATATTTCTTACATTCCATGAGATCAACATTTTTTAGGTTGAGATAAATGGTAATCAATGGTTTTCACTACACTATACTCAACCAATGTCTCAAATTATTATTTCTTTTTATCAATATTTCCTCCTACCCACCATAGGAGCCTTCTTATCAATAGTCTTTTTGTAATCATTTTTTTGTAACCCCAATTTAGGCTAGGTTTCCTTACTTTTACTAAATTCCTTGGCATCCTTATTAATATAAGTCACTAAAATACCTAAAACTAGTGAGTTTTTCACCTATTTACACCAACATATCTCTAACTCACTAAAAGTCAACAAGGGAATATCTCTGTTCATTTTGATTATCTAGGCTTCCGCCCTTTGAAACAATGAGAATATTGTAACCCTTCTCAACAATTATTTGTTCTATTTATATAGTTTATTGACCAATAAAAACCTTTCTAGGAAGTTATTCAAAGTGATCTAAATATTCTAGTTCATCAAATTTGTTTAGCATGTCATCTGTCTACCTATTCTTAGAGGCCACTTCTACGTTCTTCCTTTATTCTCGTCTTTGATGAGGATAAATCCCTATTTATCTTCCATGATAGGTGTTTTCCCTTTACAATATTTAGGTAATAAATATGATGGCTCATTCATTGAAATCCCTTTAGTATTATATTTAATAGTTATCCTCTACAAATACTCATATTCATGACAATTCTGACATCAAAGTAGAATAGTTTCATAATTTATCGACAATATCAAAGAGGTGGATACCAATAAAATTTTCATTTAATCTAGTAAGGATTTACTTTAATTTTAATATAAAATTGAGAATATGTGATTAGGTTTTTGTTATAGTTTGTGGCAACTGGCCCATTGGTTTTCTAAGTAGTAATACAATTGAGTGAAAAATGTAATTTTTCTAGAATGCCAGCATGAACCATGGAAATTGCCTATAAACTAGAACCCCTAATCGAATCTCATCCATAGGGTTGAACCCAAAAGAACACAAATTAATGAATAGACCAACTTGATTATAAAACTAATCCCTCCTTCAAAATCCTTGTTATTGGTTTGATATGCATGAAAACAAACATAAGAAAATATCTCTTTGTATCTAACATTACCTCTATTTTTTTCTCTAGATTCCCTATGCAATGAGCCCATGATTTCAAAAATGGTAGTGAAACTAAATCTAATGAACTTTCAAATCAAGAAATGCTTTTTCAAATAATTCACATCCCCACTCATAATATAAGGTTTAATCATGTAAGGATTGGCTTGCATTCGCTCCTTTCAAGACATCCATTCATCTTCAAAGGCTGAAAACCTTGACTTTGTGAAAAACTTGTTTTTATTATAATTTTATCTAACCCAATGAAAAAAATTTCATGAAGAATAAATTTCCCCTATCACTACATATCTAAAACTAAGATTCTTCTTCAAGGAATAATCTCAAAGAAGGGCCATGCAAATCCCCTAGGAGTAAAAATAAAAACTCAAATTACCCTACACAAAAACCCCAATAAGAAATCAACCAATAGAAGAATTCACAAATAATATAGATCATAAATAGATATATAAACCCACCATAGACTACCTATAAATATTCCAAAACATTCACTAAATTCCTCAAAACACATAAAAATAACCACTCTACAATCCCAACCAACACCCGCTAACCTAATGAAGGTACTCCTCTCAAAAAGCCAAATACAGAAGAACAACAAAGAAATAAACATAAAATACAAGAAAGAATCACCTTCCTTCTATCATCTAAATGAAGGTACTCATCTCTAAGAATACCCTACAATCTAGAGACACAATTTCTTCTGATGGTTGTATCCCCTTGTAAACCTTAGTTAACCTCTTTCTTTACCATCAATAGCCACCCTAGAATGGTCTAGAAATTTTAACTTTCCTTCTTTTTGGTCCCCAATGGTCAAATGCTTCATTTTCCCACCTAGGTATATTTTTCATTGGAACTTGAGTTCTAGCGGCACATCTTTTAAAAGTCATAACTTCTGACTTACGTGTCCAATTTTCTATTATAATATATTATTGGAAAGCTTTTGAAGATATATACAATACCAAATACATATGATGATGTATTTGGCCAATCATAGAACTTTTTCAAGGATTCTAAGGTTCTCAATTTTGAGTTTGAAACTTCATTAGAGTGATTTCTTCAAATGAAAACTTTAATATCTTCCAGATGATGCAAGAAATTGGGAGAATTATTTCACCAATTATTTTATTTATCAATTTTACTTCTTCGGGCTATTTCCCATGTTGATACAAACTCAAATAAGTCAACTTATTCAAATTAGCATGTAAAAAAAATAAAGAAAACTATTAAATAAAAGGAAAATACATTATTTTTAAGGTGATACAAGATTGCCCTTAACCACTAGATGCTCCTACATCATGGCCCTACATAATGGAAGAACCCTACATAATTTCATGTCAAGAGCTAATCATATGGAGATAAATGTAGGTAGTGCCTCTCAACCCTATCTAACATAGCCTGATCATTTTGGAACAATGCTATCTAATGTCTTTCAGCTTAAAGTGAATGTAATGTAATAAATATTTCATTAAATTAGTGGGATCTTTACTAGTGATATAGATTGATCATTTTATTACAGATGGTTATTTGGAAACGGTTACATCTTGGTTTACGATGGAGGAATTGAAATTCAAATTATAAATCAAGGAAAGATGGATATGATTCTTCTTGGTTTCTAATATATGGGGAATGAAATGAAATTCAATTTGGTGAAAGAAAAAAGAAGCATGTTCAATTTCGTTTTGAAGTTTTAGGTTTAAGGTGAATTTTGGAGAGTTTGAAGGAATTTTTTTGGGAAGCCATTTGCTCTTACAAATAAACTATTGTTTTAGGTCTATGATTAGACACATATCCGATTGGAAAGTTAAATTGTGAAGCCAATATGCCCCAAAGTTGCTCACAATTTCTAGGATAATTTCTGTATGTTTTCTTGAATAATATTGGAGTTTGAATCCATTAAATTTTCTATTCTAAATGATATTGCTTGAGTATTTTGGAGTGTTCTTTAGATGATTATTGAGAGGAAAATCAATTTGGAAAGATGTATTAATAAGTTAATAGAGTTTTCTCTTTTTTATGTAAACATGATTCAAATTTCAATAACAATTCTCTTAATTCGTTACATGAATTTGAGCATTCAAATAAAATTATTTGTTCAAATCAGATTAGCATAAGTTTTAAAGTTAGTTTCAATTGTTTGTTGAGGACTAGTAAGACACTATATATTAGTCATAGACCTAGATCATAAATTTGGTTGTTAATCATTAGGCACAAAAGGAAATATATAAACAAGAGAATCTATATAGAAGTGATGGATATCTCTTCTAGTTTCATAATAGCTTTATAGATTTTAAAAAATTTAACCATTTTTAATTCCCCTTATTGTTCCCTTTGGATCTCTATGCTTCATATTATCCCCGATTTTCCATCTGAATCTTTACTTTTGAATGCAAGCACCCTAACATATTCTATTTGTTTTGAAGTCATGAACCTCTATTTCAGCTTCCTACATATCACTCTAAATACATGGTTACTTGCCTCCCAAAGTGGTACATATCCCTTGGCCACGTGTCAAGTTAGGTCCCCTGTGTAAGAACTACAAAGGCACCTTGGTTGCATTTTATCTCCCCCTTCCTAAACTTTAGCTATCATTTCACACTTTATATCCCCATGCAATCCAATGCAATTCAACATCAGTCATAAACTTTCATGCTAAAGAATTAAATGTCTCAAGTTCCTAGCACCATAAATGTTTAAAATTAAACTTTCTTGATGACCTTGCATTTGATAGGTCTTCCCATTCATTGTCTGATGAAGTTTAATTTCAGGTAATTTAAAATATTCTCTATCAGTTACAAAAGTTTGGAATTTAGACTAACAATCACATTCATTAAACCGGAGATATGTCTCAAACTAAGCTAAACTGTTAAATTCTCATCCATTGAATAGCATTTTTGTGTGTGATGGTTACAACCATCCTTAGAGCCAATATCATTATATCTTCCAATTTGTCAAGATGTTCATGAACAATTGGATGAAGTCTTTTAAGCTTTGTATCCTAGGTAGAGCGAAGAAGCCCATAAAAGTGTGGAAAATTAATGATTTAGGATTTAGATAGTTTAAACATTCATATATATGGTAGGTCTGACTCTTCTACAAACTTCATAATTATTTTAATCATAAAATTAAGGTCATAAATGTAATTTTTGTGCCCTACATCAGTAATCAGTTTTATGTCCTTTAATTATGCCCTAGTTTGTTAATCAGATTTGTAACATTTTAGTAAATCATAATTTAGTAAACTCGGAAATGAAGGAAGTAAACAAGTGACAAACACACATACCCTGGGAAAACCTCCAAGGAGGAAAAACCCAGCATTAAAGACCCACAGGTCAGAGTATATATTCTCCCTTAAAATCATAAGTACAATACTTAGCTTCCTTGTCAGATCTGATCCCTTTTGTATGACAGATCTGCACTTCTAAGTTCTTCAAGTCTGCACCAAAACAGCCTATGTGCTCTTGAACAATTTCGCACAAGTCTAGACAAGTTCACACCCTCCTTGTAAATTTGCACCTTTTATGTAGTGCTAATTCGCTTGACTTGAATGAATTGTATTTGCAAGATATCTTTATTTATATTTGTTTTTAGCCTTTATTAATTCAAGTCGGCCTCCTTCCTTTTTGGCGCCAATATAATTATTGTGGCATGGGTATTTAGGATGGCGTGAAGTATAGGGTTGGGCTTAGACTTGGGTCACGTTACCCTTTAGGATAGGGCCCAATCCTAAATGGGTTCGGATGTTGCCTTAAGGCAATCCAAACCCATATAAAGACCTAGTTACAAACAACAATAATTGAATAATATTTCTATTTTAAATTAAAAATAAATATGTGCATTCAAATATGTAACAATAGTGGCTAGTACTATTTAGATTTGTAATAAAAGTCATGTCTCTAATTCCAATTCCAATTATAACTTAAATGAATTGTATTCCAAACCTCTTTAACCCTAGCACTAAATAAATTTTTTTACATATAAGTCTAATTGATCCTTTTAACCTTAACTCCAATTTTTAACTTTACCTAACCCTTACACTAATTAAATCCTTACCCTAACCATGTTTGAACTATAACCATAATTTAACCCTAACTCAAAAAATCTCCTAATTAAACTCAAAGTGAGAACAATTTTAATTTATATTAGATTGTATTCAAGAAAAAATTCATAGATATAATTGGTTAAAAAGCAATTCAATAATAATGAGTTAATGAAAATTGGGTGGTTAATGACATGTGTATCAAAAGAAATTAATAAAGATATATTTTTATTAGTGCCATAGATGTATATGTTGAAATAAATATAGAAACACAATGAAATGGATACTTTGTCATCTATACATATACATATGCTACATATGGTCATAAAGTATGTGTATTCAAATAAATCAATAAGAGAAACTATGGTTGAGGAAAGGTGCATGGAATGGGTGAATATTGTTTAAGATATGAGTTGAGCAAATAGATAAAGGTACAACATTCTAAATTTAATCTCGTAAAATTTATGTAGAGAAATACGCATATAAATATAGTGGCATGGATGCTGTAAATAAAAAAAACATAATTATATTATATAATAATAATACAATTTCAACTATATATGTAGAGATCTAAATAGACAATCATTAAGGAAAAAATAACAAATTCATATATAAGATAGAAAAAATAAAATATCAAAAAAATAAGCAGATATTCAAATATAATTATAAAGATATATAACTATTTTCTCAAAAAATACAATTAGAAAAATATTTATATGATCTGAACTAGAAAACCATAATACCTTTTTTTTTTAATTAAATATTGATTCTCATTTTCATATAGTTGTGCTTGTGCGCGTCTTATAATTTTGTAGGGCATCATTTACGTCCATGTAACTCTTGTTAGGTAGCAGCTATATCAAGAGATTGGCAGTGATGGCACCAAATATAGACTTTCTTGCTCGCATCATACACTTCTGGACTTTTAAGATCTTGATCAGAACCATTGAGAAGTCTGCTATACATCATCAAGACAATGACTGAACTAAGAAATAATCAGATCTCAATATCCTAATATTCCTATGTTAAATATCAGACACATACCGTGGAGGTGAGAACATATGATAAGTATCGAAAACAAATATAACAACCATTGTACGGAGAGAGGGAGTACTGCACCAAAAATAACAAAGGCTTTGTTTTAAATTATCTATTATCAGTTAAATGGTAGGCAGTTAGATGGATGCTCTGGTAAGATTTATTTTTACTAAAATCTATTTATAAACCCAACTTTGATCACCATTGTTGAAAGCAAAGGGAATACTGTAGAGCTCCCTTCAAACCAAACAAGGGCAGTATGCAATTAGCATAACTCCGGCATTATGCACACCATCAGATTGGGATTGCATTTATTTATATTAAAGATAGTAGACAAAAATATAACATCAGATATGCTTTATCAGAGCTCAGAAGTTCCAAAGTGGGGACAGAGGATGATATTCGTCCACAAATTGGTCCGTAGGGAGAGAAAGCGGGATCATTAGTCCCTCCGACATATGGTACTCCATATAGGGCGACTCCACTCGAAAATCCTCCATGGGATCAGCTTGACCTAATGGCTGCACACAAAAATCCTCCATGGGATCAGCTTGACCTAATGGCTGCACACAAAAATCATCCATGGGATCAACTTGACCATTACTCCCTCCGGCATATGGTAGTATCGTGTGCGGGTCGAACGCGTTCTTAGCCTTCATGTCTTAAGAATCAGCTTGACCTAATTGGTGCACACGAAAATCCTCCATGGGATCAGCTTGACCTAATGGCTGCACACGAAAATCCTCCATGGGATCAGCTTGACCTAATGACTGCACACGAAAATTGTCCATGGGATCAAATTGACCATTACTCCCTCCGGCATATGGTAGTATCGTGTGCGGGTCGAACGCGTTCGTAGCCTTCATGTCTTGAGAATCAGCTGAAGAAGGGCGGGGCAGCGAGTCCACAGCCAGCGTAGCAGCGGCCTTGATGTCGCATTTTGCAGCGTCAGGACGGCTCTTCAAATAAACGGAAGCGGCATCGTAAGCTCGAGCGGCCGTGTGTTGATTATCATATGTCCCGAGCCATATTTTTCTCTTCTTCTTTGAATCTCGAATTTCGGACACCCATTTCCCGCAACGCTTACGACGCACCCCTTTGCACTTCAACTCCCTGCTCTCAAATCCTTTCTTCAACTTTCCCGAATCCATACAAATCAATTTCTACCTTATGCTGCAACAATGTAAGGAAGCCTCCAGGCAATAAGGTTCCTTAAACACCATAAATATAAGGCGATATTGGAAATTGCAGAAACAATAAAGAAACGTTGCTGTGTTACTCGGATATTTAATTTTGGTTACATGCTTTCATTAATCTAAGATTGGGATCGAATCTCAAAAAGGGTTCGTTGGGCCTTATAAATCTTCAGGCCTTATACATCCAACGGAATGCAATTCCAGAAGACGAGTCGTAGTGAGCATGGCGGGACTGAACAATTGCAGAGTCTTCTCCTTACTCCCCCACAACCCATTCATTTGGCCTAGTTTCGGTCTATCCATTGAGAGATTTCGAGAAAAGTTGATGAATTATGCTTTGACAAGTGTATCATTTTGGGAAATAAATCTTTAAAAACATTAAATTAAATAAGGCTATTTAAAAAAATTAAATATATAGTTATATTTTGATAATTATTTGGTTTGTAAATTAAATATATATTATTCTCAATTTTTTTTCTAAATTAGCGTTATGCATGCTTATTTTATATAGTAAAATGAGAAACCATTAACATCATAATATATCAAGTATACAAATATTTATTTCCTAATAAAAAATATTTTAAATGAGTTTATGTAAAAGTTGATTATTATTCTTAAGTGATTTTGAGATTTTAAAATCTTTTTTAAATATAGATTTATGTACATTTCTCTATTTTTTATAGTCAAATTTATAAGAGAGAAAACAAAATCCATACACAATTTTGAACAATAAGATAAATGTATGAATTAAGGTAATGTAAACATTTATGAATTATGGTATATGATGAATTTTAAAAAATAAACTTAACTTTAAGGATTATCATAATGTAATATTAAATTACCATAATATCAAAATTTTGGAATTAAAATGTTTTTATTTTACAACATTTGATTCTCTATGTGAGTTATACTAGGTGAATTATTATTTTTTTAAATAACTAAAAGAGGGGTTAAAATTTATTAGATCAAAGAAAGAGGTACAAATCAAGAAGGCTCATATGTCCAACAGAGGAAAAATCACACAACTCTATAAATATCCACTAAGTGGTCGAACAATTCAGACATATTTGGAGATAGTTTCCCCCTATCCACTATATTGCAACTCTACCCATGATCAGAAGCCTATTTGGCCAAACAATAATCAACTCTATTGCACTACCTAGGAATCTGACTAAAAATAACAGATTCCAAAGAGATACACAACCAAATAATTTGCCTAATCACCATAGCCAAGTGGCAGCTAACCTCATCTAACCATCGCTCATTTAGAAAAGTCACCACCCCTTGAGAATAGGATTCACAAATAATCCATTTCCATCCAAGAACACAAGTATGCTCCACCACATGCAAAATGAAAAGATAATCCATTAAAATATATATATGAAGACACATAAATTGAGAAAATAAACTAGATATCTCCGGACTATCACGACCAACCCCACCAATACCAACATGGCTAGGATTCCCTTGAGATGAACCATCAATGTTAAGTTTCAAAACTCCTTGATGGGGAGAGGACGAGCAACCGTCCTTTTTAATCTTGCGCAAAGGACAATGACATCTGTTTCTCATGGTCTGCCAAGCATGCTACCTCCCAAGAGATGGAAGACCACCCTGAAGAGAAAAATTAAATCGATTACATATATCAATATCCCCCATATCCACAGCACCATAAAAGTCACACTAAGCTAAGATATTCTCACGAAGAGAATGAATAATTCTCCCCCGCAAGTGTTGAATAGCCATCCTAGCATCCTGAAAAATTCAACAATTCCTTTCTAGCCAAATACATCAAATAATGAAAGAGGATCCAGTAGCCCAAGAAACCTAGAGAAAAGAAGACTTAACAAGAGGATTACCTAGGTGGTTACAAAATTCAGCAAGAGAGGAAACATGCCAGCGAGCCTCACTATTGCAACATAGAACTCACATAGAGGGACCTTAGAAACCCTGTTTGCACCAATTATTCCAAGTAAGACAATGATTTTGGAAAACCAACCACATTAAAAAATTACATGTAAATGAAGAAGATCTAATCCACACATGTTTCCATCGAGGAACTTCAACCCCTCCAAAAAACTACCGAATAAGTTCCAAGCAACAAGCTCTAAAAGAGTACTTACTAGAGGAATATCTACTCCAAGTTAAAACATCATTCCCCAACACAGAGTTACACTCCTATGAGGCAATAATCTGGGCCAGCTCCTTACGAGCTCCCTTAGATCTAGCAAGTGGCGATTCACTAGGGTCCTTCCAAACATAACCTTCAACCAACTCTAAATTTTGAACAAACTTATAATGCTCAACCTTATCGCAAACTAAAGTAGAAAAAGTATCACAAAGAGATTGGAGGTACAAATACATTGAAAGGATAGGAGGATTGCCATCACAAAAGTCCAACCAAAAGAGAGCTTCAGAGCCCTTATTACATATCTAGAATAAACCTTTCTTAACTAAATGAGCCCCAATTTTTTAGAGTATGCCAAATAAAAGATTCACTTCCTTATAAACAATAACAAAGAACATCCATAATTTTGACTCATTTAAGATACTTATGAAGGAGAATGTGAGCCCCCCTCTAGTCCTGACAAGTACAACAACACCAATATAATTTGGTAGCAAGGGCTAGCCAAATGAATATCTAAAGTCCATTTGAAAGATTTAGCTACCGAAAGATGAGTTAACCCCATAAGAGTAGTATCATCCAAAAACTATAGATGAGAAAGTATGGACAACCCATGACCCCAAGGGCCCAACCCCAACCCTAAATCAAACCATGAGATACCTAAGACTTAATAAATCTACCAAAGCCTTTCCACATAAGAATAAACAAATAGAAAAAAAGAGGATCCACATGGTAAAGACCCTTAGAAGATTAAAATAATACAGAAGGATTTGTTAGCACATTTTTACAAAATATTTGTGTGCTATATATGGATGCTTTTGTTTATAATTCCATCATAGGAGCATTTATTGATGGATTGTATGTGCGGGTGACATGATTATAGTGTCTTCATAAAAAGGAATCACTTGGGCATATTTAAGGGAAGTGTTGAGTGGAATAGCATTTTGGTAATCCACATCTTCACAATTGGTCTCATTGCAAAAGCATTTTTGGAAAATTAGCATAGAGCAGGGTTGTGAGCATGTTCAAAGAAGTAAATGGTGTGGGAGAAAACCTTTCAATATGATTGTCAAAATCTGCATCCATAAAGAGGGCCTTCTTTTGCAAAAATTGTAAAATTTTGGTTATCGACATAAGCTATCCTAATGAGATCGCTTAAGGAGGAAGGAGTATGTTAATCAGAGTGACTTATGCCAATGGTATTTCTTAAAGAGTGAGCAGTGGGAAAAGGTGCGACAAAGAGGAAATCCATCAGGGTAGGTTACGGCGATGAAGTCCGAGCCATTGGAGTAACACACACTATCGGCAACGAGGAAAAAATTTCATCCCAATGCCCGATGAGGTTATCGGTGGAACTCTTGTTGATAACAGACAAGGTGGTCTATTTGTAGTGGCACATCAGGTTATCGGGAGGTCCAAATCTATGTTAGCTCGATACCCGATGGACCAAGTGGAGAAGGCGGTCTTATCGGAGAGACTCTCTTCGATAAAGTGATACCAAGCGAGAAAAGAAGTAGGACTCATCAGGATAGAATGCATTATCGGGGGGGATGAGCTTGACATAAGTGAAGTTGACTACATCGGGAGAAACTACATCGATAGACCAAAGTGGCCCGATAAAGAGAGTAAGGTGCAAAAGCCTCATTGGGATAGCTTCCTCTTCTAGAGAAATATCCTAAGAGTTGTTTCGATGCCCGATGGGAAGAATGCCACAGAGGATGGACCTATTGGGGAGACTATAACTATCGAAGGTAAAGGAAATACTCTACTCCGATGCTCAATGAAGTAATCGGTGAAAGTTATGCCAATCAAAGAAAAAATTAGATGTCATGGGTCCACCAGATGAATTTTAAAGTAATTTCATTCTGAAAGGCCGATGGAGCGACTGGAGAAATAAGCAGAAGGAGGTTTCATCAGAGAGACATACCTTGATGTAACATAAAGAAATGCTAACTAATAAAAGTGTAAGGTGGATCCATAGGGATAAGTCAAGCCTTGATGGAAAAAGTGATAGGGCTAGAGTGAGATCAGATGGATTGATTGGACTGACCTACACCGATCAGAAAGACAAAAAGGTAATTGAAGGAACACATGGCGCCAAATAATTGAATTATCAGATGGGGTTATGCTGATTAGCCATTAGAATATCTGATACAACAACCATTATTTAATGCTTGTGATCAGGAATATTTGATCCACACGAAGCAAAATTGATAAGTTTTTTATCGTTATAGACCATAGTCATTGCATATTCTATATAAAGAAAGAGTTCTTGTGGTAGGAATTTTCACAATCTCTTCAGCCATTAACATTAAAGGTTTAGACAAGAAGCAAGGGTAATTAAGAATTCAAGTACATAATCATGGAGGCATCTGGTTCACAAGGAAAGAGAAAGGTCATAGAGATATCAGATACACAATCAACTAAGTCAAAAAAAGTGAAGTTTGTGGATGGTATACAGAAGTGGAAATTGAACCAGGATATGATTGACTAGATGGAGTCATCTGGTGTGAAGTCAAGGAGGTCTAAATCAAATTTACCGCCCAAGGATTAGCTAGAAGATAAATACAAAGGGGTTGGCGATGTATGGACAACTGTAAGGGGCCATGACCTATTTTTGTATCACTACCTCAGGAGGAACAAGGAGATGCCATTGTCAAACCCTTGGATGACAAATTTAGGCAGACTGGTGGTACCAAATGTGTTTTACAATCTCAGGTTGTTGGAATTGCTCACAAGAAAGTATAAAAAAGAGAAAGGATACATCCAATTGCAAAATGGGGATCCATTCATCCCGATATATGTCGGGTCTATTCAGGAGGTGTTTGGCATGACATATGAGCCTTGCATGCCCCTATCTTTTGTAGACTTAGAAGGATAATAAACCCGAATGGACACTGCCCACACAGTATGGAAGTTGGCGATTAACAAGAAAGAGAAGGGATGACTCATGGAGCAGGATGGTCCCCCTTTCGAGATTACCCTATTAAGGCAATACTTGTAGTACACATATTGGGCATGTGGTCAAGTCTGCGGGGAAGAAGTTCCTGATGTTACAAGAATAGGTCCATTGGTGTTGGCTACAGATATTCAAATGTATGAGCCGAGTTCATTTGATTATGCAACCTACTTGGCAGAGAAGCTGCATGTAGGGTTTTGGAGTATGCAAACGAAGCCTAACCCCACTTTTAAGTTGTATTCATTGCTAATGCATATAGTCTTGATTTATGGTCAGATGCGGGTTCTATGGCCCAAAGAGTTAAGGGTAGCCCCCAGAGACAAGGATGGACAGGAGAAACCAGTCCAACTATAGGTATCCTTCTGGGATTCAAGGTTCAACAAATCACATTATGTGTTATTTGAAGAATACTTCGTCAAGCCCTTGTACAAATTGTTTGGGATAGAATGTGAGGGGTCTATCTCGCAAGAGATTTAAATATTTTTGAGACCCCAGTCTTTTGGAGACACTTGGGTAAATCACAATTGGGGTGACTGGTTTGTATGCCAGAACTTCACCTTTCTCAGAGTCTATGGGTTTGAAGGTGTTCCATTCATGCTTCCTACATTAGTGCTTGAAAGAACTGCATACCTTGAGATTGTTAGGGAGCTTAGCATGTCAAATACAAAGCATTTAAGTGCTGCACACAAGCAGGTGTTTCTTCCTGGAACTTTACATTTTGGAGATTTCACCATTGTGTCTACCAAGGCATATGAGATGATTAAGAAGAAGCTAGTAGAGGATTATAACCTATATGGACACCAGGCTTGGAAGAATTATGACCCAGAAGGATATATTAACCACTGCAGGAAGAGCCAGAACCTGGGTGAGTATTTACACATACCCATGGAGGCTGAGGATTTATTTAGGAACAAGGAGTGGGATGAGGCAGATGCAGTCTTAGAGGAACTGAAGCAAAACATAGAGGAACAAAGATAGAAGCTCGAGGAATTAAGAGAGGAGGGAGACTCTGGGAGTGAGTCTGATGAAAATAGGGTTGTATCAATGCTCTGAGCACCTAAATTAGAGGAAGTGGTAGAGAGTCATGAGAAAGAAGTTGTGAGACTCAATGCCAACACAAATGTGAGGATGGAGGAGCATGCAACGTTTGTTGCAGATGAAGGTTTTGTACACTCCAAGGAGTTTAAGTCCTTTTTGTACCACTACAAAGGGAAACCATTGAGGCAGAGCATCCCAAATGTCACCACTGAGAATGAAGCAGAGATGCTGAAAAAATTGAAGGAAGATATTGATGCAGAGGTGCCTACAATGACACCACAGAGAGGAAGACAACTTCTCAGTGAGGCAGGCATTATTTTGTTCCCAAAATGGGATTTAAGTGCTTCTTTTATTTTTGACAGTCTGCTGCATTCAAATAAAAAGGATGTTAAATTAGACATTCAGGGAGTTGATGACATTTTTATTGGATCATGATATTATCCAAATGAAGAAGAAATGTTACTTTGGGCCTTGTACCCCCCAAATAAAACACCCAAGATTATAGATATAGACAAAGCATTTGGGCATATGATGAGGTTGAAAGCAGGGGAGGTTAATCCAATTGTCACTACAGACTTAGGGATTGACATTGCAAAGCTAAATAAAGCCCAAATGTAGTGCATGTTGAAGGAGGGTCAGAAATACAAGAATTTGTATGCAAATCTATTAAGAAGTCATGATCATGAAGTACCATAAATAACTGATACCGGTGTACAATGAAAAAAGAAATATGAGGATCAAATGAAAGAAAATATAATGTTGAGAAGACAAATTAGGACTGCTAGAGTGGATGTTGCCTGTGTTTTGTTGACCAACAAGTTTGAACATTTGTTGGAAGTCCTGAAAGAATTCTGGACAAATTGTTAGAAGACTCAATATAATTTGTCTTCTCACAAATTTTTTTTGATGAGGCTAAAGGCATTGTCAAAAGAGAAGAATTCCAAAGAGAAAATTGTTGAGAAAATCCAGAGAATATTGAATAAGCATAAGGCATACGGTCTGGACATTAAGAAGGAATTTACTGATTATAAGGACATTGTCAGATATGGTATACCAGATATTATGGATGAGGAAGAGAAAATAAAGGATAAAGGTATCAGGATTTTGGAGAATGCCAGAATTTACTCAACGCATCCCTTAATGTTGCCTAGGAAGATATCTTGGATATGAAAGAGACCGGTGAGCGGATGGAGAAAATGGTTACCATGGAACTTGTTGTCAGAGATACTGTGTTCAATAGAAGCACTCACCACGATAGTAATTATTTGGACCATATTGGAAAATGTAACACATTATTGGGCGACCAAGATTAGTCTCTTAGTTTGTAATTTTTTTTTATGTTTGGTAGTTAGGTAGTTAGGTATTAGGTCATAGTTAAGTTCAGTTTAACAAGATGAAAGGGTGTGTCCTTTCACTTGAATCCTTTGGCTAACATAAATGTAATGAGTCATTTCTTGTAAAAATAAGGAGATAGATAGATAGAAAAGTATGATAGGAATGAAAGGTTTATTTTCTACAAACTAAGTATATTAGAGTATGATTTGAGACTTTATTTAGGTTGGCTAATGATTCTTTGGACTTGTGGATGACCAAGATGGTAAGGAGACTGTTCTTGAGCAGGAAGTGTTGTAGCTGAAGACAAATAAAATCCCAAAGGGATTGGTAGAGTTGGAAAGGATGTTTGATGATAGAGACATGACTAATTTCAGACCTAATTCAGGGGGATGTGAAGATGTTGAAAAAATAAACTTGGGAAGTGAAAGCAATCCAAGAGAAGTTTATATTGGAAAAAGGCTCACACCAAAAATCATAACAGTATTGATTAATCTTCTAAGAAAGTACAGGCATGTCTTTGCTTTGTCTTATGATGACCTTAAAGCCTATCGGTAAGACTTGTTCCAGCATGAGATACCCTTGAAGCTTGATGCAAAGCCTTTCAGACAGAAGCAAAGACCAATAAATCCTACTTTGGTCACCAAGATGAAAGAAGAGTTGATCAAAATGAGAAATGTTGGTTTTATTGAGCCCATAAGGCATTCAACATGGGTGTCCAATTTGGTCCCAGTGAGAAAAAAGAATGGTGATATCAGATTATGTGTGGACTTTAGGAATCTGAATGTTTGATCTTTAAAAGATAATTATGTTGTACCTAACATGGAGGCTCTTTTACAGAAAGTCACTGGAAATGAATTCTTATCTATGATGGATGGATTCTTAGGGTATAATCAAGTCAAAGTTAGAGAAGCAGAAAAGTTCTAAATTGCTTTCACTACACCTTGGGGCACCTATGTCTATGCTAGGATGCATTTTGAACTTACGAATGCAGGGGCCACATTCCACAGAGCTATGGATGTAGCCTTTGAGGGGCTGATTGATTACATTTTGGTAGTTTACCAGGATGATATGACCACTTATTCTAAAAAAGAAGAATGACCTAGAAATATTTTTAATTAGAGCATTAGAATATGGCATATCTCTAAATCCCAAAAAGTGTCATTTTGGAGTTATTGAAGGGAAATTGTTAGGTTATATTGTTTCAAAAGATGGTGTTAGAATTGATCCAGAAAGGATTGTTGTTTTTGATAAGATTCAAATCCCTAAAATAGTTAAAGCAATTCAATCTTTTTTCGGTCAAGTTAACTTTGTAAGAAGGTTTGTGTCAAACTTCTTTGAAATTGTAAAACCTATTGCTAAAATGTTGAAAAAGGGTGCTGAAATAAAGTGGACTAATGAAGCCCTTGAAGCTTTTGTAAACATCAAAATGGCCATCAAAGAAGCCCCTATATTAAAGTCCCCTGATTTCTCCAAACCTTTCCAAGTATTTTCATTTGCTTCATTCCATACGATCGCTGCTATCATGTTACAAAAGAATGATGAGGGTCATGAACAACCAGTGGCACTTTTTAGCAAAACATTGCAAGCATCTCAGTTTAACTATGATCTAAAAGAAAAACAAGCTTATGCTCTCATAAAAGCTGTAAAGGATTTCAGACCATACTTGGTTGGTGCCACTGTTATTGCATATGTACCAAAAATTGATGTTAAGGACATCTTCAGACAATCAGAGACTATTGGAAGGAAATGCAGATGGATAAACAAGATCCAAGAATTCAGTATTGATATACAAATCACAAAGTTGGTAAGGGGTCAGGGTTTAGCAAAATTGATGGCAGAATCCAATCTTCAAGTAGCACATGTAAATCAAATAGAGTTGAAAGATGCACAAATAAGTATTGAGAGATGCCCTTGGTATACAAATATTGTTTATTACTTAAAATACATGAAGTTTCCTGATAGCTTAAATGATATTCAGAAAAGAACTTCAAAGCTCCAAACATCTAGGTATGTATTACTTAATGGAGATTTATACTGGAAAAATAGAGATGGTATTCTCTTATTGTGCGTAGATGAGTGTCAAGCACTTGTTGTTTTAAAAGACTTTCATGAAGGTGTATGTGGAGGCCACTTCTCAGCCAAGACCACTACTCATAAAATTCTTAATGTCGGTTATTATTGGCCCCAAGTTTGTAAGGATTGTCATACTTATATCAAAAAATCTGAAGCTTGTCAAAAGTTTTCAAGGAAGCTCAAGTATAATGGAGTTATTCCTCTCAGACCAATGCATAAATAGGAACCATTCCAGATGTGGGGTATTGACATCATAGGGTAAATAGCTAACAAATATAGTGGTGGGCATAGATGGATTTTGGTGGCTACTCATTATTTTACTAAGTGGATTGAAGATATTCCCGCAAGACAGGCTACGAGGAAAGTGGTGACAAAGTTTCTCTTGGAAAACATTATGACTAGATTTAGAGTACCTCGGAATATTGTAGTAGACAATGGGATGTGTTTCAGATCCAAGGAGTTCTTTGATTTCTGTGAAAATTATGGCATTATTCTATCCTATTCATAACCATATCATCCCCAAGGAAATCGACAAGCATAATCAAGTAATAAGAATTTATTGAAGATTATTAAAAGGATGTTGGGTCAAAATAAAAAGGGTTGGAATTCAAATTTGACCTTACCAGTATGGGCTAATAGAGTGATAGTCAAGAACTCCACAGGATTTGTTGTATATGAGCTTGTATATAGAAAAGAAGCAAACTTACATTTGAATAAATTACTTCCAGTATATAAATTTATTATAGAAGAGTATTAAGAAGAAGTAAACTTCATGGGGGATGGGTTGATGGCGTTTGTTGAGTTGGATGAGTGTAGAAGAAAGGCTCAGGAAAGAAACATTCAGAGGTAATAGATGGTTAAGGATTTACATGATAAAAGCGCTTGTGAAAGAACATTTGAAGAAGGATAATGGGTACTTAAATGGAATGCCAAAGACCAAGACAAAGGAAAACATAAAAAATTTGATCCACTTTGGTTGGGACCTTATATCATCTTTGAAAAAAGCGGAGAGAATTCATATTACTTGCAAGATATTGATGATGAAGTGTTGGAATTTCTAGTCCATGCTCAATACCTCAAGCATTTCTTCTTTTGATAATCAAGGAGTATTTCTTGTATCATAGTAATATAGTTTTTCTTTTGTTTCCTATTATGTGTTTGCAATTTTCTATTTTTGGTCTGCTTTCTAGAGATAGTTGAGATCTTGCTATGTCCCTAAGAAGAACATGCATCCCTAGAAAGAGCCACTGTTAGCACATGTTTTTACAAAACTTTTTTGTTCTATATATGGATGCCTTTGTTTATAATTCCATCATGGGAGCATTTATTGTTGGATTGTATGTGTAGGTGACATGATTGTTGTGTCTTCATACAAAGGTATCATCATACAAAGGTATCACTTGGGCATATTTAAGGGAAGTGTTGAGTTAAATGACATTCTAGTAATCTACATCTTCACAATTGGTCTCATTGCAAAAGAATTTTTGGAAAATTATCATAGAGCAGGGGTGTAAGCAATTTCAGAGAGGTAAATATTGTGGGAGAAAACCTTTCAGTATGATTGTCAAAAGTTGCATCCATAAAGAGGGCCTTCTTTTGCAAAAACTACAGAATTTTTCTTATCGGCATAAGTCATCCCGATGAGATCGCCTAAGGAGGAAGGAGTATGTTAATTAGAGTGACTTATGCCGATGATATTTCTTAAAGAGTGAGCAGCGGGACTAGGTAGAAATCCATCGGGGTAGGTTGCGACGATGAAGTCTGAGCCATCGAAGCAACACACACTATTGACAATGAGGAAAAATTGTCATCCCGATGCCCAATCAGGTTATCAGTGGAACTCTTACCGATAACAAATGAGATGATCTATTTGTAGCAGCACATCGGGTTATCGGGAGGTCCAAATCTATGTTACCCTGATAGCCAATGGACTGAGTGGAGAAGGTGGTCTTATCAGAGAGACTCTCTCCGATAAAGTGATACCAAGAGAGAAAAGAAGTAGGACTCATCGTTATAGCATGAATTGTTGGGGGTAGGTGTGTTGGGTTATCCCAATGCCCGATGAAGAAGATGACCTTGACATAAGTGAATTTGTCTACATCAGGATAAACTACACCGATAGACCAAAGCGGTCCGATAAAGAGAGTAAGGTGCAAAAGACTCATCAAGATACCTTCCGCTACCAGAGAAACATCCTAAGAGTTGTGTCAATGCCCGATGGGCATAATGCCATAGAGGGCGGACCTATCGGTGAGAATATAACTATCAAAGGTAAGGGAAATACTCTACTCCAATGCCTGATGAAGTAATATGTGATAGTTATGCCAATGAAAGAAAAAATTAGATGTCATGGGTCCACCAGATGAATTGTAAAGTAATTCCATTCCGAAAGGATGATGGAACGACTGGATAAATAAGCAGAAGGAGGTTTCATCAGAGAGACATACCCCGATGTAACATAAAGAAACGCTAACTAATAAAAGTGAAAGGTGGATCCATCCGAATAAGTCAAGCCTTGATGGAAAAAGTGAAACGGCCTGAGCGGGATCAGATGGATTGATCGGACTGACGTATGCCAATCAGAAAGAAAAAAAGGTAATTGAAGGAATGCATGGCACCAAATAATTGAATTATTGGGTGGGGTTATGTCGATTAGCCGTTAGAATGTCTGATACGACAGCCATTATTTAATGCCCACCATCAGGAGGATTTGATCCGCATGAAGCAAAATTGATGATTTATTTTATCATTACAAACCATAACCATTGCATATTCAGTATAAAGAAAGAGTTCTTGTGCCAGGAATTTTCACAGTATCTTTACCCATTAACACTAAAGTTGTAGACAAGAAGCAAGGGTAATTAAGAATTCAAGTACTTAATCATGGAGGCATCTGGTTCACAAGGAAAGAGAAAGATCATAGAGATCTCAGATACACAGTCAACTAAGTCAAAAAAAGTGAAGTTTGTGGAGGGTATATAAAAGCGGAAATTGAACCAGGATATAATTGACCAGATGGAGTCATCTGGTGCAAAGTCAAGGAGATTTAAAACAAATTTACTGCCCAAGGATCAGCTATAAGATAAATAGAAAGGGGTTGGGGATGTATGGACAACTGTAAGTGGCCACGAGCTATTTTTGTATCACCACCTCAGGAGGAACAAAGAGATGCCATTGTCAAACCCTTGGATGATAAATTTATGTAGATTGGTGGTACCAAATGTGTTTCAGAATCTCAGGTTGTTGGAATTGCTCACAAGGAAGTATAACCAGGAGAAAATATGCATCCAATTTCCAAATGGTGATCCATTCATCCAGATATCTGTCAGGTCTATTCAGGAGTTGTTCGGCATGACATATGAGCCTTACATGCCCCAATCTTTTGCAAACTTAGAAGGAGAATACACCCAAGTGGACAATGCCCACACAATATGGAAGTTGGCAATTCACAAGAAAGAGAAGGGATGACTTACGGAGTAGGATGGTCCCCCTTTCGACATCACCCTGTTCAGGCAATACTTGCAATACACATATTGGGCATGTGGTTTGGTCTGCAGGGAAGAAGTTCCTGATGTTACAAGAATAGGTCTATTGGTGTTGGCTGTGGACATTGAAATGCAAGAGCCGAGGGCATTTTTTTATGCAACCTACTTGGCAGAGAAGCTGCATGAAGGGTTTTTTAGTCTACGAACAGAGCCTAACCCTACTTTTAAGTTTTATTCATTGCTAATGCATATAGTCTTGTTTTATGATCAGATGCAGGGTCTGTGGCAAAACGAGTTAAGGGAAACCCCTAGAGACAAAGAGAGATAGGAGCAACTAGTCCAACTATGGGTATCAATGTGGGATTCAATGTTTGACAAATCACATTATGTATTATTTGAAGAATGCCTCATCAAGCCCTTGTACATATTGTTTGGGATAGAATGTGAGGGGTCTATCTCGCAAGAGATTAAAATATTTTTGAGACCCCATGCTTTTGGAGACACTAGGGTAAATCACAATTGGGGTGGCTGGTTTGTATGCCAGAACTTCACCTTTTGCAGAGTCTATGTTTTTTTATGTATTCCATTAATGCTACCTACATTAGTTCCTGACAGAATTGCATACCTAGAGATTGTTAGGCAACTTATCATGTTAAATGTAAAACATTTAAGTGGTGCACACAAGCAGGTTCTTATGCCTGGCGCTTTACATTTCAGAGATTTCACAAATGTGTCTACCAAGGCATATGAGATGATTGAGAAGAAGCTGGTAGAGGAATACAACCTGTATGGACACCAGGCTTAGAAGAATTATGACCTAGAAGAATATATTAATCACTATAGGAAGAGCCAACACCTGGGTGAGTATTTACACATGCCCATGGAGGCTAAGGATTTATTTAGGAGCAAGGAGCAGGATGAGGCGATGTAGTCTTAGAGGAGTTGAACCAAAAGATAGAGGAACAAAGACAAAAGCTCAAGGAATTAAGAGAGAAGGGAGACTCTAGGAGTGAGTCTGATGAAAATAGGGTTGTATAAACACTCCAAGCACCTGAACTAGAGGAAGTGGTAGGGAGTTATGAGCAAGCTATGGTGAGACTCAATGCCAACACAGATGTGAGGATGGAGGAGCATGCAATATTTGTTGCATATGAACTTTTTGTACACTCCAAGGAGTTTAAGTCCTTCTTGTACCACTACAAAGGGAAAAGATTGAGGGAGAGCATCCCAAATGTCACCCCTGAGAACAAAGTAGAGATGCTAAAAATATTGAAGGAAGATATCGATGCAGAGGTGGATAGAATGACACCACAGAGAGGGAGACAACTTCTCAGTGAGGAAGGCATTATTTTGTTCCTAGGATGGGATTTAAGTGCTTTTAATTTTGACAATTTGTTGCATTCGGATAGAA
Source organism: Cryptomeria japonica (assembly GCF_030272615.1). Classification (NCBI taxonomy): domain Eukaryota; kingdom Viridiplantae; phylum Streptophyta; class Pinopsida; order Cupressales; family Cupressaceae; genus Cryptomeria; species Cryptomeria japonica. The sequence continues at coordinate 256,630,224 of NC_081411.1, forward strand.
ATGATGTTAAATTATACATTCAGGAAGTTGATGACATTTTTATTGGATCAAGATATGATCCAAATGAAGAAGAAATGTTAGTTTGGGCCTTGTACCCACCAAATAAAAGACCCAATGTTATAAATGTAGACAAAGCATTTGGGAATATGATGAGGTTGAAAGCAGGGGAGGTTAATCCAATTGTCACTACAAACCTAGGGATTGACATTGCAAAGCTAAATAAAGCCCAAATGTAGTGAGTGCTAAAGGAGAGTCAGAAATACAAGAATTTGTATGAAGATTTGTTAAGAAGTTGTGGTTATGAAGTGCCACAGATAATTGATATCGGTATTCAATGGAAAATAAAATATGAGCATCAAATGAAAGAAAATATAAAGTTTAGATTGACAAATTAGGACTACTAGAGTGGATGTTGCCTGTGTTTTGTTGAGCAACAGGTTTGAACATTTTTTGGAAGTCCTGAAAGAATTATGGATAAATTGTCAGAAGACTCAAGATAATTTGTCTTCTCATGAAAAGTTTTTCAAGAGTCTGAAGGCATTGTCGAAAGAGAAGAGTTCTAAAGACAAAATTGCTAAGAAAATTTAGAGAAGATTGAATAAGCATAAGGCATACGTTGTGGACATTAAGCAAGAATTTATTGATTGTAAGGACATTGTTTGATATGGGATACCAGATATTATGGATGAGCAAGAGCATATAAAGGATAAAGGAATCTAGATTGCAGAATGCCAAAATGTACTCAATGCATCCCTTAATGTTGCTTGCGCAGATGTCTTAGATATGAAAGAGATCGGTGAGTAGAAGGAGAAAATGGTTACCATGGAACTTGTTGTCAGAGATATTGTGTTCAATACTAGCACAACCAAGATAGAAATTATTTGGACCATATTCAGAAATATAACACATTATTGGGCGACCAAGATTAATCTCTTAGTTTGTAATTTTTTTTTATGTTTGGCAGTTAGGTATTAGGTCTTAGTTAAGTTTAGTTTAACAAGATGAAAGGGTGTGTCCTTTCACTTGAATCCTTTGGATCACATACATGTAATGAGTCATTTTTTGTAAAAAGAAGTAGATAAATAGAATCATGTCGTTGGCTGGGCTACAAGTATTATGTTTTAGAAAACTCTGATAGGAATGAAAGGTTTATTTTGTGCAAACTGAGTATATTGGAACTTTTTGTCAGTGCAGATTTTGTATACATTCTTACTTCAGACATTAAATATACAAGATTTTATGTCTTTATACTCAGATCATTGTGTGTAATTTTATGTTTGTTGAAACCATATGTCCTCTTGGTAATTTTTTATAGATTTTTTGTGATGTGGTATTGAATGTAAAATTGAGTTTATATTATTCATTCAACACATAATGAAACCTTGACAGTGATGATTCTATAGTTGTCTCTTGAGTTGATATTGGGTCTTGTCCACAGAGTTATTCATTAAACTATCATTCAAAGGCACTGGTCTATTAATATTCTTTGCTGAGGGAGTTTGTATGCATCAGGTCCTTATCAAAGAAACAAGTCTTTCAATTCCAATAAAAATTGCTCTTATCATAACTAATTAAGGCCTTAACAGTAATATTTTTCCCAAAATACTATCATACATACATTTTATTATTTCTAAGAGCATTCAATAAAAAGCAATTTTGTTAGCATAATTGCAGAAACACCATTTTCCATCTCTGCACATTGCTAATCCTCACAGTTTAAATTCACTTAAAAGAAACCTCTTTTGTGCTTGAGAGTGTAAGGTACACCCACCTGGGTTTAGTGGAGCCTAAAGTGCAGAGGAATTTGGTCTTCGACCATTCCTGTTTGTTCACCAAAGCTGATTGGATTAACTAAGGATTAGGCAAGTCTTTGGTTTCCCAATCTATGGTTTTGGGCACCAATGGGATCACCATTGATAATAACAAAGAAGGAAGAAAAAGTAACACAAATCATCATCTAGTTGACCTGCTCCTGACTAAAACCAAAAGCAATGAGAATTTGTTTCAAGAAACACTACTTCACCCTATCATAAGCTTTGGGCATATCCAGCTAATGAACATAGATTTCTCCTTAGACACCACCATAGAGTGAATGGTGTCGTAATCAATCACCACCCCATATTAAACTTGTCTACCTATCACAAAAGCCCCTATTCATCTGAAATCAAATTCAGGAGCCAAATCTTGAGCCTCCTAGCAATCCATTTAGTAATAATTTTGTAGACCACATTACATTGAGAAATATGCCTAAAAAATATAGCTATTCAAAACCTTCCTTTTTGGGAATAAACTCTAGGAGAGTATAATTAAAGGCTCGAAGAATTTGTTTTCTAGCATAATATTATCAAACCATAGACCACATCCAACAAATCCAAATTAATAATATCCCAAAATTCATGAAAAAAAATAGCAGAAAACCCATCCAAACCTGGGGCTTTGCCCCTATGCATCCCAAAAACAATCCCAGACAATTCAAACTAAGAAATTGGACACATGAGGGACTCATTCATCACATTGGAAAACTAAAGAGGAGATACAAGAAAAATCATATTCTCCCAATCCATAGATAGATGAAAATAATCAGAGAAGAGAATAGAATAGTATTGAGTAGCCTCACGAGATAGTGCTTGAAGAGATGTCAACTAGATAGGAAACAACCAACCCAAAAATAGGAAACAAGAAACCAATCCAATTGTTTAGAAATAACTTCATCTCCACACCAACAATTATTCCATGTTAAGATTCCATTAGATGGTATAATATAAACTAAGTTCAACAAGTCCACATTCTCATGAAAAATATCAGAGGAAGGACCCAACCAATCCAACCCTCCCCTTTTTTCCTCTAAACTTAACATAGAATTAAAATCTCCAACTAGAACCCGGGGAAGGAAAGGAGAACATGATCTAACATACCTTATATGGGAGCAAAGAAAATTTTTGCCTCAAAAATCAATTAGAGAATAGACTTTAGTATAACAAAAATAATCTCTCTAAATTCCAAACTAGAGGCAACCATTGAAAGAGAAGCGTGACAAGTGACCAAACTGGAATAATATTTCATGGGTCACAAAAGATATCTATACCCAAGAACAACACATATCCCCAATACACTGATATTGACCAAATCGCCAGATACTAGAAGCACAGTAAAGTATAGATTCAACAGAAAGATTAGTCTCTTGAACACAAAACATTTCAATAAAATAAACTACAAGCAAATCCTGAATAGGCCTTTTTGGTGGGATGCTATTCAACTCCCTAACATTCCAAGATAAAATATGAAAAATTTTGGGATAAGTGAGCCTCAATGGCCTTGAGAGACCCAAATTCCACCAACAACTCCCCAACTAATTTAATCTTCTCTTGGTCCTTTTTTATTGGCTAGCTTTTGAAGAAATATCAAAAGACCCCTTCTTAAGGGGCCTTTTTTATAAACCCAAAGCATGAGAAGACCTGCTACCTTTACTATAATTCATTACCTCCTTAGCCAAATCTGCCAAGACAATATTATCCTGCAAAGCTGCAAAGTCGCCTAGATCACCCAAGTTAGGAGCTAAAGGGAACACCCCCTACTAATACACAACAAGTGGAACCATAATATAACTCCTCTACTCCTACACAACATCCATACCCATATAAATATCCCAAGAAGGAACATCCTCTAAGATTTATTCCTCTAGGCCAAAAGCGTTGAGAACTGTAAACTTAGTGAAGCTCTCATGTTTCTGACTATCCCCATGGGGCCCCTGTTGTCCTCTTTCCTTAGTGTGGGGCTTAGCAATTTTAAAACCATCCTTGTCAGGGATACCATCTTTCACATGGGACTTTCCTTTATCTCTATTATCCCCCTTTGGACTTCATGAAGAAGTAGAACCACCAACTGCCTTGTTAACCCTAGGGCACTGATATTGAAGGTGTCCATACTCATGGAAAATCTAGCACCAAAAAGAAATATTTGCATAGTCTAACTATTAAACCCATGATCAAGGGCCTAAATATATTTCCATAGAATCTAGCAATGGGTTATTCAAATCAATCTCAACACAAATACAAGCAAAATAAATTCCTTCTATTTCAGGGGTTAATTGAAAAATTGTAGTTGGCTTCCCTAGCAAAGAAACAATCCATTGCAAAATATCCTTCCTCCAAAATTCTAAAGAAACCTATGGCAAAGAAACCCAAACAAGAATCCTCAAGGGTAGTTCTTCTACCGAGCTGAAACCTTCACACCAAGGTTTAATGAACAAACTCACATGATTATAAAATTTTGGTACTCCCTCAAAAACATGGTTTTGGTCAGCCATGCAACAGAAAACAACCATGAAATATTTGTTTGTAGTGAGCATAATCTCCAAGTCCCCCTCAGACTACCAAGAACAATGAATCTAATCTTCCAGAGATTTTTTTAATCTTATCTAGTTTTATTCTTATGTTATTTTTGAGTTGTAGCGTAGTAAATACTATAGTTGATGTTTCTCCTATTTTAATTTTATTCTACCTTAATCTAAAAATATACTAGATGTTTAAAAAAATGCAAATAATACTTTATAAAAAATTATTACATAGATGTTTGTGTAAAGAAAAATGAATATAAGAAAACTAAAATAGGTACACGTATATCAATATATAAAAAAATTAAAGGTACATATATATCGATAATAATATAATTACAAGAACACATGTGGAGATCTAAATGGACAATGGATAAAGAAAATAATAATAAAGTTATATATAAGACAAGAAAAAAAGGGTTTTAGGGTAGGTGTTCAAACATAATTACAAGGACATATATGTGGATTTTTTTCATAAATCCACAACTAGGAAATATTTATATAACTTGAATTAGATGAATCAGGTCATCCCACAGTAGCGGGTTACACATTTAAGCCAACCTTGACACTAAAATAAACATTTTGAAAAAATAAATTCACATTCAGACACCTATTACTTCTAAACCTTAAGGAATTTATAGTTAATGTAAACTAGTGATTTGTGTCATTTTGTATGCAAATTATAAGTTTTTTTTTTGAAAATTTTTGGATTTGAAATTTGTGCCCATTTTAATATCTCCCTCAAAAACTATTTTTAAACAATAAACCATTTTTCTAAAGAGTGATACTCAATTGGTAATGCATACAAGTTTTTTCTAAAATAGATAAAAACATGATAATTTTAAATATAGGGTTGTAACATTGATATATATTGTTTGCAATTGTTTTCATAACATTATGTTTAGTATATCAAAAAACAATGGGAGTGGTGGGGGAGGTGGGAATGACTAGAGCGACTGGTTTGAATTCGAATGGAGTAGGAGCAGGTAGATCAGGTGATGAAGGTTTCAGAGGTTCTCACATGATTTCCACCATGGGAGAAATGGAATCTGAAGCTTATGATGGCAATCTCAATGGGACATGGGATGGGGGCACCTTTCTAGTACCATTAAATGAAAAATATGACTCTACTATTTTACCTTGTGGTGGGGAGGGTCCTAGGCAGTCTCTAGAGAATCTTAGGAAACCAATATCTCTAGACTGCAACAAAAAATGGTCTACTTTGCTTGGGTCAAACCTCAAAGAAAAGTCTATTGCGCTTGTTCCCCATAAAGTGGACCTGAAGTCTAGTTCTTATTTCATTTTTATTCCAGATTGTATCATGGAAAGGAATATGGCTAACCTAGCCTCTGTCCTGGTTCATAAATTTATTGGCCCCCACCCTAATATTGAAGCTGTTAGGGATTGGGTGTCCCAGAAATTAAAAGGAAACGGTAAAATTGATGTGGTGGCCATGTCCAATGGTCTTTTCTCCTTCTCCTCGTCCTATGACGAGGACCTATGATCTATTTTAGTGGGTGGAACATGTATGTTAGGAAAATCATCGTTGGCTCTCAAGAAATGGGAACCATGCTTTAACTCGAAGGAATGGGAATGTAATGAGGCCTCTATCTGGGTGTAGCTACCAATTTTTCCTATGGACTTCTAGGGAAAATAAATATTTATTTGGATTGTTGCGTGCTTTGGTTAGCTCCTTTTAGTTGACCCAATGACCTTTGCAAAGAGGCACCTAGTGTATACCAGATCTTGTGTGAATATTAAACAATCTACTAATTTGCCAAAGGAGATTGACCTATTCTCTAAACTAAGTAGATGGGTTCAGAAAGTAGAGTATGAATCTATTTCCTTTGCTTTCTTCCATTTTAAAAATGTTGGTCATTTGGCCATGGAATGCCCTTCTAAGCCTAAGCCTAAGAGGACCTGGAAGAAGAAAGATGAGACAAAGGGGGTATGATCATATGATTGTGGATAAATAAGTTGAGTTACTTACCAAGATTCATGATATCATCTCTAAGGAGGAGGAATTTTGGAAGTAGAGGTCCAAAGCTTTATGGCTTAAATCTAGTGATAGAAACATAGTTTTTTCATACGACAACCCTCAAACATAGGGCTTCAAATAGAATCAATAAAAATTTGGTGGATCATTGCTAGATTGATAAGAAGGAGGATTTGAACCAAGAAGCCATTAGATATTTTTCTACTCTTCTTTTAGATGATGGCCCTCTTGATGTTAATGCTAAAGATGAGATCCTACGGGAGTTTAGTAGTACTATCTCCAAGGAAATGAATAAGGAGCTAACTAGAATCCCATCTCATCATGAGGTTAGAGCTAGCACGGTCTTCTCCTTTGAAAGTAATAAAGTTCCTAGCGCCGTTGGCTTCCCTAAGTTCTTTTTTCAAACCTTTTGGGAGATTATTAGTTCAAATATTGTGGATGCTGCAAGAGAGTTATTTGGTTCTAGGTCGGTTCTTAAGGAACTGAATGCCACCTTTTTTGTCTCGATCCCTAAGAAACCTGACTCTAGTTCTTTTCAAAACTTTAGACCCATTAGATTATGTACCTCAATCTATAAAATCTTCACCAAGATCATTATGTTCGGGCTTAAATAATTTCTGGCCTCTTTGGTTTTGAAGCATCAAAATGGTTTTCTTCTCAATAGACAGATTTTGGATTCTATTATTTTTTTCATGAGAATATCTATTCTTTCTCTATCAATAAGAAGTCAGGCTTCTTGTTGAAGTTGGATCTCCTCAAGGCTTATGATCCGATCAATAGGAATTTTTTTTTAAGTGCTTCAATCCTTTGATTTTGGTATCCATTTCATCTAGCTTGTCAATCAGATTGTTACCACTTCCAAATTTTTATATTTGGTCAATGGTTCAGCGTCTGGTTTCTTCTCGACAACAAGGGTTATCAGATAGGGGGGCATGTTGGTAAGATTAATTATTCATGTTGGATATTATTACACCTTACTTAAGTTTACTTAGGTACATACATTTAATAGTAGTTTGGGTATGAGACACTTGGGTTTTTGTGCCACATTGGGATAGTGTGTGTAGGAGAATTTCAACCTTTTATGGTGTGATCTTGTTACTACTCTATCATATCTACTTATTATGGAGTGATAATTCCACCTTTGGTGGGTGAACCACCTCATATGGAATATTTTATTGTTTTTCCTACCTACCAAACCTATTTCCTACCTACCCTTGTTTCTTATTGAGCCACATGTCATATTTGTGTGCTCACATATCCATTTAGCCTTTCCTATATATGCAGGCTCATCTACATTGTATGTAACAACTATTAAACTATTGATCATTTATCTATTGATGAGAAGACAATTTATTCTTGTCCTATATTTTGTCTCTCTATTTGGTACTTTTCATTGATCTCTTGATCTTGGCAAAATCTCACATGGTATTAGAACCATTAGAACATCATTGGTTCGTCCTTGAGAGGCATTATTGCGATGTCAAGAGGCAAATCTAAGGAGAAGCATCTTTTGGAGGCGTCCTAGACAATATCCGACCTCACCATTGCGTCTAGGTGGAATTTTCTCCATGTTGAATAGGGATGCATTCTTATATTTTACGAATATAATTTTTGGTTTTTTAATTGCAAGTCTCTCTCTCTCTCTCTCTCTCTCTCTCTCTCTCTCTCCTTTTAGTCTTCTTAGGTGATTAAATAGTTTTAGGATCTCTCTCTATCTCTCTTACTCTCCTACTCCCTCTCTCTCTCTCTCTCTCTCTCTCTCTCTCTCTCTCTCTCTCTCTCTCTCTCTCTCTCTCTCTCTCTCTCTCTCTCTCTCCTTTAGTATTTATAATTAAATTTATACAATTAGGATAAACTGATTTTTTTTTTATGTGTATCTCATGCTCAACAAGAAGAAGCTCTATTAGAATCTCAAGAAAATTTTGGAGAAGGATCAACCCAAGTTCAATAAATGGCTATTGGAGAAGGGTCAAGAAGCTCTATTATATATTAAAGGATTAAATTGACAAAACAAGTTAAGAAAGCTATCCTTTTAAAAGATTTTCATTGTTTCTCTATCTCCAAGGATTCCTTATGTCTTGATTTTTCTCTCAGATCATTCAGCACATGACCTCTAGAATGATTACCTAAAGAACTAGTGTGATAATAATAATCTATGTGATATGCAATTAAGATCTAGATGAGATTATCACAAAGCTTGCTATAATGAAACTTAATGCTATGATAATGAAACCAACATGCTATACTTATGATATAAGTGATTGTGTTTTAAAATGCCTCCAGATGTTTGTATGTGAGAGAGACTTGTGTACAACAATTTGTTGCTTGATAATGAAAAAACCTTGATGAAGTGTAGCCTTCATAATGAGGGAATGAGCCCTATTTATAGAAGAAATGGGAAATTGGATGGCTAAGATGGATTTGTCTTAGCAAGGGCTAGGATTACATGAGGATGGCTTGATCCTCAATCCATGTTTGTATCTTCCACCAGTGTCATGATGATAAGTGGAATCATGAGAAGGCTTTATAGGAAAGGGAAGAAGCATTGAATGCTTGAAGAGACATGAGGGTTACCCTAGGGGATTTGGTTAGGGTTAGGTTAATGGATAAAGGTTTTATCCAAGGGGTAAATAAATGTATAAGGGTTAAAGGATAACCCTAGTCTAAGCATTAAATACTTAAAGAGACTTGAGAGTTAAATGGATGGTTAACTTAGAGGAAAAGTTTCTAAACAAGGGTCAAAGGTGGGTTAGTTAGATTAAAGCCATTAAGGCTTAAGAAGACTTTAGGGGTTAACTTGTGGAAGGGAGAAATATTTTAATTCTTTTGAGAAGTGAATCCAAGTGGGATGGATTTTAGAATTTTAAATAAATATTAATTTATTTAAATGAGAAAGGAGGATTTAATTAAATTTGAATTTAATTAAATGTGGGAGGAGGATTTAATTAAACAAATATGATTTATTTAATGTTCTAAATTTGTCTACGTGAATAAAATAAAATAAATTAAATAATTTATTTAACTAATAGAAGAAGGGGGTTGGGATGAATTAATTAAATATTAATTTAATTAATGGTTGAAAAATAGGAAAGGATTAATTAAATTTGAATTTAATTAATAGCTAGATGGATGACAACTAAGCAAATATAAAATTCTTTTAATTGGGTGGACAAAAAAAGGTGTCTATATTTATTTAATTATTTATTGAGCTTTGCATATTATTACCTACCCATTGGTTATTTAATTTATTTGGCTATTCTTATTATTTTGATTATCTTTTACCTTTTTGGGTTATTTGATTAATTATTTGTCACCCACCCTATTTTACTATTGGATGAGAACTTGGGTAAGTAAGACATATTATTTTATATTTCTTACCTCGATTTTGTCCATGGTAGGTATGAAATATTATTTAATATTTCTTACCTAGATTTTGTGCATGGTAGGTATGAAATATTATTTTAAGGAATATTTTGATTGGTCGTTTATTGTATATTTTAAATAGATTTTTATAAATATACAATTTCAACAAAATGAAATTGATGAAAATATCAGCCAAATTGTTTCTGTTTATTGCTAGGTAAGAGGTTAAACCTTAATGCTTAACACATTGCATTGAGGCAAAGAGCCATTTGATTTGCAATTTGACAGCCTAATGTAGGGCAGTTGTGATGGCAAGATAATACAATTTGGACAAATTAAATTGAAAAAAAAAAGTAAATTGAAACTTTTATGTTGACTGTGTTTTTGAGATTTCTTCTTTCTTTTAAAAATTTGCTGGGATTTCATTCGTGAAAAGGAAGTTTTAAGGTTTAAGCATAAGTCTATAGTTTAATGGTAGTAATTAATATAATTTGTTTTGGTATTAGGTTTCCCTTATACTTATGTCATTCATATTCAAAATCACATCTAAAAATAATTATATATATATATATATATATATATATATATATATATATATATATATATATATATATATATATATATATATATATATATATATATATATATATATATATATATATATATATATATATATATATATATATATATATATATATAATCATATTCTCATTCTAGCCAAAGAAAATAGCTTCATAGCTATAAATCTAATCAATATTTTTATATACTAATATCCTGATCTATCCTTGCATCTTTTTTCCACTTTATTTCCAATCATATTATCATTCCTGCCATTGAAAAAAACTTCACAGCTGCATCCTTATCAATATTTTTATATACCAATATCAAGATTCAAATTTATTCATTTTCTATATCTTTTATCCTTTTTTTTTTCTATATAATCATACTCATATTCCTACCATAGAAAATACCTTCACAACTCTACCCATATTAATATTTTTATTATATACTAATATCCAGATCTATTTGTTTCTATGTTTTATCATTTTTTCTTCATACATATGTACAATTATTCACATATATTAAGTAGTTAAACATGCATCTTTATTTATTTTTATAAACACATGTTTCAATCATATTTATTCTAATTTATTCATTTATTTACACATTTTTGCACACATCTATTTGTTAGAATTGAATATTTGGATCTTTGTTAATTTTGTTAGATACATTTATTTCTATATACTTGTACATCTATGTACATTTATTTTTACACATTTGTATTGGATCTTTGTTCAGTTTGTAGGACACATTGTTTTCTATAGACTTGTACATCTATGTGGCTGATTCTAATTGAATCTTCCTCCATTTTTTAGGACACATTTTTTTCTACACATTTGTAAATCTATATGACTATTTATTTCTACGCACATCTATGCAACTATATTTTTATAAATATCCCTTTTCTCATTTCTTTTGACACACATGTTTTATCATATTTTCCCTTTTATTCATTTACTAGAAGGTGCATCTTTATATCTATCTTTAACAATATTTTCTCTTATTCAGTTAATAAAACCTATACTTTTTACTATTTTTAAATCATATTTCTTTTTAGTTAATAGAAAACATATGATTATGTCTATTTTTAACCATATTTAATCTTAGAATTTACTAGAACATGAATATTTAAGTCTACGTACATGGTACTCTTACTCATTTATCTCAATACATTTTTGTGTTGTACTGTTATCATTTACTTCAATATGCCTTAATTTAAAAACAGTTGCCTCTAGATGACCATGGTAGAAATTGTGTAATCTGGGCTGGGACTTAGATGTATACATCTATTTCATGTATATACAAAAACTTTTCTTCAAATATAAATATGAGGGTTGAAGCTTTCCTTACATACTTCTGAACAATTATAAGACCAGTTTGCATGAACAATATTAATATTATATCCTATCAAAGGTCTGCTATTTGGCAGATAGATATAGTAGATATAGAAATATATTATTTTGTTAAACATCCCCATCTGTGGGAAATCTCCGGCCTCTCTGCAGCACTTGCACAAAGTTTCCTATGAGAAAATTGGCCTCTCTAGGTTTGAAGGTGAAGATTTTAAGTTATCCAAGTGATACTTATCAATTAGTTTAGAAATTTTTATTACTTCAAATTGGTCATCACGTTTACTGTTATCCCCAACAACTTTTAATATAGAAAGATCAAAATAATTTAAAATTGAATTGTATTTATCCAAAAGGCCGCTGAAATCTGTCAACGGCATGCGTTGAGAATTGTACAGCTAGGATAATTGTGATGCTGTTAATTTTATGTTGCTCGAATTAGATTGCCTAACCTTTGTTTCCAGTTCATTTCCATTTCCTTTCATATACTGCTCATTACTGATTAATTTTCAATGGGGAATGGGATTATATTTAGAATTTTGAATGCTGATTACTGATTAATTTTCAATGGGGAATGGGATTATATTTAGAATTTTGAATTGGTAAAGTGTAAGGAGGACATCATTCATAAAGAGAAACTAAACATAGATATGCTCAATAATAATTCATAACATTGGAGGGGTGGTAAGTAGTAAATCCTCAATCTAAAAGATCAAAATTCATTTCCCCTTTTGGATTGAGCTTACCATTTCTTCTTTTAGATTCATTTCGTCTTTTGGATTGAGCATATCTATGTTTAGTTGCTCTTTATAAATGAGGCCCTCCTTACACATTATCAATCGCAATCTAACTCGAGCAAGATGTCCTATGGGTGTTTACGCATCGCAATCTAACTCGAGCAAGATGTCCTATGGGTGTTTACGCATTGTCAGCTGGTTCTATTGAGAGAATTCAGGGACTTTTGGATAAATTCAATTCAATTTTCAATTATTTTGATCTTTCTCTATTAAAAGTGGTTGGGGATAACAGTAAATGTGATAGCAAAGTTAAAAAGAAAAAATAATCTAAACTAATTGATAACTATCACTTGCATAACTTGAAATCTTCACCTTCAAACCTTGTCTATTATATCTACCTGCCAAATGGCAGACCTTGGTAGGAAAGCTTCAACCCTCATATTTATGTTTCAAGTAATATACATGACATAGATGCATACATCTAAGTCCCAGCCCAGCCTACACAATTTAAATTCAAGAATATTAGGGTAAATGAGTAAGAGTGCCACATAAAGATGTATTGGGATAAATGAGTAAAAGTATCATGTAAATGGACTTAAATATTCTTGTTCTAGTAAATTATAAGATTAAATATTGTTAAAGACAAACATAATAGCATGTGTTCTATTAATTAAGAGCAAATAGGTTAGAAGTAGTAAAAAGTATGGGTTTTATTAATTAGAGTCAGTCACATTTGACAAAATGAACAAAAATCTAATATGTAAATAAATTAGAGAAAATATGATTAAAACATGTGTTTAGAAAAATAAATAAAGATGCCTGTTTAAGTACATAATATATGAATAATCGTACAATGCGTGTATAGAAATAAATATGTGAAAAAATGAATAGAAGTATAATTATATTATATCAAAATCTGATTATAAAATTGAATAAAAAGAAATAAATAAACTGGAAAACAAATAAAGATACAATTTAAAAAAATTGTATGCATGACAAGATAGAGAAACAAATAAACCTGGATATTAACATATAATAAGTATCAATATGGGTGCAGCTGTGAAGGTGTCTTCTATGGTAGGAAAAAGAGTATGATTATATAGGAAAAAATGGATAAAAGATTAAAAAAGGAATAAATCTTGATAAGGATGCAATTGTGAAGGTTTCTTCAATAGCAGGAATAAAAATATGACTAGCAAAATGGTATATAAAAATATTAATAAAATTTACAGTTATGAAACTATTTTCTATGACAAGAATAAGAATAAGATTATCTTTTATATATATAATTATTAAAAAAATGTGATTTTGAATCACATAAATCTAAAAAAAATTTAATAAAAAGCAAATTATATTAAGATAGCAGCACTGGCACAGCCCACAACACATTAAATAATAATAAAGATTTTATTTTTCCGATGAGTTTCATTTAAATATCGAGAAATTTAGATACCTAGAATAATGATGAGTTTTGATAGCAAAGTAAATGCGCAAATTAGGGTTTTTATTTTAAGGCGCGGTGTATTTGATTAGGACTCCTCAAATTAAATGTGAGATTTACAGTGAAGTGAAAGGTGTTGGAAATTACAGGATTTAATCGATTCCAATAAATATTTAATGTGGGTTGTTATAGTGTTGAAATTTGGATTCGTTCTTCTAGTGAAGTGAAAGGTGTTGGAAATTATAGGATTTAATGTGTTGGATTTAATGTGTTGTTAGTGTTTAAAGACGGGAAAAAATTCTATTATTTTTAATATTAAAGATTTATTTTTTTAAATAAAGAGTTTAATCGTTTATTTTTATGATGGATATGGAAAAAGTTCTCACAGCTTAATCTAATAAAATTATCGTATTAAGATTTATCATATACATGGGAGGACTACCAATAGTTACACATTCCAGCTATTAAATCTCTTGTCTTGATCTGTTTGTGATGATGGATCATAAGTTTGGTCCATAGTGTTCAACAAATAAACTTACATAGTTGATATAAAAGATGCACAACAAAAAATATGGATTATAGAAATCACGTCTTTCTCAAATGTTTTAAAATGAGGTTTAAGAATGTATCTCAATAAAAACTGAATTTATGAATTATAAAGATATGTGTTTTATTTATCTTTCAATAGAAGTTTAAATTGTCTGTGAACATAGAACAGAGTTTTTGTCTATCTCCATCTACATTAACCTCTAGAAACTTGATCTTGATCTTTTGTGGAGATAGTATCAGTTACTCAATAATTGTTATTTTTCATTAGAATATTTAACTTTTTTGGAAGTACAATCCTAACGATTTCGAGAAACTATTACTAGATAATTGTTATATTTTTCTATGTCCACACTCACCTCTAAAAACCCAATTCTGATCTTTTTTTTCCTATCAGTGTATAGGAAATCTTGGCCATTTGTGTAAGAAGAAACTATTAATCAACAACTTTAAAAAAATATTTATGGGAAACCCTTTGTTACCCGAATAATTTTTAATATATCTTAATATCCCTTTGAAACCCTTTCTTCTTTTAATAATTTATTGTGTTCTTTATTTTTTTAATGTAAAAAGTAAATGTGAGGGAATGTCTTATTACATGTACATGATGATTAAGAGAATCCTCTTGGGGAGAGAGGACCAAATCTATCTTATTTAATATAATCCTTATGTATTGATCATATGATCAATTTGTCTAAATATGCATGTCAATACAATATTGGTCACTAAATATTATTTAGGTTTCATGTATTCTTCTTTCTTTTCTTGGATAATTTTCTAACAACATTTGCCATCCTTTTCTACTAAATCATCTTTCCACTCATTTTTTAAAATGGGATTTGGCCTCCCACAATTTGACACCTATTTATCCATTCTCACTGCCTCATTTGTATGTGTACCTTTATCATTACAAAAATTAGAAAAATAAATATTGCTCCCATGATTTCCCTTTGAATTACCATTACAGTTTTTTCATCTTTCTCACCATCTACAACATATTCATCTTTACTCTCAACTACAATTTTATCTTACATCACTTATGTGTCCTATTAAAGATACATCACAAGAAGGATTGGAAATGAAGATCCTAAATAATTTGCTAAATGTTGCAATTGCATGTTTATGTCAATAAATTTGAAAAGATCTATATTATCTCTATGAGCTTGGAATAATGCTCAATATTGAAAGAACCTCCCCTCTCTTTCTCCATACAAAAAAAAATGCTGAAATCCCCTATGAGCATCCAAGGAGGATATGAATCTAGGGACCTAACCAAATCAATATGAAACTAGGGAATGGGCTTCCATAGATACTAGTTAGAGAATAAACATTGGTGAGGAGATTAGCTTTACCAAATTCTAAAGTTGAGGTAGCTATAGACATAAAAGATCTACTATAGATCAACAATATAAGAGAATATCATAATCTATCCTAAATAAAAGTGATATGAATCTAGGGACCTAACCAAAACAATATGAAACTAGGGAATGGGCTTCCATAGATACTAGTTAGAGAATAAACATTGGTGAGGAGATTAACTTTACCAAATTCTAAAGTTGAGGTATCTATAGACATAAAAGATCTACTATAGATCAACAATATAAGAGAATATCATTATCTATCCTAAATAAAAGTGATGCCATTTGAGTTGCCTTGAGCCCCAATGCACTGATATCTAGAGAATGAAAAGGGATATCTCAGATAGCTTTTGTTTAGGGATCATATTAAGATTCCTTACATTCCATGAGAGAACTAACATTTTTTAGGTTGAGATAAATGGTACTCAATGGTTTTCACTAAACTATACTCAACCAATGTCTCAAATTAATTTTTCTTTTTCTCAATCAATCCTCCTACCCTCCATAGGAGGCTTCTTATGAGTAATCCTTTTGTCATCATTTTGTTGTAACCCCAATTTAGGCTAGGTTTCCTTACTTTTACTAAACTCCTTGGCATCCTTATTAATATAAGTCACTAAAATACCTAAAACTAGTGAGTTTTTCAAATTTGTTTAGCACATCATCTGTCTACCTATTCTTAGAGTCCACTTCTATGTTCTTCCTTTATTCTCATCTTTGACGAGGATAAATCACTTTTTATCTTCCATCATAGTTGTTTTCCTTTACAATATTTAGGTAATAAATGTGATGGCTCATTCATTGAAGTCCCTTTAGTATTATATTTAATAGTTATCCTCTACAAATACTCATATTCATGACAATTTTGACATCAAAGTAGAAGAGTTTCATAATTTATCTACAATATCAAAGAGGTGGATACCAATAAAATTTTCATTGAATCTAGTAAGGATTTACTTTAATTTTAATACAAAATTGAGAATATGTGATTAGGTTTTTGTTATAGTTTTTGGCAATTGGCCCATTGGTTTTCTAAGTAGCAATACAACCGAGTGAAAAATGTATTTTTTCCAAAACACCAGCATGAACATAACAAAATAGCTATTTGATTCCCTATGCAATGAGCCCATGATTTCAAAAATTGTAGTGAAACTAGAATTCTAGTGAAAAACTTGTTTTTATTATAATTTTATCTAACCCAATGAAACAAATTTCATGAAGAATAAATTTCCCCTATCACTACATATCTAAAACAAAGATTCTTCTTCAAGGAATAATCTCAAAGAAGGGCCATGCAAATCCCCTAGGAGTAAAAATAAAAACTCAAATTACCCTACACAAAAACCCCAATAAGAAATCAATCAATAGAAGCATTCAAAACTAATATAGATCATAAATAGCTATGTCAACCCACAATAGACTACTTATAAATGTTCCAAAACATTCACTAAATTCCCCAAAACATATAAAAAATAACCACTCTACAATCCCGACCAACACCCGGAAACCTAATGAAGGTAATCCTCTCAAAAAGCCAAATATAGAAGAACAACAAAGAAATAAACATAAAATACAAGAAAGAATCACCTTCCTTCTATTATATAAATGAAATGAGAACTATAATATTTAGAAAATTACATGCTATAGCCACATGGGCTCAAATAATTACAATGAAAATTAAATCTCTAAGAATACCCTACAATCTAGACACACAATTTCTACTGATGGTTGTATCCCCTTGTAAACCTTAGTTAGCCTCTTTCTTTACCACCAATAGCCACCCTAGAATGTTCTAGAAATTGTAACTTTCCTTCTTTTTGGTCCCCAATGGTCAAGTGCTTCATTTTCCCACCTAGATAGATTTTTCATTGGAACTTGAGTTCTAGGGCACATCTTTTAAAAGTCATAACTTCTGACTTAGGTGTCCAATTTTCTATTATAATATATTATTGGAAACCTTTGGAAGAGATATACAATACAAAATACATATGAAGATGTATTTGGCCAATCATAGAACTTTTTCAAGGATTCTAAGGTTCTCAATTTTGAGTTTGAAACTTCATTAGAGTGATTTCTTCAGATGAAAACTTTAATATCTTCCAAATGATGCAAGAAATTGGGAGAATTATTTCACCAATTATTTTATTTATCAATTTTACTTCTTGGGGTTAGTTCCCATGTCAATACAAACCCAAATAAGTCAACTTATTGAAAATAGCACATGAATATTTTGTGTTTTTTCAAGCTTTTGAGTGTCCCACACCTTGTAAGTGTCATCACGAGCTCCAAAAAATCTAAAGAAAACTATTAAATAGAAGGAAAATACATTATTTTTAAGGTGATACAAGATTGCCCTTAACCACTAGATGCTCCTACATCATGGCCCTACATAATGGAAGAACCCTACACAATGACATGTCAAGAGCTAATAATATGGAGATAAATGTAGGTAGTGCCTCTCAACCCTATCTAACATAACATAGCCTGATCATTTTGGAACAATGTTATCTCCCATCTTTCAGCTTAAAGTGAATGTAATGTAATAAATATTTCATTAAATTAGTGGGATCTTTAGTAGTGATATGGATTGATCATTTTAATATGGATGGTTATATGGAAACCATTACATCTTGGTTTACCATGGAGGAATTGAAGTTCAAATTAGAAATCAAGGAAAGATGGATATGATTCTTCTTGGTTTCTAATATATGGGGAATGAAATTAAATTTAATTTGGTGAAAGAAAAAAGAAGCATGTTCAATTTCATTTAGAATTTTCAGGTTTAAGGTGAATTTTGGAGAGTTTGAAAGAAGTTTTTTGGGAAGTCATTTGCTCTTACAAATACGCTATTGTTCTAGGTCTATGATCAGACACATATCAGATTGGAAAGTTAAATTGTGAGGTCAATATGCCCCAAAGTTGCTCACAATTTCTAGGATAATTTTTGAATGTTTTCTTGAATAATTTTGGAGTTTGAATCCATTAAATTTTCTGTTCTAGATGATATTGCTTGAGTATTTTGGAGTGTGCTTTAGATGGTTATTGAGAGGAAAATCAGATTGGAATGATGTATTAATAAGTCTATAGAGTTTTCTCTTTGTTATGTAAACATGATTCAAATTTCAATAACAATTCTCTTAATTAGTTACATGAATTTGGGAATTATTTGTTCAAATCAGATTAGAATAAGTTTTAAAGTTAGTTTCAGTTGTTTGTTGAGGACTAGTAAGACACTATACATTACTCATAGACCTAGATTATAAATTTAGTTGTTAATCATTAGACCTCCTCCTATTTATGTGAGAGGGCTTGAAACAAGAGATAATACCTCTTGAAACTAATTGATGAAGGTCAAAATGTTTTAGAATTAAAAAGAAAGCTCTAAGAATCATTAGCCACAGAAGGCAATATATCAACAAGAGAATCTATATGGAGGTGATGAATATCTCCTCTAGTTTCATAATAGCTTGGTAGATTTTTTTAAAATTAATCTTTTTAAATTCCCCTTATTGTTCCCTTTGGATCTCTATGCTTCATATCATCCCCGATTTTCCATCTGAATCTTTACTTTTCAATGCAAGCACCCTAAAATCTTCTATTTGTTTTTAAGTCATGAACCTCTATTTCAGCTTCCTACATATCACTCTAAATACATGGTTACTTGCCCCCAAAGTGGTACATATGCCTTGTTTGGGGGCACATATGCCTTGGCCACATGTCAAGTTAGGTCCCCTGTGTAAGAACTACTAAGGCACCTTGGTTGCATTTTATCTTCCCCTTCCTACACTTTAGCTATCATTTCACACTTTCTATCCCCATGCGATCTAATGCAATTCAACTTTGGTCATAAACTTTCATGCTAAAGAATTAAATGTCTCAAGTTCCTAGCACCATAAATGTTTAAAATTAAACTTTCTTGATGGCCTTGCATCTGATAGGTCTTCCCATTCATTGTCTGGTGAAGTTTAATTTCAAGTAATTTAAAATACTTCTCAATCAGTTACAAAAGTTTGAAATTTAGACTAACCATCACATTCATTTAACCCGAGATATGTCTCAAACTAAGCTAAACTGTTAAGTTCTCATCCATTGAATGGCATTTTGCGTGTGATGCTTACAGCCATCCTCAGACCCAATATCATTATAACTTCCGATTTGGCAAGATGTTCATGTCCAGTTGGATGAAGTCTTTTAAGCTTAGTATCCTAGCCGGAGCGAAGAAGCCCATAGAATTGTGGAAAATTAATGATTTAGGATTTAGATAGTTTAAAAATTCATATATATGGTAGGTCAGATTGTTCTACAAAATTCATAATTATTTTAATTATAAAATTAAGGTCATAAATGAATAATATTTCTATTTTAAATTAAAAATAAATATGTGCATTCAAATATGTAAACAATAGTGGCTAGTATCATTTAGATTTGTAATAAAAGTCATGTCTTTAATTCCAATTCCAATTATCTTAAATGAATTGTATTCCAAACCTCTTTGAATCCTAACAATAATTTAACCCTAGCACTAAATGAAATTTTTTACATATAAGTCTGATTGATCTTTTTAACCTTAACTCCAATTTTTAACTTTACCTAACCCTTAAACTAATTAAATCATCACCCTAACCATGTTTGAACTATAACCATAATTTATCCCTAACTTGAAAATTCTCCTAATTAAACTCAAGGTGAGAACAATTTTTATTTATATTAGATTGTATTCAATGAAAATTGGGTGGTTAATGACATGTGTATCAAAAGAAATTAATAAAGATATATTTGCATTAGTTGCATAGATGTGTATGTTGAAATAAATATAGAAAAATAATGAACTCATACTTTGTCATCTATACATATGCTACATAAGGTCATAAAATATGTGTATTCAAATAAATCAATAAGAGAAACTATGGTCGAGGAAAGGTGCATGGAATGGGTGAATATTGTTTTAAATATGAGTTGAGCAAATAGATAAAGGTACAACATTCTAAATTTAATCTCGTAAATTTATGTAGAGAAATAAATATAATGCAGTTGATATGTTTATATACACATATAAATATAGTAGCATGGATGTTATAAATAAAAGAAAAATAATTATATTATATAATAATAATACAATTTCAACTATATATGTAGATATCTAAATAGACAATCATTAAGGAAAAATTAACAAATTCATATGTAAGATAGAAAAAATAAAATATCAAAAAGATAAAAAGATATTCAAATATAATTATAAAGATATACAATTCTTTACTCGAAAAATACAATTAGAAAAATATTTATATGATCTGAACTAGAAAACCATAATACCTATTATTTTTTTTAATTAAATATTGATTCTCATCTTAATATAGTTGTGCTTGTGCGCGTCTTATAATTTTGTAGGGCATTATTTACCTCCACCCAACTCTTGTTAGGTAGCAGCTATATCAAGAGATTGGCAGTGATGGCACCAAATATAGACTTTCTTGCTTGCATCACACACTTCTGGACTTTTAAGATCTTGATCAGAACCATTGAGAAGTCTGCTATACATCATCAAGACAATGACTGAACTAAGAAATAATCAGATCTCAATATCCTAATATTCCAATGTTAAATATCAGACACATACCGCGGAGGTGAGAACATACGATAAGTATCGAAAACATATATAATAACCATTGTACAGAGAGAGCGAATACTGCACCAAAAATCTAGCAGTTAGATGGATGCTCTGGTAAGATTTATTTTTACTAAAATCTATTCATAAACCCAACTTTGATCACCATTGTTAAAAGCAAAGGGAATACTGTAGAGCTCCCTTCAAACCAAACAAGGGCAGTATGCAATTAGCATAACTCCGGCATTATGCACATCACCAGATGAGCATTATGCACACCATCAGATTGGGATTGCATTTATTTATATTAAAGATAGTAGACAAAAATATAACATCAGATATGCTTTATCAGAGCTCAGAAGTTCCAAAGTGGGGACAGAGGACGATATTCGTCCACAAATTGGTCCGTAGGGAGAGAAAGCGGGATCATTAGTCCCTCCGACATATGGTACTCCATATAGGGCGACTCCACTCGAAAATCCTCCATGGGATCAGCTTGACCTAATGGCTGCACACAAAAATCCTCCATGGGATCAGCTTGACCTAATGGCTGCACACGAAAATCATCCATGGGTTCAACTTGACCATTACTCCCTCCGGCATATGGTAGTATCGTGTGCGGGTCGAACGCGTTCGTAGCCTTCATGTCTTGAGAATCAGCTGAAGAAGGGCGGGGCAGCGAGTCCACAACCAGCGTAGCAGCGGCCTTGATGTCGCATTTTGCAGCGTCAGGACGGCCCTTCAAATAAAGGGAAACGGCATCGTAAGCTCAAGCGGCCGTGTGTTGATTATCATATGTCCCGAGCCATATTTTTCTCTTCTTCTTTGAATCTCGAATTTCGGACACCCATTTCCCGCAACGCTTACGACGCACCCCTTTGCACTTCAACTCCCTGCTCTCAAATCCTTTCTTCAACTTTCCCGAATCCATACAAATCAATTTCTACCTTATGCTGCAACAATCTAAGAAAGCCTCCAGGCAATAAGGTTCCTTAACACCATAAATATAAGGAGAATCCATGGTGTAATTGCGATATTAGAAATTGCAGAAACAATAAAGAAAGCTTGCTGTGTTACTCGGATATTTAATTTTGGTTGCTTGCTTTCATTAATCTAAGATTGGGATCGAATCTCAAAAAGGGTTCGTTGGGCCTTATAAATCTTGGGGCCAGAAGACGAGTCGTAGTGAGCATCGCGGGACTGAACAATAACAGAGTCTTCTCCTTACTCCCCCACAACCCATTCATTTGGCCTAGTTTCGGTGTATCTATTGAGAGATTTCGAGAAAAGTTCATGAATTACGCTTTGACAAGTGTGTCATTTTGGGAAATAAATCTTTAAAAACATTAAATTAAATAAGGCTTTGAAAATTATTTGGTTTGTATTAAATATACATTATTCTCAATTTTTTTCTAAATTAGCGTTATGAATGCTCATTTTATATAGTAAAATGAGAAACCATTAACATCATAATATATCAAGTATACAAATATTTATTTCCTAATAAAAAATATCTTAAATGAGTTTATGTAAAAGTTGATTATTATTCTTAAGTGATTTTGAAATTTTAATAATCATTTTAAATATAGATTTATGTACATTTTCCTATTTTTTACAGTCAATTTGTAACAGAGAAAACAAAATACATACACAATTTTGAACAATAAGATAAATGTATGAATTAAGGTAATGTAAACGTTTATGAACTATGGTATATGATGAATTTTCAAAAATAAACTTAACTTTAAGGATTATCATGATGTAATATTAAATTACCATAATATCAAAATTTTGGAATTAAAATATTTTTATTTTACAACATTTGATTCTCTATGTGAGTTATACTAGGTGAATTATTATTTTTTGAAATAACTAAAAGAGTGGTTAAAATTTATTAGATCAAAGAAAGAGATACAAATCAAGAAGGCTCATACATCCAACAGAGGAAAAATTACAGAGCTCTATGAGTATCCACTAAGTGGTCCAACAATTCAGACATATTTGGAGATAGTTTCCCCCTATCCACTATATTGCAACTCTACCCATGATCAGAAGCCTATTTGGCCAAACAATAATCAACTCTATTCCACTACCTAGGAATCTAACTAAACATAACAGATTACAAAGAGATGCACAACCAAATAATTTGTCTAATCACCATAGCCAAGTGCCAGCTAACCTCATCTAACCATCGCTCATTTAGAAAAGTCACCACCCCTTGAGAATCGGATTCACAAATAATCCATTTCCATCCAGGAACACAACTACGCTCCACCACATGTAAAATGAAAAGAGAATCCATTAAAATATATATATGAAGGCACATAAATTGAGAAAATAAACTAGATATCTCCAGAACTATCACGGCCAACCCCACCAATACCAACATGGCTAGGATTCCCTCGAGATGAATAATCAATATTAAGTTTCAAAACTCCTTGATGGGGAGAGGACGAGATGCCATCCTTTTTAATCTTGCGCAAAGGACGATGACATCTATTTCTCATTATTTGCCAAGCATGCTACCTCCCAAGAGAAGGAACACCACCCTGAAGAGAAAAATTGAATCGATTTCATATATCAATATCCCCAATATCCACACCACCATAAAAGTCACACTAAGCTAAGATATTCTCATGAAGAGAATGAATAATTGTCCCCCACAAGTGTTGAATAGCCATCCTAGCATCCTGAAAAATCCAACAATTCCTTTCTAGCCAAATACGTCAAATAATGAATGAGGATCCAATAGCCCAAGAAACCTAGAGAAAAGAAGACTTAACAGGAGGATTAACTAGATGGGCCAAAATTCATCAAGAGAGGAAACATGCCAGCGCGCCTCACTATTGCAACATAGAACTCACATAGAGGGATCTTAGAAACCCTATTTGCACCAATTGTCCCAAGTAAGACAGTGATTTTGGACAACCAACCACATTAAAAAATTACATTTAAGCGAAGAAGATTTAATCCACACATATTTCCACCGAGGAACTTCAACTCCTCCAAAAAACTACCAAATAAGTTCCAAGCAACAAGGTCTAACAGAGTACTTACTAGAGGAATATCTACTCCAAGTTAGAACATCATTCCCCACTAGGGAGTTACACTCCTATGAAGCAATAATCTGAGCCAACTCCTTACGAGCTCCCTTAAATCCACCAAGTGGCCATTCACGGGGGTCCTTCCAAACATAACCTTCAACCAACTCTAAATTTTGAACAAACTTATAATGCTCAACCTTATCACAAACTATTGTAGAAAAAGTATCACAAAGAGATTAGAGGTGCAAATATATAGAAAGGATAGGAGAATTGCCATCCCAAAAATCCAACCAAAAGAGAGCTTCAGAGACGTTATTACATATCTAGAATAAACCTTTCTTAACTAAATGAGCCCCAATTTTTTAGAGTATGCCAAATAAAATATTCCCTTGCTTCTAAACTATAACGAAGAAGATCCATAATTTTAAGTCCTTTAAGATACTTATGCAGGGGAATGCGAGCCCCCCTCTGATGCTGACAAGTACAACAACACCATTATAATTTGGTAGCAAGAGCTAGCCAAATAAATATCTAAATTCCATTTCAAAGATTTAGCTTCCGAAAGATGAGTGAACCCCATAAGAGTAGTATCATCCAGAAACTATAGATGAGAAACTATGGATAGCCCATGACCCCAAGTGCCCAACCCCAACCCTGAATCATACCATGAGATACCTAAGACTTACTAAATCTACCAAAGCCTTTCCGCATAAGAATAAACAAATAGAAAAAAAGAGGATCCACATGGTAAAGACCCTTAGAATATTAAAATACTGCAAATAGATTTGTTAGCACATCTTTTTAACAAAATATGTTTGTGCTATATATGGATGCTTTTGCTTATAATTCCATCATATGAGAATTTATTGTTGGATTGTATGTGCAGATGACATGATTACACTGTCTTCATAAAAAGGCATCACTTGGGCATATTTAAGAGAAGTGTTGAGTGAAATGGCATTCTGGTAATCCACATCTTCACAATTGGTCTCATTGCAAAAGCATTTTTGGAAAATCAGCATAGAGCAGGGTTCTGAGCATGTTCAGAGATGTAAATGGTGTGAGAGAAAACCTTTTAGTATGATTGTCAAAAGTTGCATCCATAAAGTGGGCCTTCCTTTGCAAAAAATGCCATTTTTTTCTCATCCCAATGATATCACCTAAGGAAGAAGGAGTATGTTAATTGTAGTGACTTATACCGATGGTGTTTCCTAAAGAGTGAGGGGTAGGAAAAGGTGTGACTAAGTGGAAATCCATCAGGGTAGGTTACGACAATGAAGTCAGAGCCATTGGAGTAACACACACTATCAGTAACAAGGAAAAAATGTCATCCCGATGCCCGATGAGGTTATCGGTGGAACTCTTGCCGATAACAAACGAGGTAATCTATTTGTAGTGGCACATTGGGTTATTAGGAGGACAAAATCTATGTTACCCCAATACCTGATGGACCGAGTGGAGAAGGTAGTCTTATCGAAGAGATTCTCTCCGATAAAGTGATATCAAGTGAGAAAAGAAGTAGGACTCATCGGGATAGCATGCATTGTCAGCGGGATGAGCTCTACATAAGTGAAGTTGACTACATCGAGAGAAACTACACCGATAGACCAAAGCGGCCCGATAAGGAGAGTAAGGTGCAAAAGACTCATCGGGATAGCTTCCACTATAGGACAAACATCCTAAGAGTTGTGTCAATGCCTGATGGGCAGAATGCCATAGAGGATGGCCCTATCAGGGAGACTATAACTATCGGAGGTAAGGGAAATACTCTACTTCGATGCCTGATGAAGTAATCGGTGAAAGTTACGCTGACCAAAGAAAAAATTAGATGTCATGGGTCCACCAGATGAATTGTAAAGTAATTTCATTCCGAAAGGCCGATGGAGCGACTGGAGAAATAAGCAAAAGGAGGTTTCATCAAAGAGACATACCCTGATGTAATATAAAGAAATGCTGACTAATAAAAGTGAAAGGTGGATCCATCGGGATAAGTCAAGCCTTGATAAAAAAAATGAAATGGTCAGAGTGGGATTAAATGGATTGATGGGCCTAACCTATGTTGATCAAAAAGACAAAAAGGTAATTGAAGGAACACATGGTGCCAAATAATTGAATTATCGGGTGGGTTTACACTGATTAGCCATTAGAATGTCTGATACGATAGCCATTATTTAATGCTCGCGATTAGGAATATTTGATGCACACGAAGTAAAATTGATGAGTTTTTTTATCGTTAGAGACCATAGCCATTGCATATTCAGTATAAAAAAAGAGTTTTTGTGCGAGAAATTTTCACAGTCTCTTCAGCCATTAACATTAAAGTTGCAGACAAGAAGCATGGGTAATTAAGAATTCAAGTACTTAATCATGAAGGCCTCTGGTTCACAAGGAAAGAGAAAGGTCATAGAGATCTCAGATAAACAATCAACTAAGTCAAAAAAAGTGAAGTCTGTGGAGGGTATACAAAAGCAAAAATTGAACCAGGATATGATTGACAAGATGGAGTCATCTGGTGCGAAGTCAAGGAGGTCTAAAAAAAAATTACCGCCCAAGGATCAGCTAGAAGATAAATACAAAGGGATTGGTGATGTATGGACAACTGTAAGGGGCCATGAGCTATTTTTGTATCACTACCTTAGGAGGAACAAGGAGATGCCATTGTCAAACCCTTGGATGATAAATTTAGGAAGATTGGTGGTACCAAATGTGTTTCAGAATCTCAGGTTGTTGGAATTACTCACAAGGAAGTATAACAAAGAGAAAAGATACTTCCAATTGCCAAATGGGGATCCATTCATCTGGATATTTGTCAAGTCTATTCAGAAGGTGTTCTGAATGACATATGAGCCTTACATGCCCCTATGTTTTGCAGACTTAGAAGGAGAATACACCCAAATGGACACCATCCACACAGTATGGAAGTTGGCAATTCACAAGAAAGAGAAGGGACAACTCATGGAGTAGGATGGTCTCCCTTTTGAGATTACCCTATTCAGGCAATACTTGCAGTACACATATTGGGCATGTGGTCAGGTCTGCAAGGAAGAAGTTCCTAATGTTAAAAGAATACGTCCATTGGTGTTGGCTGCGGACATTCAAATGCATGAGCTGAGGCAATTTGATTATGCAACCTACTTGGAAGAGAAGTTGCATGAAGGTTTTTTGAGTCTGCAAATAGAGCCTAACCCTACTTTTAAGTTGTATTCATTACTAATGCATATAGTCTTGTTTTATGGTCAGATGCGGGGTTTGTGGCCCAAAGAATTAAGGGTAACCCCCAGAGAAAAAGAGGAACAGGAGAAACCAGTCCAACTATGGGTATCCATGTGGGATTCAAGGTTCGACAAATCACATTATGTGTTATTTGAAGAATACTTCGTTAAGCCCTTGTACAGATTATTTGGGACAGAAAGCGAGGGGTCTATCTTGCAAGAGATTAAAAGATTTTTGAGACCCCATGCTTTTGGAGATACTAGGGTAAATCACAATTGGGTTGAATGGTTTGTATGCCATAACTTCACCTTTTTCAGAGTCTATGCTTTTGAAGGTGTTCCATTCATGCCACCTACATTAGTGCGTAAAAGAATTGCATACCTAGAGATTGTTAGGAAGCTTAGCATGTCAAATGCAAAGCATTTAAGTGGTGCACACAAGTAGGTGTTTATGCTTGGCACTTTACATTTCAGAGATTTTACCATTGTGTCTACCAAGGCATATGAGATGATTGAGAAGAAGTTGGGAGAGGAATACAACCTATATGGACACCAGGTTTTGAAGAATTATGACCCAGAAGGATATATTAACCACTGCAGGAAGAGCCAAAACCTGGGTGAGTATTTCCACATGCCCATGGAGGCTGAGGATTTATTTAGGAACAAGGAGAAAGATGAGGCGGATGCAATCTTAGAGGAGTTGAACCAAAAGCTAGAGGAACAAAGATAGAAGCTTCAGCAATTAAGAGAGGAGGGAGACTCTGCGAGTGATTCTCATGAAAACATGGTTGTATCAATGCTCTGAGCACCTAAACTAGAGGAAGTGGCAGAGATTCATGAGAAAGCTATGGTGAGACTTAATGCCAACATAGATGTGAAGATGGAGGAGCATGCAACTTTTGTTGCAGATGAAGTTTTTGTACACTCCAAGGATTTTAAGTCCTTGTACTACAAAGGGAAAATATTGAGGGAGAGCATCCCAAATGTCACCCCTAAGAATGAAGCAGAGATGCTGAAAAGATTGAAGGAAGATATTGATGTAGAGGTGGCTACAATGACACCACACAGAGGGAGACAACTTCTCAGTGAGGCAGGCATTATTTTGTTCCCACGATGGGATTTACGTGCTTCTTTTATTTTTGATAGTTTGTTACATTCAGATAGTAAGGATGTTAAATTAGACATTCAGGGAGTTGATGACATTTTTATTGGATCAAGATATTATCCAAATGAAGAAGAAATGTTACTTTGTGGCTTGTACCCCCCAAATAAAAGACCCAAGATTATAGATGTAGACAAAGCATTTGGGTATATGATGAGGTTGAAAGTAGGGGAGGTTAATCCAATTGTCACTATAGACTTGGGGATTGACATTGCAAAGCTAAATAAAGCCCAAATGTAGTGGGTGTTGAAGGAGGGTCAAAAATACAAGAATTTGTATGAAGATCTATTAAGAAGCCATGGTCATGAAGTACAACATATAACTAATACCGGTGTACAATGGGAAAAGAAATATGAGGATCAAATGAAAGAAAATATAAAGTTGAGAAGACAAATTAGGACTGCTAGAGTGGATGTTGAGTGTGTTTTGTTGACCAACATGTTTGAACATTTGTTGGAAGTCCTCAAAGAATTCTGGACAATTTGTCAGAAGACTCAAGATAATTTGTCTTCTCACGAATTTTTTTTGAAGAGGCTGAAGGTGTTGTCGAAAGAGAAGAGTGTCAAAGAGAAAATTGTTGAGCAAATTTAGAGAAGATTGAATAAGCATAAGGCATACGGTGTGGATATTAAGAAGGAATTTATTAATTGTAAGTACATTGTCAGATATGGTATACCCGATATTATGGATGAGGAAGAGCAAATAAAGGATAAAGGGATCAGGATTGCAGAATGCCAGAATGTACTCAATGCATCCCTTAATGTTGCCTGGGCAGATATCTTGGATATGAAAGAGATTGGTGAGCAGATGTAGAAAATGGTTACCATGCAACTTGCTGTCAAAGATACTGTGTTCAGTACCAGCACTCCCCAGGATAGAAAATATTTGGACCATATTCGGAAATGTAACACATTATTGGGTGACCAAGATTAATCTATTAGCTTGTAATTTTATTTTATGTTTTTTATTTTATGTTTGGTAGTTAGGTAGTTAGGTATTAGGTCTTAGTTAAGTTTAGTTTAACAAGATGAAAGGGTGTGTCCTTTCAGTTGAATGCTTTGGCTCACATACATGTAATGAGTCATTTTTTTGTAAAAAGAAGGAGATAGATAGAATCCTGTCGCTGGTTGGGCTACAAGTATTATGTTTTAGAAAAGTCTGATAGGAATGAAACATTTATTTTGCACAAACTTACTATATTGGAGTATTTTGTAAGTGCATCTTTTGTATACATTCTTACTTCAAAAGTTAAATATACAAGATTTCATGTCTTTATATTTAGATCGTTGTGTGTAATTTTATGTTTGATGAAACCATATGTTCTCTTGATAAATATTTCTAATTTTTTTGTGATGTGCCATCACATGATGTGCTACTGAATATAAAATTGAGCTTATATTATTCATGCAAGACATAATGAAACCTTCATAGAGATGATTCTATAGTTGTCTCTTGAGTTAATATTGGTTCTTGTCCACAGAGTTATTCATTAAACTGTCATTTAAAGGCACTGGTCTATTATTATTCCTTGCTGAGTGAGTTTGTATGCATCAGCTCCTTATCGAAGAAACAAGTCTTTCAATTCCTATAAGTATTGCTCTTATCATAACTACTTAAGGCCTTAACAGTAATCTTTTTCACAAAAACTATCATACATACACTTACTTTATTATTTCTAAGAGCATTAAAGAAAAAGCACTTATGTTAGCATAATTGCAGAAACACCATTTGCCATCTCTGCAAATTGCTAATCCCCATAATTTAAATTCACTTAAAAGAAACATCTTTTGTGCTTTAGAGTATAAGGTACACCCACTTGGGTTTAGTGGAGCCTAAAGTGCAGAGGAATTTGGTCTTTGACCATTCCTTTTCATTGGCCAAAGCTAATTGGATTAACTGAGGATTTGGCAAGTCTGTGGTTTTGGGCACCAACAGATTGGCGACTCTGTTGGGGAGTTGTCTTAGGAAGTATTTAGAGTCTTTGGTGGTTTGTTTTAGACTCTACTGGAGGAAAGAACCTAGAAGTTTAATAGAATATATTGTTCCTCTTTGGAGGTGGTGACTCTACATTTGAATACATGAATAGTAATTGGTATTTTAAGAAAGTAAGAGAAACCCCGAGGCATTTATCAATAAAATTGATGCAGGGGAGAAGGTCTTTGCATGAGGGACATGATAATCTTGTTCACTTAAGTCCAAAGAAAAGGTATAAAGAAAAGAAATCAACAACAAGCATTTCATCCGAGGGTTATAAGAAGTTTCCTAGCAGAGAGAATGGCTCTTCATCTGGTGATAAGTTTGAAAATCTGGAGAAAAATCCATTCTATGCCTTAAATGCAAAAGATAATAATGGTGGTCATGATGAGACCTTGACTACTGAGGAACAGGAGGAAAGGCAATGGGATGAAATCTTACTCAAAATGGCTGACTTGAATGGAGATGAATCCAAAATGGCAAGGGCTCTTAGGAGACAACCGAATTGGGTATTGCAAAAATTAGGGTTACAAAGAGATATGATTCAAAGCCCTAGGTCAGAAGGGATTGAAGACAAAATTAAAGGTGAGGGAAATAGACCAGCAACTCCTAAATTTAGTCCCCCTCATATGAGAATAATAGAGTGTAAAGATGTAAATCGAGCTAACTTCAATAAAAGCCGAAATACTCTTTATTCTTAAATAAACTCAAAAATCGGTTGATAAGTTTATTTCATTCCATTTTTCCATTCATAGCTTCAATTAAACATTGCATTTAGATTGTAATAAACACAAAATTTTCTATAATAGATAATGATTCTTCATTCAATAAATTGATATAAGTAGTATTTCGATCATACAATCCTTATGCATTTCAAGTTGTTGCAAGTTCAATAATGAAATAATACAAAGTAAAGGGTGAGATGTGTCCGTTGATCTGCAACCCAAGCTATCGCCAATGCAATCTTTAGCATGAAGACAAGAACAAGATTCAGATGCTTTTTCTGCCCAACCTTGAAGCTTACGCTTCCCTAGAATTCTTGGTCAATCAAGAATACCTGACCCTGCATGAATTGCTTAGCAAAAGAATTTGAAAGGCAAGATGGAATCTGGTGCGTGCCTAGATGATACAAGCATTTTCATTTTTCTAACTCTTTTAAGAAATAAGCATTCATTATCAATCTAGGATATGGTAGAGAGGATAAAATAAAAGAATTCCATTATTTCAATGGTTAATTCAATTTGATTACTCGACCGAGTATAATACCATGCACAACAAAAATAGATAGTTGGAAAAACAACTATTCTCTCTATAATCCACATTTGGCACCCATCCTGGAAGGTAACTTTCCACAAACACAAGCCTATCTAGCTTTGTTCACATAAATTCATACAGAAGACAATCTTTCGCCTTTAAATTCTAGCTTCCTATTTCTTGTAAGATAAAAATACTATGCTAAGAAGACAATCTTTCGTTTGAATAGAAATTAATAAAATAAATCTTTTATTACGACCAATCCTATCTAACATGAAACAATCTTTTATGGATAATCAAATATACATCTAAAAGAAGACAATCTTTCCCTTATATCTTTCAAGCAATTTAAAGACAAGATTAAAATATTAAGAAGGTCTAACACATGTATGTATCTTACATATAAATTGAATAAAATGAGTACACATTCTTTTATTCAATTATCAAAACATAGCATAATCATTAACATGCATTCCATTTCTTATGGTTTAGAATTTTAAGTTTATCTCATCTAAACTCTCTCTATCTTTCCAAGTGTCGTGGTTTATTTACCACTTTTCTCAAAACATCATATTTAGTTTAATACTAATATGTGACTTTTCATTATTTAAAACTTAACACACCGACTTCACTAAGGTTTATCAACAAACTTAAGAAAGTATTTCACTATTGTATCTATATTTAGATGAACGTAATTTTTGAACAATTAACAATGATTCCTTTCATGATTCTATCTCTTTCATTAGAATATTGTATAGGTCTAAAACTAGATCATCCTTTAGAGAATATGTAAAGCAACCTATAATGCAAATTCCTACCACTCTTTAACATCTTCCATGCATGTTCTTAGTTATTTTATCATATGTACCTCATAATAAATTTATCTATAAGACTATTCAAAAGCGAGTTCAAACAATTTTGTTCTAATCATGGCTTGACTCAATCAAACTTCATTCTAATAAACATTATATAACTTCATGACTCACTCACTATCCTTGCATAATGACCAAAGAATTAAGGTAGATCCTACCTCCTTATGCTCTTGTTACTGGCTTGAGGTGTTGAACTTGCTTCCCTCTTCACATTTGCGTACTCTCTTTCAAGATGGTTCACAAACTCTTTGTCACTTTCCATCTTTCGATTCTTCTACTAACTCCATCCTCCATATCCTTCTTTTCTATCTCTTTTATCTCTAAACTTTACTCTGAAATTCGACTCTAAATCTGAGATGATTACGACTTGATCGTAAAACACATCTAAATCTCTACTACTTTTCTCTTCTTCCTTCCATTCTCCAATCCTTAGTTACATCTCCTCCTTTTTCCTCTTCCATCTCCCTCCCCCTCTCTCCCAACTCAATGGTCTATATATAGTGTTGTTGTCTACCTTCCTTTCCTACTTTCGGGCTATCTCTCCTAGAGGTGGATTGATTCTAAGTGACACCACTCATGATCTAACTGCAACATAACAATCCTAAATTGTTTTTAACACTTATGTGTTCTCCATGCAATGTTATCCATTATCCATTTCATGACACCACACCACTAAGCTGTTAAATTCATAATTATTGATTATCTGTGTGGCTTTTAATTCCAAGACTATGTCCACTTTACTAAAACTGACTTCCCTAAAATATGCAAAGTTTAAATAACTAACTTATACATGTCAATCAAGGTGTTTTCGTGGGATGATAACCCATGTATTTTATTAATTCATGCCACCTCATGTGTAATAGCCATCACGGTTTATGCTTGCAATGTGGTCGATGTGAAACCAAAGTTGACTATGACTAAAATAAACCCCTAAACTACACCTACTACCATATTCTATCTGCACGTGGAGTTTTTTTTAGTATTTGCGAGGAGGGGTTCTTTGCAATGTGGTGCAGTTGTATACAAAAAGGGAGGAGGGATGGTCGGTGGTAATACCGACCCCTCCCTTTAATTAAGGGGGGTGGTCGATATTACTATCGACCACCCTCATCCTTGTTTAATTCTCTTTAAAGTTAACCCGCCACCACCATTATTATTTATTTTATTTTATATATTTTTTTTAAGTTTTTAATTTATTCATATTTCTATATATAATTAATGACTTTTCATTAATATATATTAAACATTAAACTTGTTAACAAATTCTTTAATAACCTTTTTCTATAATTAAATATATATATTAATATATATTTTGGATTTTCATAAAATAGTTTAATTCCACAAATATATCTACATATTCGATAATTAAATATGCATTTACCATAACAAGATCGAATTATTTAAGAATTCATATACATATATATACATTTATTTCAATCTCAAATGATTAAGTAGATATAAACAAAATTCAAGAAGTAATCATATTTCACAATGATTGGATATTTATAACTATATAGATATATATGTATATGATTGATTCAATATCTTATATACATATATATTTTAGACTATTGACAAATTTATAAAAGTAAACTCATAAGTATGCTTTTTCATACATTATTCATATTTGAACAAGAAGAACATAAAACCTAGGGTCAATATTCATTTTCGAATCATTTACACATTTTATCTCTTTTAACTATAAAGCATAATATTTCACAATCACTCATACAACTTAGATTTAATTTAATCACCACTCACATCATGCAATCAAATGCACATGTACAATTATTTAAATCAATCTACTACTCATACTAAATTTATCATTTCAATTTGAACAAACACTCAAATAAGGTCATTTAAATCATCCATATTTCAAGATGCAAATATAAATCCTAATGTGGTGTGTGAGAGATTTCATCTATCCTAACAAAATACAAGAGCTAAGGCAACTCTACCTGAAGCATGTTCTCATCTTCATCATTGTTCACCTGTTCCTGCATTCACTTTGCACTCAATCGCTCATTAGCAATGACGATCCCAATTTACAATAAAAATTATTATTGATCATTCAATTGTATATAAATCATATCAGTACATCCGATATCCTTTCTTATTTCATTAATAGTTCTATTTCATTTCAATTTCATTTGAAAAATAAACATTATTTTCCTAATTAAATAATTATGGAAAAATAGGGTTCGTGAGATAGAGTGGCCCTTTGTAACTTTTGATAACCTGTTATTAAATGGAGGTAGAAGATGGAGGGATGTGCATGTTAAATTTTACACTTTTAGCTTAATAGAAAACTCAAAAAATAGAATTAACCTTTAACTTAGATAGTTTGCTGTTAGATTTAGTAAGTTTCAGATTTAGGAACAAACAGAAAACATAACCAAAGTTGAGTAAGACACTTATTACCCTAGGAAAACCTCCTAGGAGGAAAAACCCAGCCAAAAAAGATCCTCAGATCTGATTATGTATTATGAATGATATTTTGATTACAATACTTATCTCAATTCACCCTTAGGATTGATAGCATCTTCAACTTCCCCTTAACAAGTTTCAAATCTACCTTTTATTGCACCAACCAGTAGGTATACATAGCAACCAAATATTTGTCCTTGAATAGCAGATGGATGATATATATATTCAGCTGATGATTGTGACCAACTTCAAAATAGCAAGTCCTTCAACTGTCAGTTCGCATGATGAGGAGCAGACTAATGGATGTAAATTTGCCTTAATGTTTGCATGAATGAACACCACTTTTGTGGAATTCACACTCTCCTAACAACAAAGGTAACAATGGAGAGAAGCTGATGGAGTTTTCACTTTGTTGAAGATATTCACCCTAATACTAATGTATTTCACACCTCTTACTTGCAAACAAAATTTGCTTTTGATGTGTGTTGTTTTGTGTGTATATTGAATGCTTCATTCATACCTTTATTTATATGCACTTTAGCCTCTAATTAGGTCAGTTTTCTTGAATTTGAATTGGCACCCTTTTATTGTTTAAAACTTATTATGTGAGTGGCGTGTTGAATTATAGGGTAGACCCTATTTTAAAAGAGGACGCCACCCTTATGCTAGATGTGAGAAAGGGCCTAGCCCTACATGTTACCTTATGGGAGAAAGGGGCCAGCCCTTTGGGTAAATTCCAATGTTGCCTAAGGCAATTGGAATCCGCCCATCCTACCTAATTACAATCAACACTCCCTCTTAATTAGGAAGAAGAAAACATAATCAGAATATCATAATCTTCCATCTTTCACACAAGCAAAGAATGGATTACATAATCAGAATATTGTAGTCTTCCATATTGCACACAAGCATAGAATGAAACTACATAACATAATCTTCTAGCTCGCACACAAGCATAGATTGGATCCACCTTATGTTCCCCACAGAGGGTGGAGAGCATCTTTTCTACCATCTTACATTTCCCGCAAAGGATGGTAACAATTACTCTTCTCCCTGAGAAGATTACACCACCACCTTACATTTCCCACATAGGGTGGTTGATACAACACAATGTATCACTAAGGTTGAGACTCCCTCTCAACCAGGGTTTCATTTTCCACAACACCGAGTCTATCTCTAAAGTACATAAACTTCACTTTGGACAGAGGCTTGGTAAGAATACCTGCAACCTGTTCATCAGTGCCGACATACTTCATCTGAATGGCACCTCTTTGCACCATTTCTTGAATGAAGTGATAATGAGTTTCCACATATTTTCACCTATCATGAAACACTGGATTGACAGAAATCTTGATACAACTCTGATTATCACAATGAATAATTGTAGGTTCCCAAGGTTGTCCAAACAACCCAGCAAGAAACTTACGAAGCCACGCTGCTTCTCTAGAAGCAACACTTGCTGCAATATACTCAACTTCAACAGTACTTAGTGTCGCTGGGGATTTTTTTCTACAAGCCCAAGAGATCACTACGAATCCTAAGTTAAAACAAATTCCTAAGGTTCTTTTCCTATCCTTGACACTTCCTACCCAATCTACATTTGACTAACCTTCCAAGGTTATTGGAGTCTCGAGTGGATACTTCAGCCCATAACCAACTGTACCTCACAAGTATCTCAGAATGTGCTTGGCTGCAACAAGATGAACATTCTTAGGCATGCTCATGATATGGCTGAGGGCATTCACTTCATAGAATATATTGGGTCTAGTGTTAACTAGATACATCAATGATCCAATCAACTACCTGTGCTCGATGGATCTGCAAAATCAAAGTTAGCTGCAGAAATACTTAGCTTCTTTAAGTTAGATTCCATAGGAGTAGACATAGGTTTACAATCCATCATTCTAAATCTTTTCAAAATATAAATAGTATACTTTCCTTGACTCAGAAAAATTTTGTTAGATCTTTCCCATACTTCTAGACCTAGAAAATAATGCATTAGACGTAAATCCTTCATTTCAAATTCTGAAGCTAATTCTTTCTTACATCTAATAATAAGCTCATCTTTACCAGTAAGAAATAAATCATCCACATATAGAACCAGAATTAGCATTTCATCATTAGATACATTAAAGTAAATG
This sequence comes from Cryptomeria japonica, assembly GCF_030272615.1. Taxonomy (NCBI): domain Eukaryota; kingdom Viridiplantae; phylum Streptophyta; class Pinopsida; order Cupressales; family Cupressaceae; genus Cryptomeria; species Cryptomeria japonica. The sequence goes on from NC_081411.1 coordinate 256,667,599, forward strand.
TTAGAGTCGGCATTATTCTTACAAAACCCTAAACTTAACAAGTACTTATCAATTCTTTCATACCAAGCACGAGGGACTTGTTTGAGGGCATATAGAGCTTTCTTCAATCTGCAAACATGAGTTTCTCTATCATGAATCTCATAACCCTCAGGTTGTTCAATATAGACTTCTTCCGCAATGACACCATTAAGGAAGGCAGTCTTAACATCCATTTGATGTAGCTTCCAACCTTTAGCTGCAGCAATGACTATATAAGTTCTAATAGAGGTATATCTAGTAATAGGAGAAAACGTTTCTTCATAATCTATGCCTTCCTTTTGAGAAAAACCATGAGCTACAAATCTAGATTTATATTTCTCAATACTACCATTAGCATTATGTTTAATTTTAAATAACCACTTAGAAGAGACAACAAACTTACCGTTGGATCTAGGCACGATGTCCCAAACATCATTCTTGATGATCGACTTTCTTCATCCATAGCTAACTTCCATGCATGTTGGCTCAAGGCTTCTTCAGCATTATGTGGCTCAAACTCAATGAGATTGCTCAATAATGCAACATAGTTGGAGAATACTTGAGGTCTCTTGCTTTCTCTGAAAGTGCCACTGGGAGCTGCAAATATTTCAGCTTCTTGAATGGTGTCGACTTTGCGTAAATTATTATTATATTCATAAAAAATAGATTCAATCAAAATACTAACTTTCAGA